>NC_088266.1:7380157-7687664 GCF_036013445.1 Caloenas nicobarica
GCATGAACACACACATGTATTAAATTCCACATTATATACACACATGTATAAAATATACAGATGTGTATATATATACATACCCACATAGATATAGCTGTACCTATATATCAATACGTATTTATGTATGCTTATATAAAGATGAAGATGCGCACACATATGTCCAAAAATGACAATCCTATGTATACTGACATGTGTTTGCACACCTACATATATCTGTAGAGGTATATACATACATACATGTATGTGGGTATATGTACATATATGTATGTGTATATGCGCCCATATAAAAATCATAACATATATCTACATGTACAGACACACACAGGTCTGTCTGTCTGTCCGTGAGCGCACAGGAGTGTGTGGGAGCGCCAGGGGCTGCTGGGCCGGTGACTGGGGGGTGCAGGCACCGTGACCGCAGCCGGGACCCCCAGAACCCCCGTCCCCACCAGCACAGCCGCCCTCACCCCCCGCCCTCACCCGCCAGGCTCCTGCAACATCCTTCCCTTCCGAAAGGATTTATTAAAACACACAGAACAGAAACCGGGACACATGGAGCACGAAGAGAATGCGGGGGCGTCGCGAACGGCTGCCGCCAGCTCCGGCAAGGGGCCACCACTGCGACACAGCCAGTGTCGCCACAC
Organism: Caloenas nicobarica; assembly: GCF_036013445.1. Lineage (NCBI taxonomy): Eukaryota > Metazoa > Chordata > Aves > Columbiformes > Columbidae > Caloenas > Caloenas nicobarica. Next base: position 7,380,799 of record NC_088266.1, read on the forward strand.
TCGAGGTGTCCCCAGGCTCGAGGTGTCCCCATCCCAGCTCTGGCTGTGCCTCCCTCCTGCCCGGGTCACCTCCACTGTGTGCCCTGCTGCCGGGACAGCCGTGGCCCCGTGGCAGCACAGGGACCGGCAGCGGGGCTGGCGGCAGACGTGGCACTTGCTCAAACACCACGAGGACGCAGAAATGGACCTTGGGGGGAAGCGCAGGAGCAGCTCGGCCCCGGCGGGGCACCCCGGGTCAGCCGGACCCCCGCCAGCCGCCCCTCACACCCACACGTGGCAAGAAAACCAGACAGAAACACGGAGCCTCTCCTCCCTCCCCAGCTCAGCCCACCTCGCCCAGACAAACTCTTCAAGTCTTCAATAAGAAAGTGCAAAAAATGTACACGGAAATGAGCCCCCACGGCAGCCGCTGCGGCGCCGGCGGGGTCGCGTCGCTCGAAGCACACGTGAAGCAGGAGCAGGACAGCCCGGCAGCGCCGGCGGCAGCTCGTCTTCCACGCGGGCACCGCCACGCTGCCCGTCCTCCAGCCAGGGCAGCTTTCGGCTGGGGAATGGCCCTGGGGCTGCTGCAAGGAGAGGGGAGAGCTGCCCGTCAGCCGGGACCCCCCGCACCAAACCGGGGGCACGGGGAGGGCGCCAACCCGCGGGCAGGGGCGGCGAGCGCGGCCTCACCTCAGCTGGAGACGGAGCTGCGAGGAGGACGGCGCGAGCAGCTAAATATCTGTGATGAGAGAGGAAACGCCTGCTCGCCCGCTGGCCTCCCGCGATGCTCCGACCCTCCCAAACCCACCCCTCGAATTGCTCTGCCCAGGAGCACCCACTGGAAACCCCAACCTACCAGTCACGTACGGTCCCAGAGGCATCTGGCTGTAGTTGACAATCCCGCCTGGCCCGGGACCTCGGAAGTTTGGCCCAAAGTTGCTGTTGTAGATCTGGGAGGAGCCGAAGGAGCCCTGGGGAGGTGAGGAGGGGTAAGAGGCGCTGACCTGCAGCCCTGAGCCCCCTGCCACCCCCGCCAAGGGCTCTGTCCCTGTCCCCGTCCCCACTGACCTGCTGGGTGGCCGGGTCCCCGCCGCGGGTGGCCAGGCGGCTGAGGATGCTCCGCTCCGACATCTGCAGCCGGGCGGCCACGGGCGGGATGCGGGACAGCATGGAGGGCAGGCGCGTCACGTCGGCCTTCATGTCGCTCAGCAGCTCCTCGAGCTGGTTCAGCACTGCGAGCAGGGCCGGGCCGCGCTCAGGGGGGTGACCAGGCCCCCAGCACCCCGTCCCAGCCCCGGCAGCCGACGGCAACACTCCCTGCGCGCCGCACCACCGTGGCAAACCCCTCCCGGCCCCGGCACACACCCTTGTGCAGGACGGCGTTCGCGGGCTTGTTGCCGGCCAGGGACTCTTTGGAGAGGTGCTGGTGGCTCTCGGCAAGGCACTCCACTTCAGCCAGCCGCGCGTTCAGGGCCATGGCGGGGTGACTGGGGTCTTGGGTCATGTTGAGGTACGCTGCCCGCCGCAGCTGCTCCTCGATCACCAGGGCCTGCTCCAGCAACTGGCAGGCACAGGAGGGGAGGGATTCAGGACCAGATCCCACTCCAGTATAAACCAGTACCGCACCGCGGGCTCCAGCTGGCCGCATGGTTCATGCCAGCAGAGCCTCTGCCCTGCTGCGCTCCCCACCAGCCTCACCCCAAAAGCTCCCGGGGGAACAGGCTCTGTTCTTCTGTTCTCTTATCCCAACCGTGGGCCCGTTCAGACACCAAGCACACGGCTGCTCTGCTCCCAGAAGGCGCTGGCGGGACCCCCCACCAGTAAGGACTCACCAGCCCTGGACCCGCAACTCGCCTTGAACCGCCGGGCGAGGAACTTGTTCTTCATCTCGAGGTAGTTCCCCTTGTGCACCTCCGACTTGAAGGGCTCGTTCAGGATCACGTACCGCGGGTCGTTCTGGATGTCCTGCCAGCGGGCGTAGCCGTGACTGGGGCGGGGGGGGCGTCAAGGCAAGAACCAGCCAGCCGATGGTGTGCCCACCATCCCGTAGAGACGCCACATCACCAAACCCCCTCCCTGCTCGTCACCGCACGGTCACCCCAGCTCCCACAACGCGCGGAGGTCCCCCTGGGCTCCCCGCCACCTGACAGCGGGAGCCACGGTCCCACCAAGACAAAGGGTACGTGACAATTCCTGCCAACAGCCAGTAGTCGTGTCGCCGGTGCCAGATGTCGTAGATCTTGCCGGAGGAGATGGCAGCCCGCTCCTCGTTCTGCCACAGCGTGTGCAGCTCTGCGGGAGCAGAGGTGAGACAGCCCCGTCAGGCAGCGGGGCCGCCGGGGACACCGCATGGTGCATCAAGCAGCACCAGCGATGACATTTCCCGGGCAGCCATGGGCACAGGGCAAAAGCAAGACACCCTGCTGCGAGGGGGAGCGCCATCCCATCCCCAGCCTTTTCATATCATTCGCATTTTGTGCAGAAGCTCTGCAGGAGCAGCCGGTGCCTCGTCTCTTGCTTTTACCTGTAAAACCACCATCTGCAATGTTGAACATGAATCGGAAGTTCACACTTCTGTCATCCTTCTTTCCATCCTCGTCATCCTCTCTGTCCCCATTTTGCTGAGCCTCGCTGTGCTCCGTCTCCTCCGCCTTGGCATCTTCTGCTTGGCAAACACAAGAAACCGTGCCTGCCCAACCGTACTCTGCCAAAAGCGTCATCCCTGCACCGCCAGCTGCCAAAGGAACTCCCGCTAAAGCGACCATTGGGAAAGCACCTCACCTGCTTTGACTTCTTTGTCCTCCCCCTTCCCTGTGCTGCTGTTCAGCTCCGCCTTCTCCAAAGGCCCCTCCTTCTCCGGAATCCTCTCGTCTGCAGAGGGAAACGGGACATGAGAAAAGCTTGATGTGCAAAACGCTCTTCAGGGAACAACTTATTGTCTGGATAGACTTTCCCTTTTAGACTAAAGTGATTCTGTTGTTTGTACATTCAAGATGTCGAAAAACTTCAAGCAGAATATTCTTCTGCATTTTATCAAGAAAACTTATTTAGTTTTCCCTTTTCCTTGAGACATCTGGAGGAACACATTGCTGGGAACAGAACATTGCTGAGAACAGAAAAGGCATCCCTGGCTGTACATACAGACATGTATGTTGGAGAGCAGCTCTGCAGAGAGGGATCTGGGGGTTCTGGTCAATGGTAAGTTAGACCCACCTTTCAGCAGGGGCTCGGGAGAAGGCTCAGCCTTTTCACTCTCCTCTTGCTTCTCCTCCCTCGGTTTCTCCTTGCTGTCACAGCTCTCTGGGTGCTCTTCGCTTTCCCCCTTCTCGGCACTCGCAGGCACCTTAACGTGAAGTGCCCACCCCAGATCAGCCCTGCCCTCTCCTTGGGGAGCGCTCGGCATCCCGGGCAGCCCACCAAAAGGCTTCCCGGAGGAGAAGCCGAGAGCAGCCGTCCTACCTGGCTGTCGGACGCCTTCCTGGACACGTGCTCCCCTTGCTCCTTCTCCTCCTGGAACCCGAGTTGCGTTTCTGGTTTGTCTGCAGCAACAGCAAAGCACAAGAGCTGTTGCCAGGGCCCCCAGAGGGTCACATGTGCTACTGGGACAGGCAGACACCGGAGAGACCTTCTGGTGTCTCAGGCCACCTCCCTTCCCGAGCAGATCGAACCGCGATCGCCGGGAAGCCCGTCGACACACGCACCTGCCAGGGCCGGGGGTCCCGCCTGCGTGTACGCGGGGCTGGCGGGGACAGGGGTGGTGGAGTCTGAAGACACCATCTCCATGGACTTCTTGCTCTCCAGGCCCTCGAGAACCAGGTCTGGGGTGCTGTACTTCCCGTTGACATGCTCGAACTCCTGGACCTGGGGCAGACACAACCCCCTAGGTCAAACGCAGCAGAGATCTCCAGCCTGGTGCTGCAGGACCGGGCACGTCCCAGCCGCTGTCCCACAGTGACGCAGCAGCAGGATCGCTGCACCCGCCCTGCAGGGACAGCAGACTCTACAGCTCTGAGACCCAACAACTCTCTGACGCAATTTCTCTTTTTTGCCAGCCAGACCACTAAACATCTGCTCATCCTGCATCCCCTTACAGGGAAAGAAGTGGCAAGTTTGAAAGGCAGTTTGGTTGCTGTCACTGATACGTTTATGACAAAAAAGGGTGGGCTCTGAGTTGGGAGATTCTGCTGGGATCCCTGGCGAGAGGCGTTTGCAGCCCGTGAAATCCACGAGTCTCCAGAACACACCTGAAACGGCACATTTCAGATTTTCCTCACCCACCTTCTTCCTTACTAGTGACATGACTCCTATGCGGGTCAGCACGTGCTGCCGGGACAGTCCTTCCCGGGGAACGCCGTCCGCAAAGGTTTCAGCACCGTCTGCGCCGGGTTCACACAAATGTCTCATGAAGAGGGAGACGTAGGCCCTGCGGAGGGAAGGGAGTTGCACCCCAGGCTGAGGTCCAGCCTGGCTTAAAGAGAACGGCAGCCGCCCTCACAAAGCAGCAGGTGTTGTCTCCCCAAAAAGGAGCCCCGGTGGGGTGTGCAGGCACTGGGGCTACTGCTGCCCTGCCAGTTTGTCCCAGCACAGCCTCTGTCTCGCCCTGGGGAGCACAGCAGAGGTGGTGACACAGCAAGGCAGCAGCGTGACCACAGTTGGTCCTGGATGCCCGAGCCGAGCGCTCAGCCAGCGCCCGGGACAGCCCTCGCCCCCCGCCTGGACCCCCCGGCACCTGAATTCCTTCTCGCTCTTCCCACGCAGGTCCCGCACCAGCCAGTGGGAGTTGAAGGCGTCCTGGGGCGGCATCCCCCAGCGCATGATGGCGTTCAGGAACGCCTTGCGCTGCCGCGCGTTGAAGCCGAGGACCTGCAGGAGCGGAGGTGCCGCTGGGGTCACACCGCTGGACCAGGACCCACGCGCTGGTGCCTCGCACGGAGCTGCCCCGGGGCAGCCCCAGCACCGCCGGACACTCACCTCGATGTTCCCCCCAACTCTCGCCAGCAGAGGAGGGAGCGGCTTGTCCCGGTCACTCTTCAGCTGCCGCCGGGATTGTCTCCTGCCACCTACAGCCAAGCAGCCCAGTGACGGTCGGCCTCGGCAGCGAGGACGGACGGTCAAAGCTCCCTGTGCTCCCCTGACTAGAGCAGGACTGGGCAGAGCCACAGCCCAGCTGCAGAGTCCCCCCACCGCCCCAGCCGGGACACGCTCTGCCCTCGGCAGGCAAGGGGACGCTGCTCCTGCATCCCCATTCTTACCCCCAGCACCTGCAGTGGCCAGCGAAGCACTAACCAGCTGCCTGCGCTGCCCGGGAACCTCCTCACCTGGCAGGCACGTGGGGACAGGGACACAGAGCGCGCCAGTCCCTCCAACCCAGACGTTCCTGCTGCGCCCGAGCACCAGGGCCTCCCGCAGAGCAAAATCCCAGGGAGCATCAAACGCATTAACTCACTCTGACCTTCTGGCCTCTCTTCAAAGTCTTCGTCCTCGTCCTCGGAGCCGATGGAGTACTCGGACTGGTTGTCAGAGAGCTCGTCCTGCCACTCTGCAGAGCACGAGGGAGCCGGGTTAGGAGAGCACCCACACAGCAGGACCCTGCCCACCGGGCAGCGAGAGAGGGACACAACAAGCAGGGAATCACATTCTCAGGGTTCCCAAAATCAGTATTCTCCTATACAGAAAAAAACCCCTCTTTGAAATATTTTGCCCACAGATGTGTTTTTCCTCAATTTTTCCAGCAAAAAGACAGTTTACAGACCAAAAGATAAAAAGAAGAATTTCTGTCCTGGGAAGTTCAGGAATCTGGGAAGCACAGAGCCACACAGGCTACCAAACTGCAGAGGAACGCCAAGCATGTCCCGCGGGGAACCGCTTTGTGCAGCAGTTCCAAGCCAGCCTGGGGACTGCTGCCCCCTGACCCGGCCAGGCCGTACCTTGGTCCTCCTGTGAGGTGTCGTTGTAGTTGACCTGCTTGCGGATCCTCTTCCCTTTCCCCAGGTTCCTGGCCAGATCTTCCTGCTGCTGCTCATAGTGGTGCCGCAGCAGCTTCTCCCAATAGTCAGGGTCCACGTTCTCCTCTTGCTTGATGATCTCACGTTCCACCTCTTCCTGCAAAGCCAGAGACAAGAGGCTTGAGATGGGGCAGGCACAGACCTGCCTGTGCTCTAACCGGGGACCGGGGGGCACCGAGCTGCTGCCGGGAACCGGGCTCCTGGCTTTGCCCAAACAGACTGACCCTGGTGCGAGGTTTTCAACAGGCTGAGCCAACCTCCCACCCAGGAAGAGACCTCGTGGAGCAGCAGCCCACCATCCGCTTCATTGAGAGGGGAAAGAAACAAGTCAGCCGCTGGGAAACGCAGGGGCGGCAGCGCGACACACAGCAAGCAGTGCGGCACACGGCAGCACCGTGCCCGCTCCCAGCCCGCAGGGAAGGGCCCTCGCAAGGCACCTACAGGTGCTCTGATGGAACCAAGGTCCTGTGGCAGCAGGGACAGAGCCCGGCTGGCACTGCAGGCTGCACAGGACAAAGGGACCCCCAGCTCTGAACAACCTCCCGCAGCCGCGGGTAGAGAGCAGGGAAGGTCGTGCCCCGCGCCGAAACCCTCGCCAGGACGGGGAAGGGAGCAGAGGAAACACCAAGGGACGTACAGAGAGGCACGACTGTAAGACATGATACTGATCACTTTACCACACCGTCCTCTTCTCTCACAACATACTGGGCCACTTTAAAGGAGCTGAGATACTCGTTCATATTCTGCAGCTCCGTGTCATCAGTCGCATCCTGGTTCCGGTCCAGAAGCTTAGAGATGGCAGCGTCGTCGTAGTGGATCACGCTGCTGTCATCCACATCCTTATTGTCACCTGGAGAGCAAAGCAAGGGGAATGGAAGCACACACCACCATGCTGGGGACAGCCTGTCCCAGCATCAGGCGAGCTCAGGTTGATGCAGGGCCAGGGAGGGGGACAGGTGACCCCAAGACGGGGGACTACACACCTGGGGGGGTACCACCATGCTTCTTTTTCATGCCGGGAGTCGCTGCACCCCCTTTGGTTGACAGGGTATCAGAGAAAGGGGTGACAGCATCTGGCACAGCGATGCGCTGTCCTTGGGACACTGTGCCTGCGGGCGCCAGAGGAGAACGAGCCCCAGCAGCTCAGCCTGTGCCCCCCAGGCAGAGCAGCCCCCGCGCCTCCCACCTCACCTTCCACATCGTCCTTGAACAGCTCTTCTGTCCCAAACTTGAGGATGTCGTCCAGCTCCTGCTTGGTCATGGAGCCCGACTTGGAGCCCAGCCCCGGGCGCACCACGAGGTGCGTGAGCATCATCTTCCGCTTGGCCACCTGGGTGATGCGCTCCTCCACGGAGGCTCTGGTCACGAAGCGGTAGATCATCACCTTCTTGTTCTGCCCGATGCGGTGAGCTCTGCTGAAAGCCTGCGGGCAGAGAACGCGGCTGCCGAGGGCGGCCCCACGGCACAACAGCCGAAGGGTCCGAGGCTGAATTCCGCGTTCAAGGCTCCTATGGGAGCCAACCTGGACGCGCCTGTCCCTCCCCTGACCACGGGACACCAGCCTCCCCACGCAGCCCCCACTGAAGGGTCTGTGCACAGTGAGGACACGCTGCCCCGGGAACCTCCGGCTGCGGCGTCACCGCGCCAGCACCGCCCCACGCCGGCGCGTCCTCGCGCCTGCTGCCAGGGAAGGGAACACGGCACAAACAGACGGGAAGGGTGGCTGGAGCTCTGGAGAGGAGCCTCTCCTGGCTGAGGAGCACGGGAGGGTTACACATTTCCCTCCACTTTTCCATCATTTTCAGAGGCATTGGCTGCCGCCTGCTCCAGCTGCTGTTGCCCCGGGCGTGTGGAAACACAAGTGGAAGCTCCCCAAGAGAGGACTGGACACCCCGTTGTGAAAAAGCAGCAGGAGAAAGTGAGAAGCCTGCAGAAGAGAGCTCTCCCGTGCTGCAGACAGGCCAGGCTGAGGCCAGTGGATGCAAGAAAGGGGCTGCTGAGCAGAAACGTGCCCCACGAATACAGCAGAAAGGGCCAGCAGCTCTCGAGAGAAGAGTCTGAGTTCCCTGTGCAGGGTGTACAGACAGAGGGCAGAGCCAGAGAGGTACTTACTATATAAGAAGGAAAAGGAAAAGTCAGAAACCTGGATGTCATTGTGGGGATTCCAGTCAGAATCATAAATAATGACTGTGTCGGCCGTAGCAAGGTTTATGCCCAGACCGCCGGCACGGGTAGAGAGGAGAAAGCAGAACTGCTGAGCACCAGGAGCTGAGAAAGACAAACCCAGGTGGGAAACGGTGAGACAGAGACAGCTTGGGCAGAGAGGTGCAGCACCGCGCTTTAGGGATGGAACAGCGGGAACCCCCGGCCCGAGCCAGCCAGCAACGGGCAGGGAAGGCAAGGAGGGAAAATACATCATTCCCTGGGAACCAGCTACTGGAAAAAACGCAGCTCCAGAGCCAAAGGAGAAGTTCTGTCGTCTGCCTAGGACGAAAAGGCAGGAGTCCCTCACACCGCGCACGCTCAGGGTTCACCACGGGACAGCCCAGGGGCCAGACAATTCGGTACGAGCAGCCCCCACTGTGCCTCAGGATCCACCGAGCGTGGCACAACCGAGGCGCAGCCACAACCGAGGCGCAGCCACAACCGAGGCGCAGCCACAACCGAGGCGCAGCCACAACCGAGGCGCAGCCACAACCGAGGCGCAGCCACAACCGAGGCGCAGCCACCCCCACGGCACAGCCCCGCCGCACCCCCTCATCGGCGAGGCAGGACCACCGTACCGTTAAACCTGTCGATGGCCTCCTGGCGCAGGCCGCCGGTGATGCCCCCGTCGATCCGCTCGTACTTGTAGCCTTCATACTCCAGGAAATCCTCCAGCAAGTCCAGCATCTTCGTCATCTGCAGGGCAAGGTGACCGTGACACGGGTGGCCCCGGGGACCTGCCCTGCCCAACCTGGCACCGCAGTGGCAGCAGCACCACCAGCTCTGCCACCTCTCTCTATCTGTTCCTAGCACAAAATTCTCATACAGAACAAAAAAAATCCTTTACAAATGTATTTATTATTAATTCATCCCTACACTCACCTGAGAGAAGATCAGAACTCTGTGACCCCCATCCCGTAACTTCTTCAGCATCTTTTGGAGCAGCATCAGTTTCCCAGAAGATTTGACCAAAGAATTCCCATCGTAGGATCCGTTGGGCAGAACTGGGGCCTCCTGCAAAGGCAGCCTGGTTAGCCGCTCCAAGGACAACACTCCTCAGCCTCACAGGGGAATTCCCATGCATTTCAAAGACAAAATCTTTGTGTGAAGCCACGTGCATGAAAACCCCACACCACGAACCAAAGCACAGGCATGGACAAAGCCCCCACCAACAGCTTCCACCCAATATTCTGAGAATCGCCCCCCAGAAGCAAACGCAGCCAACGTACCACAGCCGCCACTGGGAAGAGATACGGGTGGTTGCAGCACTTCTTCAGGTCCATCATGATGTTGAGTAGCGAGACCTGGTTCCCACCACCTTTTGAGTTCAGGGCTTCGAAATTCCTTGTCAGGATGAACTTGTAGTACTTCCTGCAGGGACAGGGGTGGGACAGACACCCCGGTAACTTTGGCCAGATGTAGGACTGGCATAAACAGGTCTGCACTGAACTAAACCCCGCTGGCACCACTGGAGCTCTGGGCCGAGCAGGCGTCCCTGTGGCAGCAGGGACACCGGGCAGCTGGCAGCGTGGGCCGGTGCCCTGGAACTGGAAGCAGAAGGGGGTTCAGCCCCCGTGTTTTCTCTGCACCCCCAGAACTCGCAGAACCGCGCTGAGGGGCTGCCGGCATCAACGCTTCCCGCCGAGCAGCAGGGACTGCTCAGAGGCCGGTTTAACCAGGCTGGATGTGCCCCCCGTGAGACTGACAGCACCCGGCACAGGGGGGTGTCCAGCCCCCCAGCCCCTGCCCCAGGAAAACACTCACTTCTGCATCTGGCTCAGCTCCACCCGCACGATCAGCTCCGTCTTGGCCGGCATGTTCTTGAACACATCGGCCTTGAGCCGCCGCAGCATGTGGGGACCCAGCAGATCATGGAGCTTTTTGATCTGGTCCTCCTTGGAGATGTCGGCAAACTCCTCCAGGAACCCCTCCAGGTTACTGCAAAAGCAGCCAGAACCACACGGTGCTGAGCAACACCGGGACACTGAGAGCAAAGGCATCTGTTCCTTTATGAGTTCAAAACAAGGGCAGAGCTCTCACGGCACACACTGAGGTAACGCTCCCGTGCCTGCATCCCAGCAGAGCAAAAGCCGGAGCAAGGGGCTGCACTGATGGCTGAGGCACAAATCACACTAAATGCACTAATACGTGCTCTGAACACGTTCCCCAAAGTGCCTCTGTCCCCTCAGCGAGGGTTTAAGTTCCTCATTCACAAATCTCCTGACCATAGCAAGGCCATAGCTGCCCCCAGGACGCAAAAAGCAGTGGTCCACGGGAACAAATCTGGGGTGGCGTAAATATGTGTGCATCTGCTGTGACAAACCACGGGGTGACACGCCTTGCCAGCTGCCTGCCGGTGCGTTTGGCGACACCGGCACAGCAGTGACTGGGGCCAGGCGCCCCACGCCGGCCGGACAACCTCTGCGGAGCCACCTCGCTGGCCGGCAAGGGACGGGGTCCCGGCTGCTCCCCGTTTGGTGGGGGGAACTGGGGCCACTTACTTAAACCTCTCGGGAGTCAGGAAGTTGAGCAGGTGGAAGAGCTCTTCCAGGTTGTTCTGGAGCGGAGTCCCGGTGAGCAGCAGCTTGTAATCGATCTTGTAGCAGTTTAATACTCTGAAGAACTGGGAAAAGAATCCAGGTGAGGAGAGCCCGGAGGAGCCCGTCTGGGGACGCTGCAGATCGCGCACATGGAGACCCCATGGGGACCTCCCCTGCTGGGCACGCAGAGCAGACCCCAGCTCCATGTCCTGCCCCCAGCCATCCCCATCGAGCACGGGCAGCGATGCTGAGCGCCCCTGGGTCACACCGGCTGTCCCTCCGTGCTGGGGACTGTGAGGGACGGCGTTCACCCTCAGCAACGGGCAGAGGGAGGAGAGGGATCGGTTCCCTCCACAACAGCCCGTCCAAGGACTGTCAGGCTGCTGGGCTGCCGCCTCGGCCACCGCTGAAGGATGATTAATGCCAGAGGATGTTAAAGAGCAAATCCCCCAAAACGGGGGTGCCAGACAGAGCCTGTGCCAGGTGAGGACATCTTTCAGATCCCAGGGAGGGAACCACGGAGCAGCAGGCAGCCCATGCTGGGGTGTTGTATCTTTGTGGCGCTGGCCACACCACAGAAATCACCCACAAACATCCGCCACCTACTTTGGACTGGTTGTTCTTCAGCCTGTGCGCCTCATCCACCACCAGACAGGCCCACTCGATGGAGCCCAGCACCGCCTGGTCAATGGTGATCAGCTCGTAGGAGGTGAGCAGGACGTGGAACTTGATCTGGGCTTCCTTCTGGGGAGCAGAGGGGAAAAGCCCGGTAAGCGAGCGGTTCGGCTCCGGCTCTGCTGCTGCTGCCCCAGGAGGGGCCTGATGCTGCTCTATGCCCCTCCTGGCTGCCGGTTAAAGTACTGGGTATGGCACAGACTCAGCTCCCACCTTCATCCGGAAAACTTTCTTTCCACTGCGGATGGCGTTGTCCTCAAAAGAAAACTCGTTTTCCCGGATGACGGAGCGGCTTTCTTTGTCCCCCGTGTAGGTGACGACGTAGAAGTCGGGTGCCCACATCTCAAACTCACGCTCCCAGTTGATGATGGTGGAGAGAGGGGCGCTGACCAGGTACGGCCCTTTCGAGTGGCCCTGCTCGGGGAGACAAAGCCCAAGCCATTCTCCCCGCGCCGAGCAGCTCTCGGCCGCCTCAGGGACTGCCGGGTGCTCCGCTCACCTCCTTGTACAGGGAATACAAGAACACGATAGTCTGCACCGTCTTCCCCAGCCCCATCTCGTCAGCCAGGATCGTATCTGTCCCTTGGGCCCAGGAAAACCTCAGCCAGTTCAGCCCTTCCAGCTGGTACGGGTGGAGCGTCCCTCCCGTGGCATCGATGTACCACGGCTGCTTGTCGAACTTCACTGTGGGCTGAGAGACACGATGCAAAGCAGTGAGAACCAACTTCCTCTCCTTTCTCTGCAGACAAGCACGTCCCTCTATAGCTTCGTGACACCAAACAGCCCCAAAAGAGACGCAGACACGGTCCCAAACACAGCCCAGCCCCCCAGGCGAAACCACCCCAGAGCTTTGAATGAAAAACAAGATGGATCTAGAGGAGAAAAAGGTGCCAGGACGGGTGGGCAGACAGACATGGCCCCATGCTGACCCCGCCACGCCAACTCACATCCACCAGAGGCCTTTCTGGGGGCTTTTCTAGCTTCTCCTCTTTCAGCTTTTTCCCTTTCTTGTTCAGCTTCTTCAGCGGGCGCGTGTCCTCCCCCAGCATCAGCTCCCTGCAAGAGCGTGCGCCTCAGGAGCCGGCGGGCGGCCGTTCCTCTCCAGTCCCCAAGCACAGGGACAGAAACGCCTCTCAGAGTCCCCTGCCTTGTCCCCACGGCAGCTTTTCTGGCCCAGTTAGCACAGGCACTCATGGAGCACTAATTGTCCCCTCGCAACAGCCAACGTAACATCATGCAAAATGGAGAACAGCACTCAAGAGTACAGCGGTTTTCCCCTAAAACAGCCAGGCAGCAGCGCCGTGGGGCTGCCAGGAATGTTCTGGCGCACGAGCAGGGGAGGGAGCAGGGCTGGGCTTCCCAGCAGCCATGAGCGGCATCTGGGGAGGCCCAGCTCTCCCAAAGTGCCCGGCCACTGCTCTCCAAGAAGCGGGACACCCGCGAGCCCCCCGCGCAGTTGCCCCCTCAGCCGCGGCCCCACTGCCCGCGGCTCCTGCCTGTGGTTCCAGTAGAGCTGCTTGAGGTTCTCGTAGTACGGGATGTCTATGTCGTCGATCTCCCAGGTGCACTGGTCGTACGGCAGGTCCTTCCACTTGATCAGGTAATGGACGTCTCCCTTTTTGTCAAAGCTGTAACGCATGAAAAGCCAATCAGAGAAACGACACTCGCCCCCCAGGACGCAGCTCAACAAACTCCACGAAACCGGGCACTTCATCCTCAGCCTTCACCCGCAGACAGGTAGAAAAACATAAAGTATTGGCGCTTTCCAACAGAAATGCCTATTAATCTGCTGCATGTGTTAAACCATTAAGCTTTAAAGGCTGCTCATCCATTCCACTGAACAACCTCATTTTCCCGTTTTACCAGGGCTGGATGAATACCAGTGCTTGCCCTCACTCTCCTGCAGCATCCACTGCTACAGGAAGTTTTGCTTACACTGAAAAATGAATAAACACACTACCGAGGCTGATTACATGCCTCCGGGGAAAAAACCCTTGCCTTATTAGCAGATAACGTAAAGCTTGCATGAAAATTAGCCAGGCAGCTTTATTTATTTTCTGCCAAGCAGCCTTCAAGTAGAGTTGCCACTTAAAGTCTCAAGTTGCCCCTCGAAATGTGGAAATTCAACAAAAAGGTGTCTCCGGCTGCTCAATGTGAAAAGCCCACCTGCACAGCACACTTCATACGCAGGAAATTCCTTCTGCAGAACAGAAATGCAAAGGTCAAGGCTTTGTAAGGGAGCCAGGCACCTGCTCAGACTCCTCGGCACCGTCCCTACCGGCACCGGGGCGGTGAGAGGGAGTAACGTCCGCAAAGCCCTGACCAAGCACAGAGGGGCCTCAGCTCGGCTTCCCGAGAAGAACCAGCGACCCACACGGGAACGGGCACCTGCTCGGGTGAGCGGCCGCAGCTGTGGGGCACGATCGATGGACGCAAGACCCAGCACCGGGCTGCAGCACCAATTTACAGAACGATTAGGCTGTAACAGGGACCCAAACAATGTCTGGGAAGAGCAGGACAACTCCGTGCAACGTAGCAGAAATTAAAATGAGGCATTGATTCACTTCTGGCCTTGGCTTCACCTCGGAGCAAACCTCCAAGGCGACAGAGACCTCGAAACAAGCCAGCAGCTGAAATTCCACCAGCCTGAGACTTTGGCTGCGCAGAAGGATGGAAAGAACGTCCTGTCCCCGGGGGAAAGGACTCAGCCGAGCACAGAACCCGCAGCAGACAGGCCCAGACGCTCGGCGAATCACTAAACCATCCGTGCGGGAGCTGCACGGAGGGAAAACCCGCAGAGCGCATGGACCCGTGGCTCCCAGCTTCATCCCAGAGCTCGCTGGGCTCCAGGGAGCGCGGCAGGTTCACCATTGCCATTATTGCTATTCCCCTCACGGCTTCCGATGGCACCGCCCAGCGCCACAGCACCGGGGCTCAGGCACGCCGGCACGCACCCGCTCTGTCCGCAGCCACCCACCTGTGGTTCAGGATGCGGTGGATCATCATCCACTCGGGCTTGATACCGTAGCGGTAGAACCGCTCCTCCATCTTGGCGTACTGCGGGTCTTTGTTCTTGCGCTTCTCCCGCTGGCTGTCCTCGTCCCCAGAGCCGTAGTCGAAGGCCGGCGGCTCATCCATGTCGTTCTTGCGTTGGTAGTTGCGGTACATGACGGTGTGGTAGAGCTCCAGCTGCGCAGAAGGAGCCGCGCTCAGCCGGCGCGGGGGCAGCGGGACGGGGGGCATGGCGCCGAGCACGGGGAGCGGGCTCACCTGCAGCTCCTTGACCCAGGAGCAGTGCCAGTAGGACAGACCTGCCCATTTCACGAAGAACTCGCGCTCCGGGATCCCCCCCGGCGCCTTGGGCGGGGGCAGAGGCAGCTCCGCGTCCGGGGACCCCAGCGCGGGCGGGAGGGGGGCGGCCGGCGGCTCCTTCCAGGCCCAGTGCAGGATGCGTTGGACTTTGCCCTTCAGTGGAGGGCACTGTGGATAAAAAAGGAAACGGGCAAGAGCACAGAGTTTAGGGTGAGCCCGTGCCTGGGGCCGTGGGGAGGGTGGCAGAGCTGGAGCGGCAGGGAGGGCACGGGCAGGGCTGGCGGCACGGGCACGCGGAGAAGTGTCCGTGACTCCGCGGCGTCCCCCAGCGCCCCCCAGCTGGGCCGCCAGGCAAGAAAGGACCCTCTACACCAGCCCTGCGTCAGACGGGGCTTTACGTCCCATCTGAGAACCGGCGGGGAAGGCGCCAGGCAGCAGCTCCTGCGGGACAGAGCCCCCCAGAACCCGAGCAGTGGTTCTCCAAGGAGGGTCTGCGGCACGGGGCAGGACGCTGGCCCCGCAGCACGGTGCGGGGAGGGGTGTGGGAGCGGGACGAGGCGAGGAAGGCTGGCGACACTCACCGTACAGCGAGGGCAGAGCCACTCCCCGTTGGGGATCTCTGGCAGTGGCGGGTTCAGGCAGTGCAGGTGGTAGGAGGACGGGCAGGTGTCGCAGCACAGCAGCTCCCCGCCATCCTTACAGACCCGGCAGAACTCCATGTGGTCATCCTCCTCCTCCTCGCCGCCTTCCTCCTCCTCCTCCTCCTCCTCCTTCGGCTCCCACTGGATGCCCTCCTTCTCCTGGGGCAGCACAGCCGGTGTCACCCGAGAGCTCCGGCCGCCCGCCCGCCCCCCGGGCTCCCCGGCCCCACTCACGCAGTGGGGGCAGCTCCACCTGCCCTCGGGGGCCTTCTCCAGCTCCGGGTCCAGGCACACCAGGTGGTAGGCGCGGGGACAGGTGTCGCACAGGATGATCTCCCCTCCCTGCTGGCACACCTCGCAGTAGTCCTGGTGGTCTGTCTCGTAGCCATCCCCCTCTTCAACTGCAAGCAAGGGACAGACTTACGGTCAGAGGGACGGCAGAGCTGCCGGCTCTCCCAGGAGGCAACGGGACGCTCGCTCTTCTATGGTACAGTTAAGGAAATGTGGAAAGCGTTTCGCCTCGGACCCCTCCTGTAACGTCCCCCTACCTGTCTGTCCCTCAGCACCACCGGTCACCTGTGCACACAGCATCATCTCACCTCTGTCTCTCTTTCTCTCTCCACACTGTATCATCCTTTGGTTCCTTCAGGCTCTCAATGGAGAATGCCAAAACCTGGAGAGGTTGCAAGGGAGGCCGGTCAGAGAAACCTCCCGGGTACCAGCGCCAACTGCAAACGCACCATGCAAGGGTGACACGGCCAAGAAGGACGAGGAGGATTCCTCTCCTGGGACTGCTCGGCCCTCCTGGCAGCTCACTGGCGCAGTGGCAGGAGCTCGCTCAGCTCTTGGATGGGAAGAGGACGGCAGGGACAAGACCTTGCAAGCACCAGCACAGCTCCTCTCAGTTCCCAGCTCTGCCACAAACTCCCGGCACAGACCTCCGACCTGCTCCTCCGGCACACGGCAGGAGCTGCCCATCCCGGCACAAGTGCCCGTCCCGGCACGAGTGCCCTCGGATGGCAACAAGCCATGGGGAGACCCTGACAAGACGCTTTCCAACGCTGTTCCGGTGCCTCCCTCTTCCTACATCGCTACCACGGATCTACCGCCTGCCCGCTGCCTGACCACACATCTCACGCAGACAAAAAGCCCCTTGGCCGCGCTGCTCTGCTGGGAGCTCGCCACAAGCCTCATCTCTCCCGGGGCTGCTCCTCACAAATCACTTCCCTGGAAGCCCCACAGATCCTGGAACTTTCCTGCTAGAGGACAAACCCTGGCAGGACCACACGTGCAAGCAGGGTGCCCAGCGCAGGGTCTGCTCACCGAGCAAACCTCGTGCCCCACGCGCAGACACGCGCATTGCAGCACCGAGCCAGCACCAGACACCGCCCGGAGCCACCGGGGCCGGGAAAGCACTATCTGGAGAGGGAAGGGCAACCAGAACGGGATCGGAGTACAAAGGAATGGCCTACTCCTCTTTTTCTTTCTCCTCCTCTTCCCTCTCTTCCCCAGGCCAGACGAGCACTCGGAGCGCACTGACGAGCTGTTGATGCTGGCGCTGTCGAAGTCGGATTCCTCCCGTTCCTCCTCTTCACTCTGCAGAGGGGAAAACCAAGGAAAAAAAAAATGTGCGCACTACTAACCAGGTGCTTAGCGCTCCAGCTGCAGGAGCAAGCCCAAGCTCTTTGTAACTCTCAGAGAGGCCAATGCACAGACATAGAGTGCACCCAGATGGATTTTCCCTGATGTGACTGAAAAACTTGCAGCCGCCAGCGGCTGCCTCATGGTGCTGCTTTCGCTGCAGCCTCTGATGCACAAAGGTATTTACAAACGGGTTGTACTATGTGAACAAGAGTCACTGAGCTCCAGCAAGGGTGAACTAATGGGATGTCGATCAATATTATCAAGGCCTACAAGAGTTCCACCCCATTCAACAGTGAACAGATCTATTTTTCAGAATGCTCTGCTGTTCTTTAAAGTGCACCTGGTATCTGTGTGCTGACAAGGGCCCCGCTGCACTGCGGGACCCCAGACGCCCGAGCCAGCCTGCGCTGTCGTTAGAGCATTCGGTAATTCTCTTTGACAGACAGTCCAGCTGGAGGTGCAAGCCCTGAAGAATCCCTTTGCAAATGAAATCTGAACTTGCTGCATTACCAGCCTCATCACTGAAGGTAAATGTGGTTAAATGATTTTTATTAGGTTGGTGCAAAAGTAATTGCGGTTTCAAACCGTGAATTTTAAATCACAGTAACCAAGCACAAACATCTTTATTAATCAAAATAGGAACCATTACAATCAACACATTTTTGGCCAATGACAAATAAGTTTGTTTATTCCTGTAGTGTAAAAATCTGTGCTTTGGAATTCGATGAACTCTTGGAAAGCATTTTCTGCATCCTGCTGGTTGTGGAAGCGTTTTCCCTGCAAAGAGTTGCTGAGATGCTTGAAGAACTGGCAGTTGGTTGGCGAGAGGCCAGGGGAATAGGGCAGATGAGGCAAAACTCCATAGCCCGATTTGTTCCACTTTTGAAGCGTTGGTTGTGCGACGCGTGGTCGAGTGTCGTCGTGGAGAAGAATTGGGCCCCTTCTGGTGACCGATGCTGGCATTGCAGTTTTCAGTGCACCTCATCAATTTGTTGAGCACCCTTCTCAGATGTGATGGTATCACCAGGATACGGAAAGCTGGAGTGGATCAAACTGGCAGGAGAGCACCAAACAGTGGCCGTGACCTTTTCCTGGTGCAAGTCTGGCTTTGAGAAGTGCTTTTGAGGCTCTTCTCAGCCCAACCACTGAGCTGGTTGTCGCTGGTTGCCGTATAAAATCCACTTTGCGATTGAGAAATGGTTTGTTGTTGCATAGAATAAGAGAAGACGACACTTCAAAACGACGATTTATTTTATTTTTGGTCAGGCACCGCACCCGCTTATTGAGCTTTTTCACCTTTCCAATTTGCTTCAAATACCAAATGACCGTAGAATGGTTGATGTTGAGCTCTGGTCAATGTTGAGTTCTTCGGGAACTTCTTGTGCAGTAGTCAGAGGACCAGCTTCGATGATTGCTTCCAACTGGTCATTGTCACCTTCTGATGGCGGCCACCCTGCTCCTCATCTTCAAGGCTCTTGAGTCCTTTGCCAAACTCCTTGGCCCACCGCTGCGCTGTACGTTCGTGAGCAGTTCCAAATGCGCTGTTGATGTCACAAGTTATTACCCGTTTTGAACTTGAATAAGAAAAATCACTCACATTTGCTTTCTATCTAACATCATTTCCATAGTCTAAAATAAAAATAAACAGCAAGTAATAAGTCAGTAGCAAACAAACATAAAGCGAGAACAGCGCATTAAAATTATGTACAACGTGACCACATTGAAGAATGTATTCCAATATCAAACAGCAAATTTCAACAATGCAAAAACCGCAATTCCTTTTGCACCAACCTAGCAGAAATTGTGCCCAGATGCGACACCTCTCCACACCTGAGCCTGGACACCGCTCTCTAGCACAGGGATGAAGGATGTGCTGAGCGGAGACTGACACCCCACAGAGGGACACGAGGTGACACCCCCTGCGCCAGGGCGGCTCCTGGGGACTGTCCCAGCGTTTCCCCTCCCTGCGCCCACAACGGCAGCGCACACTCACAGAGGAGCCCTTTTTCCTTTTGCTGGGGATTCCTCCAAACCGGAATTTCAAGCCTGCCATCTTTTTCCCCTTCCCCTTTTTCTTCCCATCTTTGGAGCCCTTGATTTTCTTCCGCACGCCTGGACCTGGAGAAACAGAAGACTTGTTTGGGACTCTGCGAACAGCTGCCCCCAGATCACCTCCCAGCCTGACCCCGGGATTCACAGGGATGCTGAGAGAGCACGGGGGACTCCGGGGAGCCCTTTCAATACGAATCAGAGCATTTCCAGAGGAGCTACTGCAGATTTACATGGTTGGTTTGCTCCTTTCATGTGGGCTTTGAAGACGGTCACCTTCCACCCAACTGCCAAATCCTTTACTCTGAAAAAGAGCCGCAGCCGTGCTGCCAGTGCCCTTCCATCACTGAACTCCTGCCATCGCAGAGGCAAAGCACCCAGCTCGGCAGCCAAACGGTGCACGTTCCCCTGGGCAGTGCCCACCTGTGCTGCCAGCACCCCTGCCCGGCCCTGCCAGCCCACACGGCCCCTCGGCTCGGGCTGAGGATGCTGCTGGTGGCTGGAGGGGCTCACGACCCGGCAGAATCCCCTGGGAGAGAAGATGGCACGGAAATACATGGCCAAATCACTCCTCTAAGATGCAAGAAAGAAGTTGAGCATTAATTGCTACAAACTGCCAAAAGTTGAGAAGATCCGGGCTCTCCGTTTGCTGCAGCACATCCCCTCCCTGGAGACACGTCCCATCATGGCCACACAGCCCCTCGCTCACCCCTGCACCTACCCTTGCCCTCCTTGGTCTTGGCCTTCCTGACAACGGTGGGCAGGGGGGACGGCTGGGGGCTGGCGGCCAGCCCGGGCGCGATGCTGACGGTCTCCACCGCAGCAGCAACAGCCGCGGCTGCGGCAGCTGCCGAGCTGCCCTTGAACGGGTTATTGGCGCTGAACTCTCGCCACTTGGCGCCAAGCACGGTCATCATCTTGGACATGGGGATCTTGGGGTTCTTCTTGGCGATCAAGGGCCTGCAGCATGGGTGAGAGGGAAAACACGTTAACAGAACCGCTCCGCTGCACGTCCGCTCCTGCGCATCGTGTGCTGGTGCTTCAGCCCCGGCAACGCCGCAGCGGCGCCGCCTCCAGCTGCACCAGCTCCACAAAGGGCAGCAGCAACCAGAGCTTTCCTAAACAAGCACAGACGCAAAAGGGGCCACACCTAAACCTCCCCAGAGACCACCTTTCCTTGAAGTACCTGCGTGTTTTGAACAGCTCACAGCACAAGCAAAAATTTGTTATTGTTATTCAATTTTTGTCATTAAAGTTTTCAAGTAAGCACACACGAAAAATAGGATTTTCAAGAGGAGAGGAAAGGGAAACACTTCAGCTGTTTTCCAGTCAATCCTGCAATTAAAACGAAAGTCCTGAGGACCGTTCCTGGTCAGGCAGAGAGGAGCAACAAGGAGCTCACGATGCTCAATTCACTTCACCCACTTGACTGAACAACACCCAAGCCTCAACCAACACACAAGTGCCCATTCAGACCCACCTGAGAAACTGGCTGAAAGCCTTGTAATTAGTAAGAGTATGATAATCCTCTTCTGAGAAAATGTAATCCACGTCATCCAGGCCCCACTCCTCCATCAGCTGGGCTGAGCTCTTGGGCTCCTGCGGATGCACAGACACCAGGACATCAGCGAGGAGCCAGGTCCGCCCCGGCTCCATGTCCAACCCCTCCCCAGCCACTGACGTGGGGACTTGCTATGTGATTCACAAAACAGAGCACGCACAAGTGCTAATTAAACTAACATTCACATGCTTCCAAGAAGCAAATTAACGTGGCAACATCCAAACGCTCCCTGTACCGCGTAATACAACGCAAAGCCTTGGCATGTTTCATCCCTCTAGCACCAGCTCAGGGGAAAGGAATCTTTGGTACCTTCAGCCCTCCATCCTCATTGTCATCCTCCTCTTCATCCTTCTTCCGTTTCGGCTTTTTCTCCTTCTTGTCCTTCAGTTTTTTCTTCTTCTTTTTGTTGGGTGAATAGTCACTCCCTTCGCTCTCAGATTTCTCCTCGATCTCCTCTTCGTTGTCTGACATGTCATCATTGCTCCCCTAGAACGGACAGTGACAGTGGATGGCGAGCAGGGCGCGTCCCCTCCCTGCTGCCTCCACCAAACCCCCCAGCCAGCGCCGAGCAGCTGCTGCCACCAGCCGAAGCCACCCCCCTGGCATGGCCCTGCCGTCACACCGCGGGGCTGGGGGAAACACACGAAAATCCCGTTTGGGAACGGCGAGAAGCTCCTGACCGCAGGGGGCAGGCAGAAAGAGACCCCTGGTTCAGCTGGACTGTTTCTTCGGGGCCGTTCTGTGACCCCAGTCCCGCCCGCACGCGGAGCCATTCCCGCTGCCACCGGGCTCTGGTCCTCAGAACCCCCGGCCTCTCCTCCCGCGGGTCATTACAGATGTAATTCCGCACGGAGTAATTGGTTGCCATGGTAACTGCCGCAGTACCGGCTGAAATTCCCTTTCTCTGCTCCCTCCTCTGACAAGGACCTTCATCTCCATATGCTGAGGTTCAGCCCGCAGCCCGGTGATTTTATGCAGATTTTCCAGGGGTTTGCAGCACAGACACCTGCACCGGGGCTTCCACCGGCGCCGCCACAAATGCAACGAGCTGCACAGCGGCAGCGCCGCGGGGCAGCACCCGCGGACACGGAGCCTTGGGGGGAACGTCCACATACCCCACAGAGCTCTGGAGGAGGAGATTAGCACACGAAAGCCCCATTCAAGGCCCCTCTATCTTTCTCCTCACCCCAAAACGCGGTCTGGGTGCTGCTCAGCACCTACCAACAGCTACAGCACCATCTTCTCCCCGGACAAGCGCAGCCGACACCGACGTCTGCAGAAACCCCCAAGCCCTGCCCGGTTGTGTCCCCAGCTCAGCAGTTTGCACCTCTCCCCCCAGAAACATGAGCCCCAGATGCCACATCAGTGTGGGACGTGCCAGATTCACTGCCTGCACCGGGGAGGACGGCACACACCACGTGCCACAGCCCAGCCCTCCCGAGGGACCGGCAGCCGCGTCACCACAGGGTGGCACGGTGGCCACTTCTCCCCCCAGAGGCCACTCACAGGGCTGATTTCCACCCTGGAGCACCGAGCTGGACAAGAACCACTCATGCCCGGGCTCTGGGTCACCTCCCAGGGCCAAGAGAGCACCAGCTTGGCAAGAGAACCCCTAATAACCCCCCGTTTCCACCCACAGACACCCAAGAAGTGCCTGCCAGCAGCCCCACGTGAAAGCACGCAGCATTACCTCCTTCTTCCTCCTCTTGATTTTGGCAGCCTTGCTGTCTTTCAGCTTCTTGGATTTCTTTTTTTTCTGCACGGCCACTTGCTCTTCTGCAAAAAACTCATCCAGTCCTTCCAGCACCACATCGTCTTCTTCTGGGGACAAAAGGGACAGCTCACGCGGACAGACCACATGGGCTCACAGGACACCACACTCGTGTTCATCCCTCTCGGGTGGCAGCATCAGCCCAAGGCACAAGGGGCTCCCCGGCCCCTCCCGGAGACCCTCACGCTGGTGTCTGGTGCCCTGGGGGAGCCCCAGCAGAGCCCGGCCCAGCAGCTCCTGCCCCGGCATTCGCGGTGCCCAGGTCCTGGCTGCCCTGGCGCACACCCCGGGTCTGGCAGACGGGGCAGGGGACGCCCCGGGCGCTGCTGGCTCCTGCTGACCCGGGTGAGGAGGGAACATCAGGCTTTACCTTTCAGACCTCCAAGGAGAGCCCGTTAAAATGGACGCGATGGAAGGCGAGCAAGGGAGAAGAAGGGCGAGTGTGGCAGATGGGTGCCACAGCTTACGGGACATCGATGGGTCCCCCTGCCACGGGCAAAGACACCGACCCCACCACCCACTCCCACCTGCCCGTCACCCCGAGCCCAGCACCTGCCAGCGAGCCCCAGCAGCCCGTGCCGTCTGTGCATTTCAGTATTTTTATTTGTAATTTCGGAGCTTATAGAGCAGGAACACTCCAGAGCCGCCGGGGCGCTCCTCTTGGACTCCACGCCGCGCCGGTTCCCGGGGAAGGGCCGGAGCCGCCCAGCTGCGCGCTGGGGACGGGGCCGCAGCCCGCGCTCCGCCGGGCGGGGAGAGAACCGGCCCCGAGGACACGGCGGCAGCCCCGGGGTGCCGGGAGCGCAGCCCGATGCTGCCAGGGAGCCAGAGCCGCCAGCCCCGGCCGCCGCCCGGGTCCACGCCCCGCAAAGGCAGCGCCGCCCGCCCGTGGGGCTCCGGTTAACGGGGCTGAGCTGCAGGAGCAGCGCCCGGCGCAGAACCCCCCTCCCGCCACCTACCCGAGACGTCCTCCTCGTTCTCCGCGTCCTCCAGCAGCGCCGGCCCCCGCATGCCGGGCGGCAGCACCGGGCGGCGGCCCCGGCCAGCGGCACCGGCCAGCGCCGGGCGCGCCCGCTCCGCGCCAAGATGGCGACCGCTGCGCCCCGCCCACCGCGGCCCCGCCCCGCCCGCCCCGCCCACCGCGGCCCCGCCCCGCCGGCCCCGCCCACCGCGGCCCCGCCCCGCCCACCGCGGCCCCGCCCTCCCCGAAAAGCCCCAAACCGCCCCAAATCCGCGCCCCAGGGCCCGGCAGCCGCCAGCGGAGCGTGGGGTATCAACAACTCTCCCCGCCGTTTATTCCAGGAAAGCAAAACTGTACAAAATGGTCGCGGGGGGTTCAATCCTCCTCCTCCTCCTCCTCCTCATCCTGGTTGATCTGGAAGTAGCGCAGCTCATAGCTCTCCTTGCTGTTGGCCACCACACGCAGCCAGTCCCGCAGGTTGTTCTTCTTCAGGTACTTCTTGGTCAGGTACTTCAGGTACCTGCGGACAGGAGGGGCTCAGAGCGGCTTCGTACCCCGGATCTGCCGCGGCACCTCCCGCCCCACGAACCCCCACATGGCGCTCGTGGCAAACACGTCCCCAGTCCCCACCTCCACCAGCAGCACCGCAGCCACCAGCACATCCTGGCAAAGCTGCACTGGGGGAATCGCATCAGCAGCTCCCAGGACCCCCTCACCCCCTGAAGCTGCAGCCACATGCTGCATTTCCACACCAGCGGGTCAGCACGCCAGGATGGCGGGTAACAACTGCCGGCGCCTGCAGGAGCTGCTGGGACACACCAGGTATGGCACTGGCACCAAGAAACTCCCTCAGCTGTAAGGTGGGTGCTCACGCCGCAGGGTACCACCCCAGCACCGCACACACGGCTCCTCTTCCCAGCACTTTAGACTAAGGCTGCCTCCCCGTGCCGCCCCCGCTGCAGCAAACACCACATTTAACGCCGCTACACAAAGGACCGGCAACCCCAAGAAGCCAACGGCGCAACAAGCAGTGAAAGAGCTCGGCTGTGGACCGACTGCTAAACCCTGCGCTGGGCATCCTTTCGGCTGCAGCCCCCTGGCCACCCACACACCCGCCTTCCTAGCAGGAACATCCACGTCTCTCACAGATCATTCCGGCACAGGCAGCCAGCGCACCGAGTGCCACATGGCGTTTAACCCAGAGTCTTGGCATGACTCCTGCACCAAGACACCCCTGCAGCACCAGGCCCACCTGCCCGCTGGGCTCCCGCCCCAGCAATCCTGCCAAGAGCCACTGCTGCCAGCAGCCACCGCCAAGCGGCCTCGTGACCGTGACCTGCACTGGCGGGATGTGGGGCTGCCCCGTCACCTCACCTCTTTGAGAACGGGACCTCTGACGTGACGGTGATCTTGCTCTTGCTCCTCTCAATGGTCACCACGCCCCCGCCCAGGTTTCCCGCTTTGCCGTTCACCTTGATCCGTTCCTGCAGGAATTGCTCCTGCAAGACAGGGACGGCACCGCTTAGCCGGGGCCACCAGCTCCTGCCGGACAAAGCCGTCTTGGCTCGCCCATGCCTGGCGCTTTGGCTTGTTGCTAGAGCTGGGGAAGACAGAAGTGCTGTTATGTCTGGGGGCAGAGGAAAGCTGCCTTCCTGCAGGCCAGGAGGCTCCGAGCCTGCCAGCACCTCCCACAACTGACCCAACCAGCAGCAGTGAGGCTCTCAAGCCCAAAAGCATCAGGCCAGTGAGGTAGGGACACGTTTCCTGCTGTCCAAAGGGACAGCCAGGGAGGTGACGGTTGGGTTACGATTCCCCAAGGCCACCTCAGCCCCAGCCCTGCACTTCAAACCCGCACTAGAGCACAGCTTGAATGAAAAGAGGCTCGTCACAGAGCACTGAAACCTGCACTGCATGCCCTCGTTGTTCCTCACCGCATAACAGAAAACTCCCCTCACAAGGAACGGACGGTAATACAGTTCAATCAGGGGAAAATGCTTGTGCTTTAGCTACAGTGTTTAAAACCAGCACACATCTCCTGGCCTCCAGCAGCGGCCAGGCTCCCTTTGCCCGCAGGGCTGCTCGCGGCGCTGCGGACGCTGTGTGTGCGACGGGCAGCAGCGAGCGGGGCCGCGGGGCTCAGACCCGCACAGCCGCGGCACCCCCGCCCGGGGCGGCCCCCACTCACGAAGTTGGCGGCGTCCATGATCCCGTCCTCCACGGGGTGGGTGCAGTCCAGAGTGAACTTCAACACCTGCTTCTTTTTTTTGCCACCTTTCGCTGCGGGCTTCTTCTGCAGCGGGGGGAGAGAGAGAGCGTGAGGGGCCGCGCCGGGCAGCGGGGCAGCGAGGGGCTGCACCGAGATCCAGGCTGCGGGGAACGGGACCGGGCTCCGCGCTGGGGGGAGAGGGAGCGGAAGGGGCCGAGGATCGGGCCGGGGCGCGGGAAGAGCCTCGCATGGCCGGCGCTGGGCGGGCCGGGCCCGGAGGAGGCCCAGAGCCGGGCTCGCCCCACGCGCGGGCGCGGGCGGCAGCAGGCGGGGCGGCGGGGCCCGGCCCGGCCCGCTCGGACACTCACCACGGGCGCCATGGCGGCTGCGGAGAACGGGCAGAAAGGGAGCGCCGGCCGCGCGCGTGCGCCGGAACAGCCTCGGGCGGCCACGGCGCATGCGCCGACCCCGCGCCCACGCTGCCGCCGGGCTGCCTGACCCAGCCGAACGACGAGAGCGTCGATGGCTTCCGGACCCTCCCACGCACGCTTCTGCCGCTCCGCGAGCGCAGAGTGCTGCCTGGCTGCGCGCGGTGGGCGGGGCCGGGGACAGGGCGGAGCTTCGGGCTGTGGGCGGGGAGAAGGGGCGGAGCTTCGGACTGGGGCGGGGATTGGGGCGGGGCCGGTGAGAAGTGGGCGGGGCCGGGCGGGGACCGGGGGGCGTGGCCGCTGCGCAGCGCGGGCCGCACGCGGTGCTGCGGGGAGCGCGCGTCCGGGCACCCGGTCACTGCCCTGCACACCCCGGCTCCCGGTCACTGCACACCCCGGCTCCCGGTCAGTGCACACCCCGGCTCCCGGTCACTGCACACCCCGGCTCCCGGTCAGTGCACTGCACACCCCCGCACCCGGTCACTGCACTGCACACCCCGGCACCCGGTCACTGCACACCCCCGCACCCGGTCACTGCACACCCCTGCACCCGGTCACTGCACTGCACACCCCGGCTCCCGGTCACTGCACACCCCGGCTCCCGGTCACTGCATACCCCGGCACCCGGTCACTGCCCTGCACACCCCTGCACCCGGTCACTGCACACCCCCGCACCCGGTCACTGCACACCCCTGCACCTGGTCACTGCACTGCACACCCCGGTTCCCGGTCACTGCACTGCACATCCCCGCACCCGGTCACTGCACTGCACACCCCGGCTCCCGGTAACTGCACTGCACACCCCCGCACCCGGTCACTGCACACCCCTGCACCCGGTCACTGCACTGCACACCCCGGCTCCTGGTCACTGCACTGCACACCCCTGCACCCAGTCACTGCCCTGCACACCCCGGCACCTGGTCTCTGCACTGCACACCCCTGCACCCGGTCACTGCCCTGCACACCCCTGCACCCGGTCTCTGCACTGCACACCCCGGCTCCTGGTCACTGCACTGCACACCCCGGCACCCAGTCGCTGCCCGCGGGAGCACCCCTGCACCCCGGCCGCTGCGCGGCCCGCGGGGTCACCCCCCACACGCTGGGGTGCTGTGCTGCCCGTGGGACACATGTGTCCCCGTTCCCGGTCACTGTCCGCAGGGTCACCCCTGCGCCTGACACTGCCCGCGGGAGCACCCCCTGCACCGCAGCTGCCGCAGCCTCGCCTCCTGCGGCCATGCCCACGGATGCCCAGGTCCGCGCAGCCCGTGTCCCCACACCCGCGGGCTGGCCCTGCTGAGCACACCCGGCTATTTTTGGGCCGTGGCAGCCGCCCGGCAGCGCCAGGGGCCCCGCGTCACGGGGGCGGCCGGGCCCGGCGCCTCGGTGTCGGCTCCATTGCAGCCGGTGCACAGGGAGCAGCAGCGGCACAGCCCGGCACCGCTCGGCACGGCACGGCCAAGCTCCCGGTGTGCACGCGGGGAGAGGTAAAGCCTTCGGGGGATGTTCCCTCCTGGGGCCACCCATTCCTGGGGCACCCCCATCCCTGTTCCAGGGGATGCTCTGCCGCAGGGGACACCGCACCCCCGGGTGACCCCCCACCCCAAGGGATGCGCCTGCTCTGGGGGACACCCCACCACAAGGACCACCCCACCCGGCCCTGCCGCCCCCAGCCCGGGTGCCGGGGGACAGGGCGCGTTCAGGGCAGCCTCGTGCCGCGCTGCTCATCACCTAAAAATAGGTGGCTCGTGGGCCCCAGCAGCGGCACCCGTCCTTCCCGCGCTGGCCGCGGAGCTCGCACGGAGCAGTGCTGCGCAGGGTGGCACGGGGGTCCCTCTCTGCACCGCAGATGGCTGGTGGCATCTTCTCCCCGCTGGGGAGCTGCTCGGAGCTGGAGAAGGCCAACTGCCACCCGCTGGTGTGCCTGCTGTGCCATGAGCCCTACCAGCACCCCTGCCTGCTCGACTGCTACCACAACTTCTGTGCCAGCTGCCTCCGGGGACGCGCCAGCGATGGCCGCTTGCGCTGCCCACTCTGCGGGTAAGCGACACCGTGCACGGGGGGACACCAGGGCCGGGAGTGCAGCCCCGGGGCCCCAAAGCCGCCCCACCAGCCCTGGGCAGGTGTCCCCATCCCCGTCCGTGTCCCCATGCCCATCCCTGCAGGCACCCCTCGGTGGTGAGGGGGGGCACAGGGCTGCCCCCCGTGGACCGGCTCCTGCAGTTCCTGGTGGACAGCTCGGCCGACGGCGAGGAGGATGTGCAGTGCGCCAACTGCGACCGGTGCTGCGCCAAGGCGGTGAGGGCAGAGGGACAGACGGGGTGGGCAGGGGACCCACCGCCCGTGCGTGCCACCAGCCACTCCCTGCCCATGCAGGAGCTGGACACCATGTACTTCTGCAACACCTGCGGGCAGCCCCTCTGCGCCCCATGCCGCGAGGAGACCCACCGTGCCAAGATGTTTGCCCGCCACGAGATCGTCTCCCTCTCCAAGCGCACCAAGGACATCCACAAGAAGTGCCGTGAGTCCTGCACCGTGCTGTGCCATGCCAGGCTGCACCGAGCTGTGCTGCACCACACTGTGCCAGTCTGCCCAATACCCTGTCCCTTGCAGCGCTGCATGAGGAGCCCTACATCATGTTCTCCACCGAGAAGAAGTCCATGCTCTGCATCAACTGCTTCAGGGACATGCAGGGGTGAGCAGCCCCGGCCTTGCACCTGCCCCGCACCCTGTCCCGTCCTGTGCCCTGACGCCCGTGCCCACAGGGAGAGCCGGGCGCACTGCATCGACATCGAGACGGCGTACATGCAGGGCTGCCAGCGGCTGGACCAGGCGGTGATGGTGGGCAGGGGCTGGTGAGGCTCGGGGGACGCGGGGCGCGGTGCTGCCCGCAGCGCTGCAGCTGCCCCTGCCGCAGGCTGTGAAGGAGCTGCAGACCTCCACGCGCGAGGCCATCGTCCTCCTCAAGGCCATGATCGAGGAGGTGCGCAACAGTGCCAGCGAGGAGGAGGCGGCCATCAACTCCCTCTTCGGCCGCATGCAGGTCGGGGTCACCATGCCCTGCACCCATGGGTGCCCGCTGGGTGGGCACAGCAGAACTGGGGCAGCAGGAGGGGACCGGGGCGGCCGCAGGACACAGGGTGGCCGTGCCATTTGCAGGAGCAGCTCTCCGAGAGGAAGAAGACGCTCCTGAAAGCTGTGCAGAGGTGAGGGGCCGCAGGCTGAGCCCCCTCCCAGGGGTGTCCCCCTCCCGTGGCACGTGGGGGTGCCCTGCAGCTGGGTGGCTGAGGCTGAGCCCTGTGCCCGCTCCGCTGCAGCCAGCACGAGGAGAAGGAGAAGGCATTCAAGGAGCAGCTCGCCCACCTCGCCTCCCTGCTGCCCACCCTGCAGGTAGGGCTCTGGGCAGGGGCCGGGCTGCCGCGGCCCCAAGGGGCATCGGCAGTGACAGCCCCACACCCACAGGTGCACCTGGTGACCTGCTCGGCCTTCCTGAGCTCTGCCAACAAAGCCGAGTTCCTGGACCTGGGCTACGTGAGTGGCGCTGGCACTGGGGGGTGGCTGGTGCATCCCACCGCGGTGCCGTGGGGCGGCCAGTGCACCCCGCCGCGGTGCCGGTCGCCCCTCAACGCACCTCGCTGCTGCCTTTCAGCAACTGATGGAGCGGCTGCAGCGGATTGTGAAGCTGCCGCACCGCCTGCGACCAGCCCAGACCAGCAAGGTAGAGCTGAGCCCCTGCCCGTGGCGCCCACGGGCAGCCCCAGCTGCTGACTGTGCCCCGGCCCCACCGCGCTTGCCCCCATTTCGCCCCCAGATCAACAGCGAGTACCGGGCAGAGTTTGCCCGCTGCCTGGAGCCCCTGCTGATGCTCAGCCCCCGCCGCTCCGTGGTGGGCAGCGCCGGCGGCATCGGCCCTAGCATCGCCAGCGCAAACATGTGAGGTGCTGGGATCGCACCCAGGGCTGGGGCGCATCCTGTCACGCATGTCCCTGTGTCCCGTGCCGCACACCGTGCCACACATCCGCCTCGGCATCCCACCGTGCCAAGCTTGCCCCGCTGCTGCCCTTGAGCGTGTCACCTCGGTGGTGGCAGGGGACAGCACGGAGCACAGCTGCACTGACGAACAACAGGCACGGGGGCTTCAAGTGACACTTCTGGGAAGTGGGGCTGGCAGCGGGGTGGGCAGGCAGTGGGGTGCCCGGTGAGCCTGCACCCCGCTCCCCCCCAGCCCGCCCTCGCTCCCCGGGGGCTCTGGCACCAGCTCCCGCTCGCCCGCACGCCCACGGCGCCGCAGCCCCTTTGCCCGCCACTATTTTTATCAGAATTTCAGGGAAGTGCCCGGCCGTTCCTCGCCTGGGATATATTTAGGCCCATTGATGTCACGGTGGTGCTGGCCCTGCCAGGCGCTCCCGGCAGGAGAGGACAAACAGGCGCTGCCGCCCATGGGGACCGCTCCTCGCCACCGGCCGGGCTCAGCACCGCGGGGCTGAGCTCCTGGGGGCTGCCGGCGAGGGCAGGGGGAGCACGGTGCTGCACGGTAGGACCGATGGCGGTGGGGCAAGACGGGGAGACTGTGGGACAGGGTGAGACACGGGGGCAGCAGCACCCACCAAAGGGCCGGGAGATGCTGGTGGTGAGGGAGCCGGCTGCATCCTTCCCTCTGGAAACGCGCTGAGCTCGGCTCCCACCTTCTCCCCACCCCGGCCAGTCACAAAGCTGTGGGCGTCAGGAGAGCAGTCCGTGGAGCGTGACTTTCGGGGTGGCATAAGGTGCCTCCAACTGACCCCGTGTGCTTGGGCAAGGGAAGGGACAAGTGGGGCTGGCACATCCCCAGGCACCCCAGGGTGAGGGGCCGGGGGCTGAGCCAGCAGCGGGGCCCCCAGCACCGCGTCCTCGCCGCGGCTCGCCTGAAGCACATTGCTGTCGCCATCTCCACGCAGGCTCCCCAGTGGCCAATGCTCAAAGACCCTCATGGTGCCCGGCTGCCCCCCTGTCGGTGATAAAATGTCCACCAGCCCCATAGTGCGGAAGCCAACAATGCACCGGTACATCAGCACCAAGGTCCTGCTGGCCGAGGGACGCGAGACCCCCTTTGCCGAGCACTGCCGCAACTATGAGAACACCTACCGGGTAGGGAGTGCGGGTCAGGATGGGACGGGGGGGACGGGACGGTGCCGCTCACGCAGCGTCGGTGCCCCTGGCCCCGCAGATGCTGCAGACGGAGATCCAGGGCCTGAAGGACCAGGTGCAGGAGCTGCACCGCGACCTCACCAAGCACCACTCGCTCATCAAGACGGAGATCATGAGTGAGATCCTGCAGAAGTCGCTGCAGATGGACGTGCAGATCGCTGCTCACTACTCTGCCGTGGAGATGATGCGCAGCGTCTTTGAAGAGGTGCGTCCAGCGCGTCCCGCGGAGCGGGGTCCCTCCGTGGCGCGGGGTCCCTCCGTGGCGCATGGTCCCTCCGTGCTGTGCCACAGTGCGCTGCCCAGCTCCCTCTTCCAGGTCTGGGAGGAGACGTACCAGCGGGTGGCAAACGAACAGGAGATCTACGAAGGTACCAATGACCCCCATCCCCAGGCCCCCTGTGCCAGTGCACCAGCCGTGGCCACAGCCTGTCCCCTCGCCCCCAGCCCAGCTCCATGACCTGCTGCAGCTGCGGCAGGAGAACAGCTGCCTGACCACCATCACCAAGCAGATCGCGCCCTACGTCCGCTCCATCGCCAAGGTGAAGGAGCGGCTGGAGCCCAGGTGAGGGGCGCGGGGGGGCTGTTGGGGCCAGGAGACCTGGCCTTGGCTCACACCCCGCTGCAGGCTGCAGGAGCCGCGGGAGCCCAAGGAGGAACAGGCGCAGATGCTGCTCAAGATCTGCGATGGCAGCGAAGCGGCGCCAAGGTAGGCGATGGTGAGCACCCAGTGCCAAGTTCCCCCCGCGCCCTCCCCAGCTGCCCCCACCGAGGTGCCTCCCCCTCCCCAGGGACGTCTCATCTGGCAGCACAGCAGGGGCACCGGCCCGCCCTGGGGAGCGCTGCGAGCCCGGCCCCCCCGGAGACCCCTCCCCAAAAAGCACAGACTGCTGCAGGGGCCAGCAGGAAAGCGGGGCCGGGAGCAGCGCCCAGAAAGAGCTGGTGCCGTAGAGCCCGAGAGCACGGAGCCGCCCAGTGCCCAAAGCCGCGTCCCAGCTGTCAACCGCGCTGCACCGCGAGCGAGGGCAGGAAAACCGCCCCGGCACAGGGCGTCTGCTGCACACGGAAAGCTGCCTTAGGGCAACTTCGTTAGTCCGAAAAAATAATTGTCCTTGCACTCTCCCTCTCGTGTGTTACAAGTGAAATAAAAGGGCGCAAGTGTACGTGTCCGCTTGGTTCTGCAGCTCTGGACAGAATCAGCCCTCCAACGCCCTCCCTGCGCCTGGGGAGCTCCTGTCTGCACCGAGCTTCCAGGCATGGGATTGGCGAAAGTACAAGGTTGAGAGGGGCTGTTTGTCTCAGAAGCACCAAGAGGGCTCTGAGCAGTTGGCTCAGGGGAGGTTTTTCCCTTTCTCTTGCTTGGTCCTGCCGTGGGCAGATGCTGCCGCTGCGTGGCTGGAGCAGGTGGGAGCCAGCGCTGCCACACTCCCGCAAACCAGCATCGAGGTGCATTTACTGCAAAGAATAACTTGAGAAGAAAGATTAGGTTCCGTCCTCAGCTCACATCAAAGCCAAGTGACACCCACTTTGTTTGTTTGTTCCAAAGTACACTTGGAGTTCACAGCAGAAAAAAAGCTACAAAAAATCTTGTTAAAAATTAACTCGCCCGAGGCACACTGGCTACAACAGCAGGTTACAGCCTCTCCAAGCTAAAAACACGTTCAGTAGAAGACAAATTAGCAGTGCAGGCGTCAGGCTGACACTCCGTGCAGAACACGCTGTGGAATACAAAGCAAACCTGGCGGAGGAAGGACCGTGCATCAGTTGAGAGAGATGGAGAACTCACCCCGTGCTCGTGGCTCCAACGCGTGTTCTGGAAACCCACTGCAAGGATTCCAGTTCCAATGAAGTCACCGGCACCTCAAGAGATCCCCAAATAACCACCAGACAGAAGTTGGCAATATCTTTTCTTATTTTTCATAAAAGAAAAAACTAACCCAAAGCAATTCCCCTCAGTGCCCCCTTTCCTGAGCCATACCACAGCACTGTCCCCAGGGAACACAGCAAGCCCCAAGCGTGAGCTGACGAGCCATTCGTCTCCATTCCAGCAAGGAAGAATAACATAAAACTCAAGAAAACAGTGCACCTCTTTGGTATGTAACGACAGAGTAAGTTATACCACAAAGCTCGAGTAGGAACCATTTCCAAAATGGTAACGTTTAAAAAAGCATTAGCTAGCCAAACTTTCTTCCTGCTTGGGGAATTTCCCCAGCAGCATCTCCCAGTCATGCCAACATCCCAGGTTTTGCCTGAAAAAGCAGGCAAGGATCTCAAGCGCCTGACAGGTGCAGTTCTTTCCCACCCCAAAGCCCTGGGATCTCTGCAGGATGGAGGCGGACTGGCAGGGTAGGAAGCAGCGTGATTTGGAAGAGGGAACAGAGGTGGTGGGGTCAGCTCGGGAAGGCAGTGGCTGAAACGGCAACTCCCGCGTTGGCAGCAGCAGCCAAGGGAGGAGGGAGCGGGCTCGCTCTCCTGCCACGTTTCAGAGGCGCTCGCGATCCAGCAGCACGAGGCGAGTGGAAACGGCTCCCTGTGATCAGCAATACCAGGGAGAACCTGAGGAGTGGAGCTGGAGGGCCGTGCACCAGCTCGCAGAGTCGGGCCTGAAGAGATTAAAGCCACGAGACTGGCTCGCAAGGTGAAAAAGCTTTAAAATCAAATTATGCCACAGGAACAATCCACTGACCCGCGCCCTTCCTGTTCTCCGGAGAACCGGTCCAGAGGCATTTCGGTATGATTCAGCTTCTGCAGGTAGGAGGGTTTGGTTCTCTTTAGGGTCACTACAGGCAAAGTTATCTGGAAGATCCCTGAATGTGCAACGAAGGACTTATCTCAAGAAGGATAAACGAGCTTCTGATCTGCTAGTGACCTGGCAGCTGCCCAGCTCTGCCAGCCTTCGCCAGCTCCTCCTGGGCAGCTGGGAAATCCCGAGGGGCTACTCCAGGCGCCAGCACCACGCACCGTCCCTCACCCCGCAGCGCCTGGAGCCGTGCATTCGCTCAGCCAGTCCAGTTTTCTCCTGCATTACAGTTCCACTTTGACTCCTTTAATAAAAGGGAGACCTGACGGCACCTTCCGTTTGTACTCCAGGTACTCTTCTCCAAAGAAGTGAATGAGCGTGATCTCCTCCTCCTCGATCCGCTCCCTGAAGAAGCGCCAGGACGCCAGCGCATAGCCCACCACGCAGATGGGATTGCACAGTAACACCTGCGGGCAGACGCAGCCGTTAGTGCCCCTGCCTCCCAGGGGCCGCCCCCACCCCCACACGCTAATTGCCCTTTTTTAAGTTTGCCATGAGATCTAAATGCTCTACAAAGAAAATAAAAGATCTCAGCACCTTTTGTGGAATTTCATTCCAGAGATAAATCAGTGCTTATGAAGAACAAGGCCCACAGGCAGCTGCTGGCTTCTGTGGCCCCAGCTCTAGAGCCCGTGCACGGCCACACTGCCCCACATGCAGCCTTTATAGTCTCTCTTGGGAGAAATAAACCCAAATGTCAAGCACGGGAAGAGCACAACTGAGGCAGCACTGAGCTACAGCTCAACCACAGCTGGCTGCCCGTTCCCCCTCTGGCCAGGGCCCTGGTTTGCATCCTGTGATGGGTGTGTGGCAGCATCAAGAAAGACCCATGGTATATGACAAAAGTATCTGAGTGCATTATATACAGTACCTGTGTTCCAATACTCCAGTAAAACCATCCCACGTAAGATGGGTGCCGGAACCACCCATACACGCCACTTGTCACCAAAGTATGAGTATCCGATTTCTCATTCTGAACAATGTGGTTGAAGTTGGAGCCAGCTGTGAGCATAGCCGCTTTCCTCAGGCAGTCCCCAAAGACCACCATCACCAGCCCCACGGTGCTCAGCCAGGTGATCTGCTTCAGCTCTGCAAGTGAACAAGGACAGGTCACGACAGGTTTGCACAGATCAGGCTCGCGGTGCAGGCGGTCACGGGTGCTTAGGTCGGTGGGTGAGCTTTTCCCCCCATCTCAAAGCGCAGTAAGGTGTAAAACACGGCCAGTGGTGCCTGCCCTGCCATCCCCCCACCAAAATACATAAAAATAGTGTCCCCTGCCACAGAGCCACCCCCGACGTGGAGTCTGTACATCTGCAGCAGTGCCCGGCTTTATGGCATAAAGCCAATGCAAAGCACAGCCGAGCAGACGCGCTCAGGCTGGGGGGAAGCTCCGCAGCCCGCGCTGCCGTTATGAAGTGGCGAAGGAGAACATCTCCCCTCTCCCAGAAAAACCCAGCACTCCAGACCGGGCAAACAGCACCAGTTTTTGCCAATTTGATTTTATCCCAGGTCCAAAGAAGACGCCCAGATGTAACCGAAGTGTCGTTCTTTGTACCACAAAAGCAGCTTCGAAGGTGCAGACAGAAAAAGGCTGAAGAGCTGCAACACGGCAAAGACAGCCGGGTGTGTCAGAGCGAGGGGGCACTACCTCCTGCCCCCCAAGACCGACACCGAGAGGCTTTGAGCACAGAGAGATAAGGCCGTGTCAGAGCCCTGCCCCGCTGCGGCTCGGTCAGCTGCGCGGGAATCACCGGCGCTCTGCTACCAGTTGGTGTCCCGGGGCGAGCCGCGGGCAGAGCCGGGGGATGGCAGCGAGGGGCCGGGCAGCCGACCTGGGAAGAGGAGCTTCTCCAGCGTGAACTCCACCCAGGAGGAGAGGGCGGCCAGGTTGTACTCGAAGCTGTGGTTGAGCAGGAAGGAGTCCAGCGAGAGGCTGCGCGGGTTGTTGATGGCGGTCACCAGGTACTCCGAGTAGTGGAAAAGGGAGAGGGAGCACATGTACCTGCGGGGAGGGAGCCGGGCTGAGCCGGGCTGCGCCCGCCGCGCCCCCCGGCCCGGCCCGGCCCGGCCCGTCCCTTACCAGCCGAAGTGGCGCCAGGCGGAGCGGCCGGCGCTGAGCAGCAGCCCGCAGCCGAACGCGAAGCCCAGGAAGCCGGCCCGGACGGCGATCTGCGGCCAGAGGGAGGAGAAAACGCTGCCGCCGCCCGCCGGAGCCTTCCAGCGGGCCCAGCGTCCCCCGCCCGCCACCCCGGGGCCACCCGGCCCCGCACCCCCCGGCCCGGCCCCGGGGCCTCCCCGCACCTTGTAGAGCGGCCGCGGGTACAGCAGCAGCAGCGCCGCGTTGACGCCCGCCACGTGCAGCGCGAGCGCCAGGCGGCCGCGCAGGCCGGGGGCGGCCAGCAGGGCGGGCGGGGAGCCCAGCGCCACCGGCAGCGCCGCCACCGAGGCGCCCAGCAGGAAGGCGGCCAGGCTGGCGCGGGCCTCCCGGCCCAGCCGCCCCCGCCGCGGAGCCGCCGCCGCCATCATGGCGGCGCCCGCCCCGCCCGCGTCGCCGGGGAAACGGCCTCGCGGCTCTCGCGAGAGCCCCGCCCCGCGCAGGCGCAGCGGCCCCGGCAGCGCCGCTCTCGCGAGACTTGCAGCGCGCCGGCGCAGCGGCCGCGGGCGGCGCGGGAGCGGGGCGCGTTGGGTCCGCGGGGGGGCTGGCGGCGGGTCCCGCGGCTCCGAGCTCCTTTCAGGCGGGTCGGCGATCAGAAGGGCTCCCCTCGGCTCCTGTTCTCCCGCTGAACTCCCAGCTCCCTCAGCCGCTCCCGTCACACTTGTGCTCCGGCCCTAAAGCTCCCGAGCCAGAATTGCTGCTGCTTGCAACAGAAAATAAAGCAGCAGCTACACCCATTTTCAGTCAACGACAACAGACTTTAATTATGCCACAGGATTCCTTAAATATAATAACTTAGATGTGCACAAAGAAACTACCTAGATACGTCAACGAGATGGTCCAAGACATTCAGTGCGGTGCCGGGGCGCGTCGTGCCGCCAGTGCCGCGCGTAAGCTTTGGTGTGCAGTTTGAGGACATACCGGCGAGTTTAACACAGCATCACAAACACGCGTGGCCTCGCGTGCCCCTCGTGCCTCCGCCCGGCTCCCGCACGGGCAGGAGCTCCAGTGACGGGACTGAAAACGGGGCTCACGGGGTGAAGGGCGAGCGGCCAGGGCTGTACCGGAGGCTCCTGGGCGCTCACGCCACCTAAAGCACAAGGTCTACGGCGTTAAACTGATGGGCGGCGAAGCGGCCGCGGCTCTGGCGGCAGCGGGGGCGGGCGGAGGCGCGAGGCCGGACACAACACCGACGGGAACCTGGACGTTTGGCGGGCGGAGGCAGGAGCGGGTCACTGCCGGGCAGCCTGCTGCACCTGCGCCTGCCGCTTGGCTTTCGTCTGGAGGTACCGGCCCTTCCCTTCCTCGAAGCGCCGCTTCTCATCCTCCGTCTCCGTCTGCCAGTGACACAAAGAAAGCAAAACCGCCGGCGTCAGCTGCCGCAGGCAGCGCCGCTCTCCCACGCCGCGTGTTGCAAGCGTGTGCAGGAGGGAAACACGCCTCCCCTAACGGGAAACGTAAAGCGAAGCCTCTGTTCCATGAAACGCATGTTTTGACAGCTAATCACAAAATACTCAGGCACGCACAAAAGCAGAGAGCAGGAGGAGACCTGCACAGGATAAAATATTGATAAAGAAACAGCCTCCAGTCAGCGGCACTGCATCAGCAAAGCCCTGCTGGGATCAGGAGCTGAAAATAGACAGGAGGGCTGGAGCGAGGATGCAGCGGGGATGCAGCGGGGGACACGGGCCGCTGCGGGTCCCCTCCTGTGCGTCTCCAGCGCGGGCAGGAGGGGAAGCGGCAGAGCCTGCGCGCAGCCCATCCTCAACCGCGAGCAAGGAAAAACCCCAGTCCTCACATCAGCAATTTTCAACCAGAAGAAATTTCAAAAAACAACCCTGACACCTGCTCTGGAAAGCGTCATTCATGCTCATATTTTCCTGCCAAATAACTGGAGGGAAGAGAATCTGTTGGACAGAAAATCTGGTTGCATGTGCACCAGGAGGAGCAGGAGAGGGGCTGGGAAGAGCTCTTACCAGCAACTGCGGGACGGGCAGGGGCTTCCCCTCCCTGCTCAGGGAGACGTAGGTGAAGAAGGCGCTGACAGCGCGGTACCGCTCCCGGGGCTCGTCCACGAACGGGTCGGCATCCACAAAGACTTCGATTTCCATGGATTTATTGCTCGTGAAGGTCATGCGCCCCGAAATGGTGATGACGCTGCCTGCAAAGCCAAGAAGGGCTGGTGAGCAGGTGGCCCCCACTTCTGCCCAGAGGAAGGGAGCAAGGGGTCCCGCATCTTTTATGCTTAAGCCACATCTTAAGCAGAGCTGCTCTGCACAGGAAAAGTCTAACAGGGACTAAATTCCTCTGCCAGCATGTCCCGAGCATGCACCCAAGGGAGCCAGGACGTGGCACTGCGGGAGAGCCAAGTGGCCACTGCTACCCCCGGTACCTTTTTTGATTTTCTCGTGAAAGTTGATGGCGTCCACTGAGGCGGTGACAATGTTGGTCTTGCAGTGGCGGGCGGCCACAATCCCAGCAACCTCATCCATGAGCTTCATGGTGACACCTGGGGAGGGAGGCAGAGGATGAGATCTGGGGAAAAGCCACACAGATGGGTAAAGCCTTTGCACGGCCAAAGCTCCACCGGAGAGTTGGACTGGAGACTGAATTCCACCCGCAGGAAACCCCTGGTACCAGCACAGAGACTCCTGTCAAGAGTACAGTCAGGGTGACATCCTTACAGACCTGGGCTTAAGACTTAGGCCAGCTCTGGCTCTTCTGAATGTCTCTGAGCAAAACTCAGCCTTGAAGGGCAAGGTCAGTCCCACAAACCTCCAGCTTGGGAAGAGCTCTGAGCCACATTGTTTTGTTTTGGTTTGTTTTTTTTTTCCTTTTAAGGACACAGTTAGATGAAGAGCGGCATCCAGTGTTGTCCCAGCCCTTGGCAAACATGCCTGTCCCCGGGCTCACGGTGCAGGCGTCTGCCCTGCCCTGCCCGGCACGGGCACTGCTAGCCAAGAGGAAATCCCTCCAGCAAATTGCAGTGCTTGTACTCTGGGTGCTTGTAATCTCAGATTTGCAATTTAAGTGATGATTACAAAATTGTGGGATTTAACAGTTCGAGTATATCAGTTTGGGAGGCCTTTTTTAAGTACAGAAAAAGAGGAAGCTTCTTTTTTGTCTCAGCTGAAGCAATGCCAAGCCTTGCAGACGGTGGAAAGGGGCCTGCACACTTTTAGAGGCAGAGCCTGCATCCCAAAAACACCGAGATGCACGAGGTGCTCTCAAACCATGCTCCTGCCCCAGGGAGGGACCACAGCGGCACCACTCACCTCCGTGCACGAAGCCCAGCAGCGTGCAGTCCGACGGTCCCACCAGGTGGATCAGGCTGGACTGGCTGTAGCCCACGGTGTGTGGCTCTGGGTGGAGAAACAGCAAAGAGAAGCTCAGAGCTGCTTGGCCAGCACTGTAAACCACCGTACACCCCCGTCTGAAACATAAAACTGTGGGGCTGGCCTGTGCAAAGTTGAAGGACATTCAAACCAGAATTTAAATCGGCCTCGAGAAGTCCCGAGAGCAGAGGCTGATGAGCTGCCACCTCCCTCCAGTGCCCACCCATCGACCTTATTCCAGCTCAGCTCGCTGCTTCTGTTAAAGCTTTAAAAGAGCCTGAAAGCAAAGGGGAGTGAACTAGACAGACCG
This sequence comes from Caloenas nicobarica, assembly GCF_036013445.1. NCBI lineage: Eukaryota > Metazoa > Chordata > Aves > Columbiformes > Columbidae > Caloenas > Caloenas nicobarica. The sequence continues at coordinate 7,420,560 of NC_088266.1, forward strand.
TACACATTCTGTCCACCAGCCACAGCCGAATGCCCCTGAACCTGACGCTTTGCAGCGTCTCCCAAGAGCCACGCTGTCCCCTCAGCCCCAACGGCCCCCAGCCCTGGCACATACTGGTGAGATCTGACTCGCCGCTAAATCCAGGCAACAGAAATCGCACCCTCTGACTGCCAGCAGAGGAAAACCGCTCTCGGGGACAGCTGCATTTTCCATCTGGCCAGAGATGCCAAAGGTGCTCAGTGCAGGAAAAACCAGCCGAGCCTCTGACTGCTTGGCATCGCCTCCTCGGGGGGGACACCCACGTGGCAGCGCCCGCAGAGCCTTACCTTTCGTCTGCCTGTCTGTGAGCAGGGAGAACAGAGGGGAAAAAAGCATTTGAACAACCTTCATCCTGCATCAGCCCTGCAGCAATCCCCATGCATCACCTCCCCGCCTCTGCCCAAGGATGTGGCCAGTCCTGGAGGCCACCGGCCGCTCACCCCTTCGGTTCACCAGCAGCACTGCCACCACATTTCCAGAAGCCAGGGCAATGCTTTCGGTAGGAAAGGGATCCCCAGAGATCCCCTGGGGGAGCATGAACTGCACCTGCCAGCCCCAGCAGGGACCACAGGTGCCACCACAGCTCCAAAATCCTCTCCCCAACCCCACCGCAGGGTTTGGGAGCGCACGCTTGCAGCCACGGGTGCCCAGAGACATCCAGAGCTGCCTCGGGGACAAGTCTGGCCTCCCAGCACTGCCGGGACATTCCCTTGGGCCACACACCATCCGCGTTACCTGGGTTGATGACGGGGAAGATCACGTCACCGTTTCTCTGCTTAGTTTCCAGCCGATCCAGCTTTTGCTCCTCATAACGCTTCCTCCCCTCGTCCTCCTGCTCCTTTCTCGCATACTGGAAGGAAAGACCGGTGAGAACAGAGTCAGCAAAGCCACCGGTGCAGCCAGGGGTGCCGACAGGGCCAGGTTAGCACCTGGAGGAGGTGAGCTCCAGTACGTGGGGAGCAATGTGAGCCATCCTACCTGGATAGGGGGAACCTCGAGGACCTTGTTCACGTTCTTCAGGGACAGTGGCACGTACCACAGTGTTGCTTTGTTCGTCACCTTCTTTGCCCCTAAAGGAGAGGGGACAGAGGGTGACAGTGCCAATGGCAGCAGCACTTTGCCCGCACCCAGCCCAGCTGCAGCCCAGGGCTGGCTGTGTGCTGGCGGTGCTGCCGGCACAGGCAGCCCCTTCCCTGCCGGTTCCTGCCGGGCTCCAGCTCCCAGCGGATGTGACAATGCGCTTTTGGCAAGGCAATCTGGCAAGGAGCTGGTTGCCACAGCAACGGCAGGAAAAGGGCTTTTTTCAGGCTGAAGGCAGCCACGGGCAGCAAATTAGGCAGGAGGAGCTAAGGGCAGGTTTTTCCTTTCTTTGCTAAAAACAATCAATGGAGCCGTAATCCCCAGGGAGCCTGCTTGGCTTCCCCTCCTGGCGCCCACCCGCCCCACCACTCCCAGCACTCCCAATAAAAGGGAAGATCTCCCCTTTGCCCGACCCTGCCAGCTCCAGTGGGCAGAGCATGGGGTCACCACCATGTCATGGTTATTGCTGGACTTCTGGGACAGAGCTACTTGTGGCCACCCACCTGTTAAAATGTTTTCAGACATAACGTTGACCTGGACCTCCACAGAGTGCCGGGAGGTGTAGGTGATCTCAGCGCTGACATTGGCCACCTCGCCGATGCACACTGGGGACAGGAAGTCCGTCCGCTCCACCCGCGCCAGCGCGGCCACGCAGGGCTCCTGGGGATGGCAAGATAGTGAGGGTAGCAGCCGCGGCCACGCCGTGCAGGACGGCGGGACACCGTGCAGGATCTCCCTGGGGCTGGCCCATGCCGCACGCAGCTCCAGCACTTCAACCTCCGCCTTATCAGCTGAAGGCTGTGCTTCCTTCCCCGCCTGTAACTGGCGCCAAAGCCGCCTCTGGCTCATCCTTTGCAGGAGTTAAAACCTTAACAGCAGCATAATAAAGTTTCTGGTAATAAAACACCATTTCAGTGGGACGCTCTGGCAGCCATTTGCAGTATGCACGCAGGAGCACATGGTTCCGGCGTGGGAGGGTGACAGGGGAGGTCCCGGCAGGCCCGGGGGACCCCCTGCTCCCCGCAGACCCTCAGGGCATGGCGGGGGCGCTGCAGAGTGGCCGAGCTGGAGCCCGGCGGGCGCTCCGGCACCTACTCACCCCGGCCTGGGAGTTGCAGTGGCGGGTGCTGATGATGGCTCCCGCCTCCTCTATCATCTTCAGGATGGTTCCTCCATGGACATTCCCCGCGACGTTGGCGTCGTCCGGGCGCATGATCCTGCCGGGAGAGGGACACAGGAGCTCGCACCCCCCGCCGCGGCCCCAGGCCGGGTCCCGGTGCAGCTCACCGGGGCCACCGCTATGGCCCTACCGGATGAGCTGCTGGGCCATTTCGCCGCGGTGATGCCGGCAACGTCACCGGCACTGCCGGCGTGCGGCTTCCTGCGAGCGGTGGGGGAAACCGCCCAGATGACGGCCGGGGGCGGAAGGCGGCACCGCTGCCCTGCGGGGCGGCCGGCAGCTCGGCGGGGACCGCACCTGCCCGCCCACGGCGGCGACCGGCCACCGGGCGGCACGCGCCTCCGACCGCCCCGGCGGCAGCTTTTACCGGAACGGCAAATAACCGACCGGCGGAGGCAAGGCGAAGCACGGTGGCGACGGGGCGAAGGCTGTGCGCCGGCCCAGAGGGGAGCCGCGCTCCGGCAAGGCGGCCACGCCGGGGAAAGGCAGGAGAACCGGGCGCGCCCCGCCCGCTCACCGGCGCGGCGCTGCGCCCGGTGCAGGCAGCGATGCCGCTGCGGGCAGCGTGACCGGCGTAGGCAGAGTCGCTGGTGCCGGCAGAGCGTCGGAGCAGGCGGCGCTGCCGGTGACCGCCACAGCGCAGGTGGCACCGCCGGCAGCATCCCCGTTGCACACTGGTTCCGGCCGCGGCGCCCGCCCGCGGCCCCCCAGCCCGCCTGCTCTCCCCTCTGCTCCGCCAGGGCAGCGGGCGGGGCGGCGGAGCCGTACCTGGAGACCTGGATGGCGGCCGGGCCCGGGCCCGCGGCCCCCGGCTCCGACATGGCGGCACCGGCGCCCCGCCCGCAACGGCGCTGCGGCAGTGCCGCGCCTCGCCACGCCCTCCCGGGGACACGCCCCCGCGCCTCCCTATTGGCGGGTAGCGGCTGGCCACACCCCCGCGCCGGCAATGGGGGCGGGGCCGCCGCAGCGGCCAGCAGATGCCCGGATGCGCGGGGGTGGGGCTCCGGTGCCCGGGGGCGGGGCTCCGGTGCCCGGGGGCGGAGCTCCGTTGTTGTCCGCGGGCGGAGCTCCGGTGCCCGGGGGCGGAGCTCCGTTGTTGTCCGGGGGGGCTGTGCGTGCCCCACCGGGACACAGGTCCCTGTACCCGCTGTTACCCCCACGCCCGCTGCTCTGTGCTGTGCCCAAACTGGCTCCGCGGAGCATCACGGCGCTACCGGAGAGGGGTCACGCCCGGACCCCCCGCGCCGTGAGCCCATACAGGCCGGAGGATGCCCGTTACCTGCCTCACCGAGCACACGGCGGCCGCGGGCTGTCGGCGGGCAGGGTCCCCGCCTTCCCTGGTGCTGGCGTCTCTCTCCGGTTGGGAAAGAGCTTCGTGGGGCGCCCGCGGTTTGCGGGGCGGGCGGAGGCGGCGGCCCCGAGCAACCGGCGATGGATCGTGCCGGGCGCGGGCGGGGGTCGGGGTGGGGACAGGACACGGCAGCGCTTCTGCGTGAGCGGCTTGGGGCTCTGCGGGCAGACGGGGCGGCAAGGGCGGCCCGGGGGTCCCGGGGCTCTCACCTCGCGTAGCTCGGTGGCGGCGGGAGGCAGCGCGGGGACCGGCGGGGGCACGGTGCTGCAGCGCTCCGGTACCGGCCGCGCCGCTGTCCGCGGTGCTGAGCGCGCGCCGCCGCCGCTCTCCGCGGTGCTGACGGCGGAGGTGTCGCCTCCTGCGTGCTGCCGGTGCCCGGGGTGGCCGCCGCCGCTTCCCGCACCGCCCACGGGTCCCGCCGTCGGTTCCCGCGGGGATGCCCTCCCCGCCGCTCGACCCGGCCCCCCCGCGACGAGAGGAGGGAGGGCAGCCCGCACGGCATCCCCTCCTGCCCGTTTTGCCGGGACCGGCGGGCACACGTCGGGGCTGCCGGAGGAACCCAGCATCGCCGCGATGGCGGGCGGGGGAAAGGGACACCCCCGGGCGGAGTGGGGGGGCAGCAGCTCCCCAGGAGAGCGGCTCCCGCGGACCGGCCGCAGGCTGGCAAGCCCGGCTGCCCTGGCAGGGGCCGCCGGCGGCGGCCTGAGGTCCCGGGCAGCGGCAGCGGGCAGCCGCCGCGCCGTCGGGCGGGGCGGGCGGAGGGGCGGCCCCGGGGGAGGAGAAGGAGGAGCCGGCGGGGCCGGGGGCCGGCGGGGTGGCAGCGCCACGCAGTGCCAAGCGGCGGCCGGGGCCGCCGCCGGGGCCGCCGCCGGGATGGCGCTGGAGCGGGCGCTGCTGGCGGCGAGGCAGGGTGACGTGGAGGCGCTGCGGGGGCTGCGGGCGGCCGGGCTGCTCCGGCCGGGGCTGCGGGACGCCCTGGGCGCCTCCCCCGCTCACCACGCCGCCCGCGCCGGCCGCCTCGCCTGCCTCCGGTACCTGGCGGCCGAGGCCGCGCTCCCCGGGGACGCGCGGGCGCGCAACGGGGCCACGCCGGCCCACGACGCCGCCGCCACCGGCAACCTCGCCTGTCTCCAGTGGCTGCTCACGCAGGGGGGCTGCGGCGTGCAGGTGCGAGCGGGAGCGCGGGGGGCGGTGGGAGGGAGCAGCGGGTCCCGGTGGGCTCGGGCAACCGGGAGGAGACGGTCGCGCCTGGACTTTCCAGCTCTGCCGCCGGCGCGCCGGGGTCCAGGTCAGCACGGGCAGGACACCGCCGTGCAGAGCGGCTGGCAGCCGGAGCGTGCCCGGCATCCCGGCGGGCCTCAGCCTCGAGGGGGCACAGACCCTCCGGTGCCTTGCCCTGGGCTACCGGCCCCTCCCGGGGTTACACAACGGCAGGACCGGGGCAGTAAGCGGCTTGCCCCGGGGCCGGCCGAGAGCTAACGACATGTGACGGGCGGGAGGAAGAGGAGGCGGCGGAGGGGCAGGGAGCGCGGATTAAGCGGGAAGGACGGGGTCAGCGCGCTGCGGTAACCCCCTGGCCGGGGGCCAGCTCTGCCCGCGCCCCGCCGAGCACGGAGGGCGGCCGGGCCGGCGGCACAGACGGGCTCCGCGGGCAGGGGCTGCTCGCCGCCGGCAGAACGAGGGGGCTTTGTGCCGCGCCCGCTGTGTGCGGGTGGCACACGGCCCCGCCGGAGGGCAGCACTCGTGTCCCACGGCGCCTCCGACGGCCCGTCCCTCCCGCCGGCGCTGCTTCGTGCTCCGAGACCTCCAGCCCGTGGCTCCCAGCCCCACGCACGTTCCGCTGCGCCCGACGGCCGCCCCGCTTCCTCCCGCAGGATACAGACAACTCCGGTGCCACCATCCTACACCTGGCAGCCCGCTTCGGTCACCACGAGGTGATCGACTGGCTCCTCCGCTTCGGGGGCAGCGATCCCACGGCGGCCACAGACACGGGAGCGCTGCCTGTCCACTACGCCGCGGCCAAAGGGGATTTCCCGTCCCTGCGACTCCTCTTGGGACACTGCCCAAGGTAACGGTCCCCGCTGCCGGCGGGCGAGACGGGCTCCACACGGGGAGCTCCCCATCCACCGGCGGGGGAGTGGGGTGCCCGCTGCCCCCCCATCCCTCCCTCCTGCCACCGGGCTCGGTGCCAGCGCTGGGGACGGATGCCGCAGCCACCCTCGTTCCCCAGCTCTAAGGGCAACGCGGTCGCGTTATCAGGCCGGGCAGGCAGCTACACCTTCTTTATGGCCCAGAAAGGGTGAGGAGGAGAGCGGCGAGCGCTGGCAGAAATATTGCCGCCGGCTCGGTTCACCGGGATCCTGGCGCGGGGCGATAACACAGCGGCCTTTGTCCGCCCGCTGTTATATAAAGGGATTGGGCCGCCCGCCCGGGAGGGGCCGCTTCCCGTGCCCGGGGCCCGCGGGCATCGCCGGGCACGGCAGCCGCGCTCGGCTGGTACTCCCGCGGCAGCGGCCCCGCTTCGCCTCCCGAGCGGTACCGGGGCCGGGCTGGTGCCCCGGGTTACGCGGCGCAGCTGCCTACCGGGCCGGCGGAACCGACCCCCCGCGGGTCTGCGGCAGCCGCTCCGTCGGCCCCGCTTTGATTTCCCACGGTGGAGCCCGCGGGATGCGCCGCCACCCCGCACCGACCCAGTGGGCTCCGGGGCTGCGGGTGCGAGTGGGTGCGCAGCGGGATGTGAACCGGGGCTCAGCACCCCACTGTCTCGGGTGCCACGACCCCACCCCCCCCCATCCTACCTGCCAGGCAGGGCCACCGAGACCGTTACAGGGTCCCCATACCCCCACGGCACTCACTGGCCGCAGCCTCCCCAGCTCTTTATCCCCCCACCCCAGCTGTGCCGGCTCAGCCCTGGGCACCTGTGGGATTAACCCCCCGCAGCCCACAGCCCCAGCCCGGCCGCGGCTCCTGCTCAGTGCCCGCGGTATCGGCCCAGTGTGGTGCAGCCCTCCCGTGTTGGCTTTCACGCTTCTTGCTGGGGTTGCTCCACTGCCGTCACCGCCTTCCCCCTGAATTATTCAGGGTTCACCCCGCTCCCGGCCCCATGCCCGCCTGGAGGCTCCATTACAGCTGCGAAATCCAACTCCTGGGTGCTGCAGTGGGACACTGGTGTTCCCAACCCACCTTCGCCCCGGCCCCATGGGGTCCCTGGTAGCCAGTGGCCTGGCGTGAGGTTGTGGACATCTGGCAAAGCAGTTTACCAGCGCTTGCCCAAGGGACTTAACCCCTTCCCAATTAGTGGGAAATGGCAACCAGGGGCTGAATGCATGCGTGTCCCCCCGCTGGCCCCTGCCCCGCAGCACCAGCCCTGACCCCTGCTCCGTGAGTGCCCAGCGGTGTTGCTGGCCTGGGGATGTGGCACAGCACAGTGGGAAGGCCGCGCTAGCTGCAGCCTGTCTCACGGTTACAGGGATCAATTATTAAGGGCCCATGATCATTGCGATAACAGAGTAGAGTATTTATTGCTCTTCCTTTTTTAAATATTCAACAGGTTTTTTTATGGAGCACTTGATAAAACAGCTTCCTGTGTAGTGGGGATGCGGGATGTGGGATGCAGAATACAGAACACAGGGCTATGGGGTGTGGGATGCAGGATGCGCGATTCAGGATACACAATGTGGGATGTGGGGATGCCAAGGTCCGCTGGGGTGGCAGGGGGACACCCGTGCCTGGCAGTGGAGCTGGCAGGGGGCAGCAGGGCCGGTCAGCAGCATGGTGCAGGTCAGCCTTTCCCTGCTGGCTCCCCTGTGGCCGGTGCTACCTAAGCTGCTTATTTTAAAATGCTGCTTATTTTAAAATACTGCTAAATTGCAGTGTCCAAAAACAGCCGGAGGAAGGAGCTTAGCCTAAGCAGGCTGATTAACTTAGTGACCTCCCGCTGCAGTGGCCGCTGCTGCACAGGGACCCAGCAGGGAGCCAAGGGGTGGATGGCTCCCAGCCCACGCTGCCCACGCTGCCCACGGTGCCACACTGCGCAGCCCTAGTGCTGCCTTGCCTGCCCCCAGCCAGCGTGTCCCCTGTGCCCTGTGTGTCCCCTGTGCCCTGTGTGTCCCCGTGTCCCTGCAACCCATGTGTCCCCCATCCTGGCTTGTGGTGGCTGCAGGTGATGGGCGCTGTGCCCCACTTGCAGCTCGCTGAGTGCCCAGACCAAGACAGGGGCCACCCCGCTGTACCTCGCCTGCCAGGAGGGCCACCTGGAGATCATCCAGTACCTGGTGCAGGACTGTGGGGCCGACCCCCACGCGCGTGCCCATGATGGCATGACCCCGTTGCATGCCGCTGCCCAGATGGGCCACAATACCGTCATCGTCTGGCTGGTGAGCGCTGGCTGGCCACGGCCTGGGGGTGTGGGGGCCCGGAGTGGCGGCACAGGGTGGGGCTGGTGGCATCAGCGCTCAGCCCGCCTGCCCGCACAGATGAGCTTCACGACGGTGAGCCTATCGGAGCGGGATGCTGAGGGGGCCACGGCCATGCACTTTGCTGCCAGCCGCGGCCACGCCAAGGTGCTGAGCTGGCTGCTGCTGCACGGAGGGGAGATCACGACGGATGGCTGGGGCGGCACGCCGCTGCACGACGCCGCTGAGAATGGCGAGCTGGAGGTGAGTACTGGTGGCCGGTGGGGTGCTGGAGCTGGGGGGGCTGCCCTCTGGCCCTGCCACGCGCCTCCTCTCCCCAGTGCTGCCAGATCCTCGTGGTGAATGGCGCCGACCTCAGCATCCGCGACCAGGATGGTTACACAGCGGCTGACCTTGCTGACTACAACGGCCATGGCCACTGCGCCCAGTACCTGCGCACGGTGGAGAACATGGTACAGTGGTGTGCCGTGGCCGAGTGCGCGGGGAGCACATGGGGCCCCACCGCTCCCCCTGCCGCCTGACTGCACCATTGTCCCGGTAGAGCGTGGAGCATCGCGTGCTGTCGCGAGACCCCTCAGCGGATGGGGAGTGCCGGCAGCCCGACTCGGGCATGTCGTCCCCCAACACTACGGCGTCGGCGCCCCAGGCGCGCTTCGAGGTGGGCTCCCCCGTCAGCACCCTCTCCAACTACGACTCCTGCCACTCCAGCCAGTCCAGCACCGGGGAGAAGAGGGGCGGCCCCCCGGGGGCCCCCGCTGCCCGTGAGTGTGGGCCCTGGGGGTGCGGGGCAGGGGACATGGGGCGAGCCCCCCTAACCCACTGCCCTGTGCAGGAGTGCCCGAGCCGGCGCTGGCGGACATGCAGGCGTACATGGACATGCTGGATCCCGAGACACGGCCGCGGGGCCGGGGGCCGGCAAGAGAGGGCCCCCCCACCCCCCCACCCCCCACCTTTCCCCCGCCACCACCCCCACCCCCTGCTGCCCGGCCGCCCCCGCCACCCCCCGGCTACCCCGCGCCCACGCCCCCCGCCGCCCCCCACACCGCCGACATCTACGTGCGGGCCAAGAACAACCTGCGGCACGTGGAGAGCCAGGCGCTGCGCCGAGAGGTACTGCCCCGCGTCCCATGCACCGTGTGCCCTGTGCCCTGGGCACCGTGCCCAATGCATAGCCGCTCCTGGCCACGCAGTTCAGGGGACATGCCACCCAGGGGGACAAGCCACTGGGCACTGATCCCCTGCGGGGAGCTGTTAGCTCTTGGTGGAACCAGCAGGGCCCAGCCCCAGCTTCAGGCCATGGCTCCACAATGCTGGCACGCACCGGGGGGCTGGGACGCAACCGGCAGCAAGGGCACAGCGAGCCGGGGCTGGCGATGCTCCTGTGCCTGCACGGCACTGGGTGGCCCTGCCCCACCAGCACGCCGGCACGGGCACCTGGAGGCACCGCGCAGGCCGGCGCGTGGCCAGCGTCACAGCCGCACCCACATGGCCTCAGCGATGCCACCGGCACCGCACTGCACTGGGCGTGGGCGGCTGCGCAGGCTGTAACCCGAGCGGCCGGCTCCGGTGTCACCCGCGCCGCAGGTGTCGGGTGGCACAGTGGGTGCTGCCAGGAGCTGAGAGGGCTCAGCCGGGCGTGCACAGGTAAGAGGGGTGCAGCCCCCTGGGGCGGGCTGGGGGGATAGGGACACAGTGGGCTCAGGGCTGCCCCAAACCCCTGCCATGGCTCTTGCCACCCCACCGGGGACAGGAGTCCGGTGCACAGCCATGGCCAAGGCACTGGCAGAGCCCAGCACCGCGGAGGATGGGGGCACATGGGATGGGGGTCTCAGCAGAGCAGAGTGTGACGGGCCCCTGGTGGGGCTCAGGACCCCGTTGTGCTCGGCCCTGGCTCGTTAGTGCTTACCGAGGTACGAAGCAGCCCTGCCTGGGGCTACATAGCCGGGCTGCCCGTGGGAGGTGCGGGCGCGTGCCGGCACGGTGCCAGCGCGGTGCAGGCGCCCCACGCAGTGGGGCTGAGTGGTATGGACCCTCGCACCGGAGCGGGGCCGGGGCTGCCGGGGCGGGGAGCCAGCCCTGGCACAGCGCCCATGGCAGCCAGAGCAGGAAGCGCTGAGCTGGTGCTTGTTGACTCAGCTGGTGCTGGCGAGCACCCGGGCTTACCGTGCAAATGCTGTGGGCAGAGGTGGTGCGCGGAGAAAAGCAAATAGAGGGGCCTCTGGCACAGGGAGTGGGGCTGTGCTGCTGAGGCACCCCAAACCTGGGGAACGGACGTGACCCCCTGCAGCACCAGTGCTTGGCAGCACGACCTGCAAAGCCGCTGCGGTATGTGCCGGGGTGAGCCAAGGCTGCACTGCCTGAGAGCCCCGTTCAGAGAGAGGTTTGGAACTGGGCCCCGGCCCCACAGGGGATAAGCTCCCAGTAATCCACCGGGCCGGGGCTCGGCACTCCTGTTCCCAGGGGGTTATCCCAGGGGAGGCTCGGCCAGGATCCTGGGTCCAGGCTCCGGGGTCACAGTGCCAGGTGCTGACAGCACACACTGCCACCCTGGTGTGCGGCCCTTGGTGCAGCCTCGTGCTGAGCAGTTCCTGGGGAATGCACCTGCTGTCCCCCAGCCTGGCATCTGCCCCCGGGTCACCGCTGGCACAGCTCCGCTCCACTGCAGCTCTGCCCCACGGCCACCCTGGTCACAGCCAGGCACAGTCGTGCTGAACCACGCTCCTCATTGCAGCTGACATCCCGCGAGAGCAGCCCCGAGGGCCTGCGCCGGGCCGACTCCACCAGGCGGTCGAGGAATTTCGGCAAGCAGCCGAGCACCGGTGACTACTACAAGCACCTGGGGCACGGTGCGGCCGAGCAGCCTGGCCCCCGGCGAATGGCACACAGCGAGGAGGTGAGCCCTGGCCTTGCGCTGTGCGCCTGCACGTGGCTCCACGGCACCGGGCAATGCCTTCCCGTGCTCTTCCAGGCATCACCCATCTCAGCGGACACCATGCGCAACGGGGACAGCAAGCCCAGTGCTGAGCTGCCGCCGCCACCGCCACCCCCGCCGCTGCCTGACACTGCCTGCCCACTGCCCCCACCGCCACCCCCGCCGGCTGAGACCCCCGCTGGCCCCCGCCGCTCCTCCTCCTCCACGGGAAGTAAGTGGCGGGGAGCTGGGTGGGCACAGGGAGCAAACCCGGGCACTGTCTCATCGGCTGCACCGCGTCTCCTCCTGCGGCGCCCTGGCTGTGCGGCTCCTGATGGCCTCTCTGTCCTTCTCTCCTCCGGTGTCGGCGCGGGGGCCCCCATGCCCGCCCGCCCCCGCCTGCTCTCACTGCTGGCCGCTTCTCTTCTCTCTTGTCTTGCGGTGGCCAAATCCTTCCTTTGCCGCGCGCCCTGCGCCGCCTCTCTGCTTCTCCCCCTAGGAGGAAAGGCACTCAGGCAGATGAAGAGTAAGTATCGCGGCCCCGCGCTCCTCCCTGCTCAGGGGGTGCCCCAGCGCGGGGCATGGCTGGATGGGCCTGACCTGGCACCATCCTGCGCCGGAGCCACTGGCCATTGACGGCCGCCGGGGCTGGCAGCTGCGCACAGCCCTCCTGCCCACCAAGCCCTTGCCACTGCGTCGCCAGGCCAGTCCGCCATGTGGGCGCCACAAGCGCCGGTGTGGGGCTGCCGAAGCCAGCAAGCAGGGCTGGCAGGGCTGGGCACACAGCCGGGGCCCCACGGCCCCCACGGCCCCACCGCCGGCCCTGCGCACAGAGGGCCTTTGTTCACGCTCAGCCGGCCGGCGTGACCCCGCCACGTGAGCGCACCGGCCGCTCCCCCGCCACTGATTGCAGCCAGCGGGTTTGGCCGCCGCTTGGCGTCCGCTTTATTAGCGCTGGTTCCCAGGGCTGGGGGGTCTCAGCTGGCGCTGGATGGCAGCGCGTGTGCCCCGCTGGGCTCTCAGCACCTGCAGCCGTCTGGCCCCGGCGCGGCTGAGTGGCGTGAGCTGCAGGCGCCGGAGGTGGGGAGGAGGCTCTGCCTTGGCGCAGCACTATGGGCCATTAGGGACCCACACATGGCTGGCAAGGACGGTGGGTGCTTGCGGGGCGGGAGGCACAACCAGCAGTGTGGGCATCCCCAGTGCACTGCCATGCCCCGGTGCCGGTGCCGTGCAGCGCTTGCAGCTGGCAGTGGGGTGGGCACGGGCTGTTGATGCAGCGTTTCTGGGGGCTGTGGGGGAGTGTAGGGGGTCCAGGGGCCCCCGGTGGCTCGGGACTATCCGGCTGTGCCGGAGCTGGTGCCAGCCACAGACTCACCTCTCCACAGGCCGGTGACTGCTGTCACAGCAGGTGCTGTGGGGAGGGTGACACTTGGGGCTGGGGCTATGCTGGGGCCACAGGAGCTGGGCGCTGGGGTGCTGTTCCAGCAGGGTCCCATGGACCCAGTGAGCTGGGAGTTGAGATGCTGGTCCCACGGACCCAGGGAGTTGGATGCTGTGGACTCGGTGAGCTGAGTGATGGAGTGCTGGTCTGCTGGGGTCCCACGGACCCAGTGCCTGGCTGCCAGGGTGCTGGTCCCACGGGCCTGGGGGGCTGGGTGCTGGGATGCTGCTCCGACAGGAGTCCCAGGGGCTCCCGGGGTGGGGGGCATTTAGCCACCCACCCTGCAACCGCCGTGCCCTTGAGCCGGTGGGGAAGGTGGGGGGGGCTGCCGCCGGGGGGACCCTCACTGCCCGCCCTGCCTCCCTCCAGGCACCAAGTCCTTCAACATGATGTCCCCCACTGGCGACAACTCGGAGCTGCTGGCTGAGATCAAGGCCGGGAAAAGCCTCAAGCCGACGCCGCAGAGCAAAGGCTTCACCACCGTCTTCTCCGGCAGCGGCCAGGCGGGCGCCAACGTAGGTGGCAGCGGGGGAGCCGGGGGCCGGTGGCGGGGAACGGCGGGCGCCCACCGACCCCCTCCGTCCTCCCTCCGCAGGCAGACTCGCCGGCGTCCTCGCCGTCCCCTACCAGGACGCCCACCCCGCCCGCCACCCCCGAGGCTGCCGCGCCGCCGCGCTGCCTGGCGGGGGGCTCGCCGGAGCCGGTGCTGAACGGGAGCTCGCCGGTGCCGCCGGCGGGCGCGGGGGCGCCGGTGGAGGCGGAGGCGCTGGTGCCGAGCCACGACGAGCAGGGCCGGCCCATCCCCGAGTGGAAGCGGCAGGTGCTGGTGCGCAAGCTGCAGCTGCGCATGCAGGAGGAGGAGGAGCAGCGGCGCAAGGTAGGGGGGTCCCGCGGGGGCACGGCGGGCGCCGCCGGGCGGCCGGTGCGGGAGGAGGACGTGCGGCGCCTGGAGCGGCGGCTGGGCAGCCTGCGGGTGATGCACGGGGCGCGGCCGGAGGCGGAGCTGCCGCCGCTCCCGCCGCTGCCCGCGCCCCCCGCCCGCGGCAGCCGCCCCCCCGCGCTGCCGAGGAGCGCGTCCCCGCCGCCGGCCGGCCCGGGGGAACGCGATCGGGGGGGTCCCGGCGCCCAGCACGACCCCCGCCGGGAGCTCCTGGGCTGCGGCGTCTCCGTCCGCAGCCTCAAGGCTAACTACGAGGGGTCGGGGGGAGTGACCAAGCGCAGGCGGGTGCAGCCCCCCGGCAGCGCCCGCCGGCCCGTGCTGGAGGAAGAGTACGGGGCCGAGGCGCGGCGGGAGCGCGCAGCCCGCCTGTTCCTGCAGCACTGGAGGCAGCGGGCGCTGGCGGCGCCGCCCGGCGAGGAGCGGTTGCGGCGGGCGGCGGGGCGGCTGCTGGCCCGCTGGCGGAGCGTGGCCCGCCGGGTTCCGCGCCGGCAGCTCCGGCGGCTGAGCCGCGCCGCGGGGCTCTACTGGCCCCAGCACTTCCTGCCCCACGTCGGCGGCTCGCCCGTGCCCCACGACAGCCTCCCGCTCGACCTCTTCATGCTGGGCTACTTCCAGCTGCTGGAGATGCCGCTCAGCCCCGAGGAGCGGCGGTTCCGCCACCTCCTCTGCTACGAGATGTTCGACCGTCTGGGCAGCCACAGCTGGCCCCGCGTCCGCCGCTTCCACCGCGCTGCGCTGGAGCGGGTTGAGGCTGGCCACCGCTGCTGGCTCGATGGCTTCGAGGACCTCGTGCAGGAGTTTTTCGGGGATGGCCCCGCTGCGGTGGTGGAGAGCCTGCTGGAGCCCCCCACCGTGGCCCCGGGACGGGAGGGGGTGGTAGTGCCAGTGCCGGAGCTGGGCGAGTTCAGTGAGGAGGATGTCTGCCGCTTCATCGACCGCAGCTTCTCCTTCTGGAAGGAAAAGGAGGCAGAGATGTCCGACACCTGAGCTCGGCAGGATGGTGCGGGCAGTGCCAGCGGCATGGCATGGGCCTGGCCGGGATCAGGCTCAGGGGCAGCCGGGGGCAGCGAGAACCGGTGTCCGGGTTCCTCAGCCGCCTCTGCGGCTCTGACAGTGCCGCGGCTCTGCTCGGCTCGGTGGAGGGCTCAGTGTTGGTTTGTGTGGCCCTGGGCCGAGGTTGTGGCGTGCCGCTTGCCGTGGCTGTGTGTTGTGCAGGGGGGTGCAGCACTGGGGCTGCGCTCCCCTCTGGCGTGGCGTTTGCAGTGCCAGGGCGGTGTGGGCCCCGCGTGTCAGTGCAATAAAGCTGTGATGTGCTGCGAAGGGCTGGCCGCGCCGCGCACTCCTTCCTCCTCCCTGCGCCGACAGAAGGCGGGCGATGTTGGGGAGCCATGTACCAGCAAGCCACACACCAGCGAGCCCCACCAACAACGTGCTGGGAGCACAGAGCAGCCTGGCCGCCAGCAGGACGTGGTGCCAACACACTAGGGCGATGCCACTGCCCTGCGGAGCCGGCAGTGAGGGCAGGCTCCTGGCGGTGTTGCTGACATGGCTGTCTGTTGCAGGAGAAGGAGGAGGAGGCGCGTTTGGCCAGCATGCCAGCCTGGAGGAGGGACATCCTGCGCAAGAAGCTGGAGGAGGAGAGGTGAGCCGAGGCCAGGGGCTGCTGCACCAGCCAGCTGTCCCCACGGCACTGCTAACCCCGCTCTTCCCTTTGCCTTCGCAGGGAGCAGAAACGGTGAGTGCCGTGAGACCCTCCCCTGGGCGGGTGCGCGGGCACGACGGCTCCGGTGACCGCAGTGCCTTGTGCCCTCCACTGCCGAGCAGGAAAGAGCAGGAGAAGCAGAAGCGAGAGGAAGAGGAGAAGGAGAAGGAGCAGTCAGAAAAGCTAAGGACTCTCGGGTACGATGAGACAAAGCTGGCGCCCTGGCAGCGGCAGATCATCCTCAAGAAGGGGGACATAGCCAAGCACTAGCCACGCCACACTGCATCCCGGCTATTCGTGGCGGGAGGAGGCTGGTGGGTCACACCGCAGACCGGGATGCGCCTCGGCACCCTCCTCCTGCCGCGGATGGCTGTGTAGCCCGACCCGGAGGAGCCCCCCCCGCTGCCTCGGGCACCCGTAGCCCTCCGTCCTGCTGCCACCCCGTTCTGCCCTTTGCAAAGCAAGCTATTGTGGTGAGGGGCACCCGGCTCCTTGCGGGATGCCTGGCTCACGCACCGTGGTGGGCTCTCCATGCTGCCGGCTCCCTGTGCTCCCCGCTGGCACCGCTTGCCTCCAATCCTGCCCCTCCTGCCTCCAGAGCCACTCGAGGCTGGCTCCTGGCTCACCTCCGCTCCGGACCGCCTGCCTTTCCAGCAATTAAAGCGATGAACCCAGCCAGCAGTGCCCCGCGCCTTCCTGGGGCTGCCCACACCACCCCCTGCCCGCGCCACGCCACACCCATGTGGTTCCCCCATCACCGCCATCAGTCACGTTGCCTGCATCACCTGTGGTGGCCACATCACCAGTGGTGGCCCTGATGCCAGCAGTGCCCTGGTGCCCTGACAGGCTGGTGCAGTGCTGGGAAGAAGGGCCAGGGGCTGGCAGTTGGAGAACACACCACTTTATTGGGGTGGGGGCAGGCACGCCTGGCAGCGGGCAGCCTCGAGAACTATCCCATGGGTTTGCGGCAGGCTCGATGCCCGCTCGTCCCGCGAGCGGCCGGGCAGCCGGTGTGCTGGGGCACGGGGTCCCCCCTGGCCCTGGGAGCAGGAGGACATAAATAGGGGGGGCAAGCGGGTGAGGAGGGGACATAAAACTGACATAAAATGTCTACACGGCGTAAGTAACAATACTTAGGGGTACGGCTTGCCTGCCTGAGGCGCCTGGCGAGCCAGGGAGGTGCCGGGAGCTCCCTCCAGCAGGGCAGCAGTTCCGGGGTCATGGGCCCGCCAGCAGGCTCCGGCGCAGCGCCTCGGCACAGCCACCCAGATCCATGTGCTCCAGGGCAGCGAAGACGCGGTCAAGCGTGGCACTGGTCTGCTGGCACCAGCGCTTCAGCATCTCGTACTGCTGGTCACGGATGTGGGCCACCTCCAGCTCCACCAGCTCGATCTCCGCTTCCCGCAGCTCCAGCACCCGCATGAACTCCTTCCAGCGCCGCACCGGCACCGCGTTGATGACGGCGTAGAGCTGGCTGCCCTGCAGCAGGGCGGCGCGGGGCTCCGGGGGGCAGGAGGGGTCCCCCTCGCCACCCGGCCGGGCTGTGCCGCTGGGCTGCTCCCGCAGCAGGGCCCAGTGCTCGGGGCTCCACCTCGCTGTGCTGGTGCCATGCTCCATCCCCAGGGAAGAGCACGGCTGGGTCCAGCACAGATTGTCACAACCCCAGGCACTGACCTGGCACCATGGTGTGGCCACCGCCTCAGCTGTAGGGGTGGCCACCTGTGCCGCAGGGAGGGGGCTGCCCGCCAGGGCATTTTGCCGAAGCCGCCTCCTCTTGTGGTAGATGGCAAGGGCACCCAGGAAGAGGGGTCCGGTGAGCGCCAGCAGAACGTACTCCAGCCCCGAGCCTGCAAGGAGGAGCGGGAGCGTCCCCATCAGCCAGCTGGCATGGCGTCCCCTGCCCCACCACCCCTGGCCCCACTGCCCCCGCACCTCGGCCACTGCTGCTGCTGCACACCCGCTGGCACTCCTTGCCGCAGGTCTCCTGGGTGTTCCTGCAAGGACAGGGAGCCATGGGTGCCATGCCATGGGCCCCGCGCATGTCCCCAGCCAGGGCACAGGGAGGGTCAGCGCTTACGTGTGGCATGGCCGGCACTCGCCCCCCTCAGCATAGAAGTCGGGCTTGCAGGTGCCACAGAGCGTGTCCTGCAGCTCCGTGCCTGCAGGGAGGGCGGGGGTCAGGCTGGTGGCACTGCCAGGGGGGACCAGCCGTGGGGCAGGTGGCAGAACTCACAGGGCCGCTGGATGAGCCGCCCGGTGCAGGGCTGGCACTGCCGGCAGGAGAACTCGCTGCAGTGTTTGTCGAGGCAGTCGCGGAAGCGGCTGGGCTCACAGCCGCAGGCGACATTGCTGGTGGCTGAGCAGTTGCTCAGCACGCTCTGGAAAGCTGCAGGAGACAGGTGGTGAGCAGCACGGCACAGGCGCTGCACGGCACAGCGCAACACCGTGTGGCACAGCACCAGCTCACCGTGGCGGTCACACTCGTAGCAAGCCTGGCACTCGAGGAAGGTGTTGGGCTGGGCACGGAAGGTACCGGTGGGACAAATGTCACAGACGCTGTCGTTGCCGAGCCTTGAGCAAGACCTGCGCAGGAACATCCCTGTGGGGACAGCAGGGAGCATGGCCAACCAGCACAACGCAACTGGTGTGCCACAGCATGCCGTGCCATGCCAGGCTGGCTGGGCAGCTCTCACCTGCAGGACAGAGGGTGCAGCACCGCTGGGTCTCCTCGATCCAGTTCATGCCGGCGGGGCAGCGGGGTCTGGCGGTGTGCCTCCGCGGGCGGGCGGGCAGCTGCAGCAGCACCTGCTGTCCCTGCAGCACAACGCGGTCCCGGGCCCCCGGGGGCTGCGATTCACTCGCTGCCAGCCACAGCGCTGCCAGGATCACCTGCGGGCAGGGAGCAGGCAGGGATGCAGGCAGCCGGGGCGCCCCAGGACCTGTGCACCCCTTGCACCGTGCTCCTCACCCTTCCAGCCGCACACGCTGGGCCATTGGAGCCAGAGCGGAGCCTGGCCCGGTGCTGCACAGACGCCGGTGTCGCACTGGGCAGAACAGCCGGAGCTGCAGCCCCACGTGCCTGGAGGTGTGTGGGTGTGGGGCCTGGGGCTGGGAATGCCCCGTGGCAGCCCCTGTGCCACGCTCTCCCCGCCGTACCCAAGCAGACAATTTCCTGTCGGCACCACGGGGCACAGACGCTGGGGCAGCTGCTGTGCCACCCCCTGCGCCTGGGGGGCTGCCGCTGGCCATGTGTGCTCTGCAAGTGGTGCCGCCAGGCTGATGGGGGCTCAGCCACCTGCCCCCCGCCATGTCGCCGGCACCGAGGCAGGCAGCGCACGGGCCACCACCGGTGCGCCTGCCCACGGGACGGACGGCGGGGCGCCAGCAGCTGAAGGGTTAAGCTGCGAGGTTGGCTTTCCTGGGGTTTATCTCTCGCAGAGGAGATGATTTCCTGCCTGAGAGGAAGCCGTGCCTGGCTCACACTCTCCCTGATGCTATCAGGCCTCGTACGTACGTCCCGAACTAGGTCACCGCTCCCCCCGGGCTCTGGGTGCTGCCCCCAGGGGAGCCCCCGCTCCCCAGAGAGCCGGGCAGGGGCAGCCAGGGGGTGCCCGCGGCAGCACCCGCTCCCAGGGGAGCGCCCCGGCGTGGGCAGGGAGCCAGGGGATTCCTCACTGGGGGCTGGATTTCCCAGCCGTGATGGCCCCGATTATGGCAACTGAATCATTTTCTATTAAACCCGCCACAGACTGGAAACCGCGCACAGGCGTCCTGCTTGCGAAGTGCCGACAGCAGATCGGGGCGGCCGCCTCGGCTCGGCTGCCAATGGCACATCTGAGTCACCGCTGAGGCACGGCCTGCCCGAACGGCCGGCAAGCGGCGGCGCGGGGCCCGCGGCAGAGCAGAGCTGCAGGCACAGGAGCTGTCCTGCTGCCGGGGGAGCCCCCCGCCGCTGCGCCAGCACCACCCTGCCCGTAACACAGCCCTGGCGCGGCCTCCGCTCCCGGCACCTGTGTGCCAGGAACACCCCCGTGCCAGGAACACCCCCACCCAGCGCCGGGACGGCTCCGGCAGTTGCCACCAGCCTGACCCATGCCCGCAGGCTGTCGGCACAGCCAGTGCCCACGGCAGGGCCCTGCCTGCAGCCCCGGCACTGGGCCCGCAGCTCCCACAGCAGCATTGCGGCCATGTCCGCAGCCATCATGGCTGTGCCTGCGGTCCCTGTGACCGTGCCCGCTGTTCCCACGGCTGTGCCACGCTGCAGGTGCTGCCGCAGGGCAGACCCCAGTTCCAGGCATTCAGCCGGGGCCGTGAGGGTTTGGGGCACACCTGGCCCTGGGCTTACCCCCCCTCCTGCTGCAGATCCCCCAGAGCCGCAGCCCTGGAGCACCTGCAATTGGTGCCAGGGGTCTGCGGGACGCTGGTGCCGCTGCACTTACCCAAGCTGCCCCCAGGCAGCAGTGCTTCATCCTTGTGGCCATGCACCTGGGTCATGCCGGGGAGCGAGGGGGCCAGGGCGGTGGGTGCTGGGGCAGCTCAGTGCCCAGGCCGGGCGCCCCGGCACCCCATGGCCACCGCCAGCAGCACACGGTGTGCAGTGAGTGAGCGCCAGCCCTCCGCACACAGGCTTTTACACCCAACCACAGCAGGAGGAAATGCTTTTTTGGAAATGAGTCCAGGGACGCAAAACGACATGATGGGAGTGCTGTGCGCAGGAGGGACCCGCGCCGCCTCACCATGGGCCACTGCCCTCCCTTTCCTGCTGGCATGGACCCACCATGGCTGGGGGGCACGGGGGGCAGCGCTGACCCGCTCCCCAGGGCTCCATCCCCACCCCAAGCCCCAGGGCTGTCCCCAGCGTCCCTGCGGTGTTGGCCCTGGTGGGGCTCCCTCAGCCGCACCGTGTTCCCACCACAGCGCTGCCCGAAGCAGAGGCGAGATGGGGGCAACAGGCACCAGCATGTTTATTGCTCAACCAGGACATGGAGCACAGCCTGGCACAGGAGAGCAGCTGCCGCTCCGGCTGCTGCCACATACCCCTGCAGCACCCATGCTCTAGCCCCTGGTACTGCCACCCGTTGCACCGCCCAGGGCAAACCCTGCACCGGCCAGACCCCGTGGCCACCGACCACCCCAGCCTGGCACCTTCCCCTGTGGCACCAGCCCCAGCCTCCTCCCCACGCTGCCTGCACCACCCGGCTGCCGGCACCACATCCCTCTCAGCACCTTCCCCACTCACCACTGCCAACGTCGTCATCCCTTCCTCACCCACGGGAGCCACGCCATAGCCCCCCACAGCCCCTATGTCCCCAGGGCTGCCTGTCTCACACACTGTGAGGTGGCTGGGCTCAGAGCGATGACCCCAATGTCTGTGGACGAGGGCTCGGCTCGAGCCACAGCTACATCTGTCCCCGTTCCAGGGAGATGCGGGCAACCCTGTGCCGCCCTGCCCAGGGCACGTCCTCGCTGAGGGGACCACTCAGCATCCCCACCGGCGCGGCACCCCAGCTACGGTTAGAAGCAGGAGCAGATCCTTGGTGTGGCTGCGCGTCTGTCCTTACTGCCCTGGCAGCTCTCAGACCTCCCTGCAAGGCACAGAGTGGGGAGAGATGCCTTCAGTGCCAGGACCCACCCCCTATGAGCATCCAGGAGGGCCAGAGCATCCCCCGGGAGCGTGCGAGCAGGAGCGCTCGAGCAGGACGCTTACGAGGCGGTCAGCGTGGAGTTGAGCAGCAGCGTGGTCCGGAGCCGGTAGAGCTGTGCCAGTGTCAGCTTGCGGTGCTGGGCCGACTGCGGGTCCGAGAGGGTCCGGTGGGCAGCAGGTGGGGCGGCGTGGCTGAGCTCCCCTGGGAGCGATACCAGGTTCTGCCCCGGCTCCTCTGGCTCTGAGAGCTCAGAGGTGGAGCTGCTACTGCTGCCGGGGGCGGCAGGGGGGCTGGGGGCTTGGCTAGTCCGGGGGGGGCCAGCGCAGAGGTCGCAGAGGCTGCGGCTCTGGCTGAGGGGGACTGGGGGTCTGGGGGGCAGGAGCTGGGGCAGGCTGGCTTCAGACTTGGACTTGAGCACCCTGGCCGGGCAGGGCAGCAGCTGCACAGGTGTCCGGCGCCGCAGCCGGGGAGAGGGGGGCCGCAGGGCTGGAGGGGCTGGGGGGAGCTCCCGCCCCTCTCCAGCCACCCCCTCCGGCTGCTGGCTGAAGTCCCGCAGCGAGGCAGGTGAGAGGGTGCCGTAGGCGCTGTCGATGGAGGCTGAGCGGCAGCCGCCAGCCGGGGGGGCTGTGCCATGAGGCAGGGGTACCGGCAGGGCGCCCACAGGCAGCTCCTGGGTGGGGGTCTCGGTGGAGGTGGGAGTCTCGGCGGAGGTGCCGGTGCCGATGGAGGAGCCATCTGAGGTCAAGCCAAAGGGCCCTGCATCCCAGTCCGGGGAGGAGAGCTGATCGCTGCCTTCCGCCGTCACCACAGCGAGGGTCTCGGTGGAGCCGTCGGAGGGGCTGTGGGGGCAGGAGGGTGAGGAGGGGGCTGTGCCAGGCCAGGGGTGCGTGGGGGCCCCCCTGCTCCCTACCAGCGCTGTGAGTCCGGGCTGACGCTGCCGTGGCGCAGGACCGTGGGTGAGCTGGTGGCCGAAGCGCTGCTCTCACCCTCATCCTCCTCCTCTTCCTCCTCCAGGCGCCGGTGCTGCCGCAGCCGCTGCAGCAGATTCTGGGGAGGGGGAAGCATCAGACAGGCAGGGGGTGCCCACAGGACCCCCACCTGTGCCCCGTGCCCCTCACCTGGGCGTTGCGCATCGCCTCGACCCAGCTGCGGCACAGCGCGTGCCCGCTGGCCTGGAAGGTGTAGGCGGCCACGGCGCTGCCCAGCTCGTTCAGGTAGATGAGGAGGAAGGAGCCTGCGGGGGAGGAGCGTCAGCAGTCCCCGGGGCCCCCCACGACCCCCATCGCCCCTGGCACCACTCACTTGGGTCCCTGAGCTCCCGGCAGACGACCTTGTCCATCATCAGGGGCGGCCGGACCACCTTGGTGCGCTCAGCCTTCTTGAGGGTCTTGGTGATGAGGAAGAGGTCGGTGAAGAGGAAGCAGTAGACATCCATCTGGGGGGAGAGCGGGGCCGTGGGTGCTGGTGGGCGCGGCAGGTGGGGCGGGGGGGCAGGGGCCCCACAGTCCTCACCTTGCTGTCTTTACCTTCCCGCATCCGCAGGCTGCCCTCGAGGAGGAGCTGCCGCGTGTCCTCGGGGGAGGCGTCGGGGATGGGGGTGGTCAGGTCCAACCGCAGGAACTCCCTGAGCAGCTGCGGGAGCCCCTGGGTCAGTGCTGGGCACAGGTGGGGGCACAGGGTGGCGTGACATGGCACGGGGGGCTTGGCATGACGTTGGGTTACGTGGCATGAAATGACATAGAATGGCGTAGCGCAGTATGGTATAGGGTGGCACGTGTGACACGACATGAACTAGCATGGCATGGGTGGCAGTGAGTAGAGTGAGTAGCCTGGCAGGGCACGGGGTGGCACAGCACGGTTTGGCAGCCCCACCGTGCCCAGCCTACCTTGTCTACCTCATCGGTGCCGCCCTCCACCACCTCGTAGGCATCGATGCGGCTGAGGACGGTGGCCAGTCGCTGCTGCTCCTGCCGCTGGCGCATCCGCGAGTTGATGTGGTTGATGAAGCGCTCCACAGAGCCGATCTGCAGGCAGGGCAGTGGGTGCCAGGGGTGGGGGGGACCACCCCACGCTGCGCTCTGCTGACCCGTGCCCCTGGCCCCTTACCACAGCGGTGATGGCATCGCGGGTGCGCAGATCGTCCGTCTTCTTCAGCACGGACTTGAGCAGCAGTGGGTACTTGGTGAGGCGCTGGTGGGGCTTCACCAGCATGTCACTCAGCTTCAGGCGGCTGCACTGCTCATGTTTCTCGGCCCACTGCGGCACACGGGGGTCAGCCCCGGCCCCGGCCCCGGCCCGGCCCCCGCCCGCTCCCCTTACCGTCACATAGGCGCGGAAGAGCTCACTGTCCCGCAGCAGCGCCCGCATGTACTCCATGCAGCCCTCCTCCTCCATGCAGTACCGCACGTAGGGCTTGAACAGGGAGCCGAACTGGGGGCACAGGGACGTCACTGCGGGGCGCAGCATGGCACTGATCCCCACCGCAGCACGGGGTCCACTCACCATCTTGAAGCCATCGAGGAAGTCCATGGGGTCGAGCAGTGCCCCAGTCTGGCGCACCTTGGCCAGCGCTGGGGCCATGACGCTGCGCCACAGCTCCCGGTGCAGCCGGATGATCTCCCCGATGTTGCTGAAGAGCCGCTCAGCATCCACCTGTGGGGCGAGGCGGGTGGCTGCGCGGGGACGGCACCCTCACCCCACCGGCGTGGCCAGACCCAGGTCACCTCCCGGCCCCACCGCGCCCGCACTCACCTCGCAGAGCAACCCCGACTCCTGCAGGTTCAGCAGGCAGCAGAGGAAGAGCTGTGGGACAGAGCGGGGAGCCATGGGGTGCAGCCACAGCCCAGGGCCCCCCGCCGTGGCATGGTGCGACTGCCGCCGGCACTCACGTCCGTGATGACTTGGAGCTTGCGGATGTAGGTGGCCTCGGTGTGCAGCAGCTCCCAGATGGCTTCCTGCTGGTGGCACTGCCGGCGCGACAGGGCCTGCGGGGCCGAGTGTCAGCATCGTGTCAGCAGCCGCACAGAGCCCCCACGGCCCCCGGTCCTACCTCGGCGCCGCGGATGATCTGCTGCCAGCTGTCCTCCAGTGCCAGCCCGGCCTCGTCCCCATCCTCCTCCCAGGAGTCACGGTCGAAGCAGAGCTGGGGCGGCAGCTTGGGCAGCCCGAAGGTGCTGTAGGCGTGCAGTCGGCTCACCAGCTGCTCCAGCTTCTCCGTCTCCTGCCGAAATGAGGGGTAGAGCAGCTGGGTGGGGATGTGCCACAGAGCCCCTCATCCTGCCCACAGAGCTGGAGGGGCTGGAGCCCCAGGGGGACCAATTCCAGCTCCCCAGCATCACCCTGGACCACTCCCGCGCCCTGTCCCTGTGCCTGCATCCCACCTACCCGCCCGAAGGAGCCAGTGCTGGTGCCAGAACTGAAGAAGCCACTGAAGCGGCTGGCAGCACGGTTCTTCCAGGTGTCAGTGCCATTGGCGGGCAGGGAGCCACCACCATGGGGGGCCAGCTCAGGGCTGGGAATGCTGGTGTCCCCCAGGAACTCTGTCATGTTCTTCCTCCGCCGGCCTGGAGCCTGTGGCAGGGACAGCCGGTGCTCCCAGGTCAGCGGCCAGCACCACGCACCCAGACCAGCGGGATGGGGACAGCAACAGGGTGCAGCACGATGCCACAGCAGGGCTGACCTCGAGCACCCGCAGGACACATGGACACCAAGACAGCACCCCCAGGCAGCAGCTCCCCTGGGCAGCGGGTCCTCCCAGCCACGCTCCCTGCCCGCACTGACCTGCCTACCTGCATCCCGGGGCGCGGGGCCGCGGGCGCTGCCTGGCCAAGCCCGGCCGGTCGCAGGCAAACGGCCGCAGCAGCGCGGGGGCTCGGGGCACCCACGGGGCGCAGCACCGGCCGAGCCACCCACCCGGCCACGCTCCCAGCTCGGACGGTGCAGCCGGAGCCAGGCAGGCAGTGGCTGGGCTCCTCCGAAACAAAAGGAGGTGGGGCCAGCGCTGAAAACCTAATTTCCCTCCTCACCAGATAAGCTGACCAGAGCCAAACAATTCAGCGCAGAGATCAAAGCCCCCTCGGCTGGCCACGAGTGCTGGGTCACGGCCAAGTGCTCCCCCGTTCCCGGACACTGCTGTACCGGCTGCTCCCGGCATCTCCCTGGGCCGTGCCGGGACACAGCTGCTGGCATCTCCCTGCCCTGGCACGAAGGGTCACGGGGCCAGGGCTCCCTGCTTGCCACCGAGCCACAGGACATGGTATGGTGCCACCACCACTGGCACAGCCCCATGCCCTGCCACATCCCCGGTTCCAGGCAGGGAGAGCCACCACAGGCACTATCCCTGTTACTCACTGTGCTGCTGTGTCTCCAGGCAGCACGGCCGCCTCCGGCCCCATCGACCCAGCAGAGCTTGGCGCCCGTCAGCCCCCCAGAAGGCAGCGGGGGCCGAGACCCCCGTGAGGGCTGTTTGGTGCCCTCGGAGCCCCCTGCCCCACTGGAGCCCTGCCGCTCCCGCAGCCAGGTGTCATAGTGCTGGACACGGGTGGCCACCAGCCCTGGCCACACGGCCAGCTCGTCACCTCCAAGGGCAGCCGGCGCAGGGCTGAGTGCCGCGTCCCACCCACCGGCACCACTTCCCATGAGCGTGGCAGCCTGCTCCCACGGGGAGTGGCGGCCAGCCGGGCCCCACAGCTTATCTGGGGCCAGGGTCCACAGGGCAGGACCGAGCTGTGCTCAGCAGCTGCCAGGCGCCGTAGTGAGAGCAGCCCCAGGGCCGGGACACCACTGAGCGGCTGCAACCGCCGGGGCCTCCGGGCTGCGGTTTGCCTTTGCTCTTGTGCCAGCCTGTACGTGCCACGGCCACAGGGCCAGTGCCACCAGCTCGGCTGCCACACCTGGCACAGCGCGCTGCCTGTACACTGCCACCACAGCACTGCCACCACGGCACAGCCAGAAACTCTGCTGGCTCTTGGGGACTCTGGGGGATCTTCAGCTCACGCCACACAAGGAAATCCAGCAGCTGCTGCCCCACATCTCCACCTTCCCAGTAAGGATGGCTACAGGGGGATCCTGTGCCCCAACATCCCCCAGAGCTGGCACCGGCACTCACCAGGCTGTCAGGGCCCTCCTGGCGCCCTGGCGCTGGCTCGAGCGGCGCAGCGGTGCTGGCGGGCCGCAGGATGGGCAGGCTGGCCGACCTGGCATCCCATGCTGCCTGCTCCACCTTCAGCTCTTCCCCGGGCTTGGCTGCAGGAGCAGCAGACGGTCAGAGTCCCCCGAGAACCCTGGGGCGGCCAAGCCTCCCGCCGGGGCCCCGCCGTACCTTTCACCCGCAGGTAGTGCCCCCCGAAGCGGAACGCCTCAAACTGCAGGGAGAGCGGCGTGTGGGACTGGTCCAGGTAGATGTCCACCTTGCCCAACTCGATCGCCTTCCTCTCGAAGACGGGCAGCAGCACCTCCCTGCGGGGACGTGAGCCCCAAGTCTGTCTGCACATCTGTCTACACATCAGGTCCAGCGTCTGTCCCCACATCTGTCCCCAGCAGACTTACCCCAGGGACTTCTTCTTTACAGCCGGCACGATCTCCGCCTCGGTGTCAATGCCGAGGTCGAACCTCAGGGTGAAGCACTCTGCGCTGGGGTCCTGGGGGAAGCGGCAGCTGCTCACCCAGGGGTCCCTCCCACTGAGCACCCAAGGAGAGGGGCCGGTGCCTTACATCTGTGTGCCTGCGCCGAGCCTTCTTCTTGGGCAGCTTCAGTGCTGAGCTCCTCCGCTCCCTGTGGGCACAGGGTGAGCAGGGTGACGGGGATGCCAAGGGCTGGGGATGTGGAGGGGATGCGCAAAGCTGGGGGCTCACCCTCTGCTGTCCGTTGGTCCCTCCTCCTCCTCCTCCATGTCGGAGGCAGGGCTGGTGCGTGGCGGGCATGAGCGTGTCGACATGTTGCGGGCTAGGATGGAGCCTGCAAGGGGGTGCGGAACGGGGCTGTGCGGTACTCCTGGCCTCACGCCGGCTCTGGCCGCATCCCACTCCCGCCCCTGCCCCAGCCCTGAGTGCATCCCGCTGCCGCAGAGCTGCCGGGACCACAGTGCCGGCTGCAGCCAGCCCGGCTCACCTTGCGGGTGCAGGTCGAAGCGGATGTGGCTGTCGGAGTACATGGCGCCATGGAGGTGGCTGTCACAGAGCTCACGCAGGCTGAGGGGGCCGCCGCAGCTCAGTTGCCGGCACTTGGTGTGCTGGCATCCCTGCGGGCACAGGTGTCACCAGGCACGGCTGCCCAGGGCTGCTGGCCACGGCACGCTGGCGGGCAGATGGGCCGCACCACAAGCAGCAGGGACGGGACACCCCTTCTCATCCCAAACTGCTGCTGGCACCGCTCATGGCAACGCTGGGGGCAGAGCGGGCACAGGGAGAGCAGCGTGAGCGGGGTAGGGCCACAGGCTGGGGGGTCTGCACCGCAGGGCCCTCCCTGCTCCGCCACACTGAGCGGGGACACCGGGAAGGCTGCATGGGGATGGGGACAGGGAACCAGGACACAGCCACCTGTGCCCATGCCACCCGCACCTCGCTGGGTGCCGGGGTGGCCGCCCTCCTGCACCACAGCCCCTTTGTGCTGGCGAGAGCAGCGTCCCCACGGCAGGACGGAGGAAGCGAGTGTCTGCAGAGAAACAATGCTCAAAGCCGGCCTGTTTCCTCTGATTGTGCGCCGGCCACGGCCCCAGCCCCACCGGGCATTCATAGAGGGTTATTTTTAAACCCCCGGCTGGGCCCCCAGCGCAGTGCACGGCCCGTGACCCCCGGACAGCGCCTGCTTTGCTGGAGGCTCCAGCTGACGGTGGTGCCACCGGCCACTGCCAGCAAGCCCCGCTGCACCACTGGCACATCCTCGTCCCTTGCAGGACCCCGTCACCGTGCTGCATGTGGAGCGGGGTGAGGGGCCTGGGGAGCTGCAAGCCGTGCCTGTGCCGGCCTGCAGCGCAGCGCCGCTGCTGGAGGAAGCGCCCGTGCAGCTCCCGCTGCCCCCGCTTCCTGCCCTCCTTCCTCCCGGTGCTGCTGAGGTCAGAGCTGACGCCCGCCCGCCACCCACCAGCTCCCGAGGGGCCACCGATCTCCCAGCACCCACTGCCGTGGCACCCACCGGTGTCCTGCGCTGGGGCACGAGGCAGCCGCAGCCCCAGAGACACCCGAGCCCCAGCCAGGACGCCCAACGCCCCCCGCCCCGCTCCGCTCCCACCGCCCGCCCCAGCCCAACACCACCATGGCACCTGCGAGACAGGAGCGTGGCCACAGGCAGCAACCGCAGCCCGTGCTCGCTCAGCAGGCACCCCCAGGGCCGCAGCCGCCCTGCTGGGACACAGGGCTCCCCGTCCACCCCGCGCCGGCAGCTCAGCCCTGGGCTCGTCCCTGCAGGGGGGGCCAGGCAGGACACCCACACCCCGCTGCCCGCCCCAGGGATCAGCCCCTGGCCCCACCGGGCTCCCGCCAGGCAGCAGCTTTGCCCTTGGCAGCTGCCCCACAAGGCGAGGGAGGACACGATGCAGCTCCGTGCCTGGCCAGGACCCTCGCCCCACGCTACCTGCTGCCGGGGGTCTCTGGTGACAGCAGCGGGGTGGCCCTAGCAGGTCCCTCCTGGCAGTCCTGGCTGTGCCCCAGGGTGGCCGCAGCCCAGTGCCACACGTGTCCCCGCCAGCGCTGGCCCTGCCAGCCCAGCGTGCAAACAAAGTGCGGCGGCACACCTCCCGGCGCGGCCAGGCTGCCGTCCTGCCTGCCGTGCCAGAAAGACACCGCCTGCAGCCCAGGAACCCGCACTGGGAGCTGATGAGTGGGTCCAGCCCGGCCCCACTCCCAGTGTGGGGAGAAAAGGGACACGAAACCCACGCTGGTGTCACGTTAGTGAGCGGGGGGACAGAAGGGCTGGAGCGGATTAGCCCGAATCACGCCAGCTGCGGCAGATAGGCAAGCCACCGATGTGTCATCAAATGGCGGCAGAACTATGACAGCACCAGGAGATGTGTGCCCAGTGCGGGCTGGCGGGGGCTACAGCCGTGCCGGGGGGTGCGGGGAGCAGCGGGTCAGGCAGAGCCGCCCGCTGCCCCTTCTCACCCACCAGACCAACGTCAAGTACCACAGCAGGAGCTACCCGGCGCTGCCACCGCCCCGCAGGACCCACCTTGGCCGCCGTCCTCTCGCCGGCACAGTCGGGGCTCTGGCAGCGTGGCACTGTCTCCTCCGGCACTGTCTCCTCCTGTGGGCACAGCTCAGCTGCAGGAGAGAGGGGGGTCAGTGCCGGGGCGGTGCAGTGATTCCCCAGCCCTGCCTGCACAGGGCAGGCGCACCAAGGTTCCTGCACCACAAAACCTGAGTTTGAGAGTTTGGCAAAGCATGGGGGCTCAGCTGAGGCTGTGCCTGCCGGCCCCACAGCCCCCGCAGGGATGACACCCCGTGCCCAAGAGCCAGCACGGCGTCCCTGCTGGGGACAGGCTCCGTGTGTCCCACAGCACCAGGACGTGCACCTCCTGCCCAGCGCCCCAAGTCACAGGACCAGGACACGGACCTGTCCCAGCTCCGCGGGGTCAGCACTGAGCGAGGCTGCGGCAGAGACACTAAATCCGCCACCTGCCAGTCCCCAGCGGGGCTTAGGAGCCACTTTAAGCTTTGACAGTTAAATCGGCCTTGGGGACAAATCCTATTTTCAAGGCTTTTGTTATGTGTCGCATCTAATCATTTAAAAATAACAGACTTTGGGTGGCTTGTGGTAACCAAGCAGCACGAACACCCTCCTGTGGGCAGCAGGGACGCTCTGATGGGACCTGCCCCACCAGGCATGGAGCTGGCACAGGAAAAGCCACCAGCATGGTCGCACTGGACAGCACGGCCGCACCGGACAGCGTGGCTGCAGCCGCACAGGGGCTTTCCCCGCTGCGCTGCTCCCCTCTCCCCATCCCTCCTGCCAACAACAACAGCATCCGAGCGGGACCGCAGCCAAGGCCGGGGTCAGACTCAGCCTGTGGGAAAGAACGCCTTTTGGGGCAGCACCGAAAAAGCTGCTGCTTCTGCCCAGAGACGGGGAGTCAATCCAGAGCGGTGCTGGCTGCTCCAGCTGCCAGTGCAGGCAGGGCTGCCCGTGCCGCAGGGGCTGCTGCGGCATGGCGGGCGCTGCCGGCGCAGCCGGGCCGGGCTCGGCTCGCTGCCCCCCGGGAGCCGCGGCTGTCGCTGCCCCCACGGCGGGAGCACAATGGGGGCTCTGTCCCCGCGGCCGCCCCGCAGTGCCGGCCCCCCGCCACCGCTGTTTCACTTGACCTCTCAGGAATAATAATGGAAACAAATAAGAAATTCTTTCCCGCACGCAAGAGAAAGTTTCCAAACTCACCGAAAACTTGAGGCTGGCTGGAGCAGCCAGTGGTGCCGAGGAGCAGCCCCACGCCGCAGCTGCCAGCACGGCCGGAGCCGTGTGGCTCTGCCCAAACGCGGCCGCTGGCAGCGGGTCACGCCTGTGCTGGGGCCCGTGCAGGGTGGGAGCCCCTCGGCGGGGAGCGCGGAGGGACCCCGGTCTCTGGCAGAGGCAGGAGGGTGCCCAGGTCCCCACCAGCCACTTCGGCTGCCAGAGGAGGGATCCTGTCCCCACCAGCTCCTCTGCTCAGCCAGTCACCTCCTGCTGCTGCTGCCGCCACCGGCTGCGTTATCACACCCGGCTCTCCCGGTGACGCCAAACAAGTCTGAAACCGGACCGTCTGCGCACCAGAGCGCATGGTGGCAGCTCACTGTTTCATGAGTGGTTTGCTGAGTGCTCCCAGCTGCACCTGCGGCATCCCCGCAGCATCCCTGCTGCAGCATCCCCGCCCCGGCCAGAACTTCTCCCGACCCCTCACCCTCCTTGCCAGGGCTGGAGGTTTTTGGCCCAGGGCGGCTGCCCACAGCCCAGCAGCTCCCCACAGCCCCTCAGCCACCTACCCCCGAGCTCCGCGCTGAGGTCCAGCCTGGAGCTCCAGGAGAAGCGCTCCACCGCCCCGTACTGCAGCCCCGCCAGCCCCGCGGGCAAAGCCTCCAGCTCGTAGGCACCCCGCTTCCTCCAGTACAGAAACATCCTGGGGCCGGGGGGCCCCGGAGCTGTGCCCAGCCCGCCGGGGCCACCGGTGGGACTGACCGGGGGAGCTCGGCTCTGGCTTTAAGAGCGGATCCCGGTCTCCGGACAAGCGGCGCATTGAGGCCGGCGGCTGGGAGCCGCGGGGCGGCAGAGGGTGCGCTGGAGGCTGCCCAGCGCCCGCGCGGGGGGCACACAAAGGGCCTTTCTTCAGCCTCCTACAGACATTGCACAAATTTCACTTTCCGCCGTCTATGAAAGACATTCGGCTGCGGAGACAAGACGCGCTTGTGATTAAAATAATCAGCATGAAGAGGGGGGCTGTGCGGCGGCTCCGCCATCGGACGTTTTTTGGGGGGGGCAGGAATGCATCGCCCCGGCTGCACCCCCGGGCACGAAGGGGCCCCTGGCCCACGTGGGGAAAGCTGGGGGTCTTCAGAGGGGTTTTCCCCCTGCTAAATCTGAGAAAGCGGGAAAGCACCAGATAGGGCTTGAAACCCACAAAGGCAGCAAAGGATGGCACCTTCATCCTGCCCTATGCAAAACTCTCCCTAAAACAGGTGGAAAAACAAAACACCGTGCAGGACAATCAGCCAGGCTGAGACCATCCCAGCCTCCAAACCCATCGGCATCAACAGCATCTTCTCCCAAAGGCGCCACACACTCCCCAGAGTCTTGCTCCTTCCAGGCACCCGTTGCCAGAAGAGGCAGTCAGAAATCAGAAAATAAATCCTTGCTGCAAAGTTAATAGGTGTTAACATATAAAAAAATCCCAAACCTGCTTTATTTAGCACATCCTCAATGCTTTAAGTGCCAAGTAACCCATTTGCTATCGATCATGGTACCGAGTGCCCCCACCCTCACCTGTGGGATGCTGCACTGAGGGCACCGGCTGCCTGCCCGCCCCGAAAGGTCCCAAAGCAGACACTGGAGGCTCAGTACAGCTGCACGGAGGTTACTCACTTGTCTCCTGGCTCCCAGGGGGAACCCTGGCCTGACCAGTACGGGTCTATCACCCTTAGCCGGGTGGGTGCTGGGGGCCGGTGACAGCACCAGGGGGATACTCTGCCCAAGGGGGTCTGTGCTGGGCCTTTCACCTGCACCGCTCACCCATCTCACCTTTCCTGGTACCTTTTGCACACGCTCCCCTGTGACTTGAACTCCTGCCCCATTTGGGGTTTCGCCCCTGGCTGCACGATGGCCTCTGTGTTTATTTTAGCCATCATTCAGGTCAGGTTGCCAGCCAAGTCCTTCCTTCACTGCTAGACCCAGCCAGATGGGGATAATTAGGCCTGGATTAAGTTAAAGCTTTAACTCTTTAAAAGGCAGCAACTCTGCACAGCCCCTCGCAGCTCCTCTCCAGCTTCGTCCCCTCCTGCTAGTCATCCCACGTAGTTTGTTTGTTTGCAGGTACACGTTGTTGCTGAAGGGCTGGGAAATCTCCTGGCAAACCAGATAGAAACATTTTTTGCAGATTACTCACACCCACAGTGGCTGCCAGCTGAATGGATCCAGCAGCGAGGGCGCCCCATATCCCCCCTTCCTCTGCGGGAGAGCTGCCCCAGGGCAGCTGAAGGGACACGGGCTCAGGGGCTGCAGAGCCAGGGCCCGGCTGTCCGGTGTGGGATACAGCAGAGCCACGACACGGTACAGGGCCCGCACTCAGGAACAGGTTATTTTTGTGGTCGTGGTTCCATTAAATGCCTGACACAGCGGTATTACCCATTCAGAAGTGGTTTTCCAAAAAATGTCCTCAGCTCAGCCCGAGACGCTCACTCACCTCTGCACGACTCCCGCCAATCTCATCTTCGCCAGAAGCAAAGTGCTGCCCCAGTGAAGAACTGGGGAAAAAGCAAAACAAACACGAAACGATCAAAAGTGCCTCTGGTCTTTCCCAGCAGGGCAGAGCAGGTGATGAGTTGGGTGAGCCTGTGTCCCCAGCTCTGCAGCACACAGGGGAACTGGTTCCTCCCCACGTTCACCCCTTTCAGCCTCTCCCTGCAGCACGATCCACCCCGAGCCAGGCGACATGTCCCAGGTGCACCCAGAGCTCTGCCCAGACCCGCACTCACAGCCTTGAACTTGAGCTGTGCCAGCGGGTTGCAGCCAGAGCTGGGCACGAGGCAGCACGCAGCAGTGTCCCCGCATCCCCAGCCACACAGGTTGCAGTGGCCGTCACGGAGGCGAGTGGTGACAACATAGAGCCATTGGCCACCTCCCTCCAGCAGCTCCAGCTGCAGCGCCCAGGATTGTCCAACCTCCTCCCATCTCCTGGACCAGTGACACCAGAGCCGCCGGCACGAGCCCTTCCCAAACCAGGCACAGCCCCAGGCCGTGGCCAGCGTGAGCTGTGCCCCCGGCACCGCCGATTGTTCCCCGAAACCCCAAGCGACCCCGAGGCCAGACTTTCCCCCGAGAACCACTTCTGCCGCAGGGCAGAGCGCATTTTCCACGGCAACCACCCCCGGCTATCAGCTGTGTCCACACCAGCGCAGGCTGAGCAAAAAATTCAAACCAAACCCATGTTTTTAAATAGATGTTTACTACAAAACACCAAAATACAAACTGAAAATATAAAACATTATCAAAAACGGACATGCTGCAGCACCTACACCAGACACACCCGCCCAGGGTCTCTCAGAGCTCCACAGCACCAGGGCCCCGCGACCACACCAGTCTCCCTGCAGAACAAATCCCGCGGCCGACATCTCCAAGGCTTCAGGTGTAATCGCACTCGAACGCGTACTCCCTCCTCTTGAAATGCTTCTTCTTTTTCAGCTTCCCAGACCCCAGGATGCTGTAGTTATAATCGGATGTGACATAGGGGATCTCTCCCTCAACTCCTTGCTGGAAAAAAGGAAAAACAAGAACTTGCTATCACCGAACAAACCCCGCTCTGGTATCTGAAACATGGTAAGAACATTCTCTTCTGCCTCATTCCCATGTGTTAAGGATAACTTCCCAGAGCAATAACCATCTGCTGATGCCCAGACACCTCTGGGCATGCACACGCCTCAGAAATCAGAAAATCCGCGGGGCAGCCAGAGCTCAGGCGGCTCCTGTTCGCTCTGCGCAGTTCCCACCTGGCCCACGAGAACACAGTTTGGGATGGCAATATTTCCAAGGAGCAGGCAGTTCACTAGTCTCAGCTTCTCCGGAGGCACCGGCGTCAGAACGTGGTAAAGCTTCCTCTCCATCTCAACTCCTCGGACAATTCCTGAAAAAGAAAGTTCAGTTTTAACTCCACCTGATAATTTTGGACTGTATAACCAGACACAGCCAAAGCTCTCTGAATAAATGGCTCTTCCAGAACCAAGAGAAGCACCTGAGACATCTTGAGAAAAATCTGCACTGCTGTATCCTGCCTCTCCAGTATCTCAGTGTACACAAGAACAGACACAATCCACCTGTCCCTGCTCACTGCTCAGTTCCTACAGCAACTTGAGGGGCTCAGCAGCAAACTCCAAGTCAGAACAGGGATATTAAAACCAGCCGTAGAAGGAAACTGACAGACCACTAAAGGAATTTCGCATAAGCCACATGGAATCTGCTTTTGAGAACACGACTCCAGAAAGCAGTAAATTGTGGAGTTACAAGAGATGCAGGCTACAAAAGCTGCCACTTAGTGACGTTCCCCACAGCTGTTACCACAAGCTAATGAAAACCAAAGGACTTGAAGCACAGCTTGTCATCGAAGACAACACACGATTATTCTTTAATCTCATCCCACTTTTTCAGTGGTTTCTGCAAAAGCAGGCGGTTCTGTCAAAGTGAGCTGTAGAACGTGGCAGGCTCACCGAAGCCGAGGCAGTCACAGACCGGGGTCTGCGTCAGCAGGACCGGCCCGTCGCTTTGGCCCCGGATCTCCTCGGGGATCCGGCACAGCCCCACCCAGCTGGCATTCACCGCGTACATGATGTTGGTGGGAGCAACGTCGGTGTGAATAACCCGCAGCGCTACAGCATTGAAAGGTACCTGAGGGGGCAAAAAAAGAAGAAACAATCCCGTTCATCAGCTCAACACCAATTTAGTTTGAGTTCAGAGATAACACTGAGTACAAAAACCTGGAAGCTCCCAGCCTGCACCTACGGACAGGCATTATCTCACCGGCAGACACCAGTGTTCCAACACCAACAGCTGAACATACAGAAACACGTGCCACAGCAACATCAACACAAACCTCACTGCCAGGCACACCCAATAAACCTCTTATCTTTTTGCAGAGTACAGAGAGCTTTTCCCTCTTTCAAAAACCCATTTTCAACACAAGCTGAACTGTCAATTACTACAAGTCAGGCTCCCTACGACACCTCTGAGCCTTTCAAAACCACCCATTTACCTGATACGGCACAAGACTGTGCAGCGGCAGCACCGCCCCCACATCCGGGGACTGCAGCTGGCCCAGGTAGCCCAGGATGGACATGTCGCGCAAGATGCTGCTGTGCACTCGCCTGCAAAAACAACCCCAACGCGTCAGGGAAAGGCAGCACATCCGCACACGGCAATTCAAACCAGATACCCAGCAGCCCCACAGACGCCAGGCAGCACTGGCCACTATTCCACACAAGGTTACCTTTTAAAACTTGTATCACTGAAGAAAATTTAGAGCTATATTTTTATTATCTCCAAGAGATCACAGGATTTAGGGCATTATTTCGACTTTTAAAAGGCGTTAATTAACAGGGTGGTGTTTGGTGGGGTTTTTGTTTGTTTGTTTTTAATGAAGTCTTTATTAGATAATGGGTAAAGAACCTCCCAATTGGAAAAAAAGACATAATACTCAATGATTCCAAGCCGAAGTCATGCCCAGTGTAATAGTAACTAACAGCAGTCACTAGGAGCAGAGTAGAAAGGAACAGTGCCCTGCCTTCCCCAACCTAAACCACCAACCCCACACAAACCTTCCCCCCAAAGCCACCTCCCCAACAAAACACCCAAACACAAACACTCAAACACAGCACCCTAAGAACTAGTAACTCTGACCAGTTTGACAGCTCTCAAGGCCAAAGCAAAGAGTCGGGATCACACGACTTTGCTGAGCCCACTGCCCCCCAGGTAACACCGAACTCTCCACTTACGCTTCCCCTGCAATGCCGGCTCGCGGGAACTCGGGGTGCACGTACAGCAGCTTGTGCTCGGGAGCGGCCGCGTCGCCCTCGCCGGCCGCCCAGCTCCCCGCCGGCCCGCGCCGCGCCGGCTGCTGGCCCCTGGTGTAGAGCCCGGGCGCCAGCCGCACGTGCTCGGGGGTGAGCGGGGCCATGGCCTTCCAGTCGTACACGTCCATCTGCACAACATGGCTGGGCGACAGCAGCCGGATCAGATCAATCAGCAGCAGCAGCCCCTCACCTGTTGGAGCAGAGAAAACACGATTGCTGCCGCTACACAGACGGGTCAGAACACCGTTACAGGAGCCCAGTGCCAGCAAGCGCTGTTTTCTGGTTCTGCATGCTCTAGAAAGCGTGGTGCTGTGCCGCTGCGATCATTAGCTGGCTGCCACACCACCTCTGGAGAACACATTTATCCTGTTTACCTTTCACCCAGCCCATGGTGTTGATGACTAAAGGCACTTCTTTTTTGTAGGAGCTGAACACGTACTTCACGACATCAAGGTATCTTTCTGTGTCGTGCTCACAACTAGTCTGTCCAAAATACACCATCTTACGTGGCGTTTGTTGATGAGTGAACGGTGGACCTGCAAAAGCAAACAGCAAACCTCTCTTGGTTCCAGTTAAATCAAATAAAAAGCCTCCCATCCCTGTAGCACCTACATGAAATCCCTCCTGAAATAATCTGTCCTCTTTTCACATGCTAACAACCCTTCTTGTACAGCCTGCACCTATGGAATAACTTCTCTGTCAGGTGCAAGACTCCATGCTGGGAGCTCTGCTTGTTTGTTTTAATGTAAATCACTGGTTGTGAATTTCAAACCAAGAGTGTTCTAAGACAGACTATCCGAAAAGCAAACCAGCCTGGCCACATCTAGACAGCGGCTCAAACCCACAGGGCCGCAGACAGCAGCCATTTCTGTGGCTCTAGGTTTTAACGCCCATAACAGCTCCTAACATACGTGGATCCAGTTGGTATTTCTCAAGCTTATCTACAGATACTAAAAATTAGGAAAGACTTTCCCAAACAGACCTTTCAAACCTGAAAGGCTGAAAATCTGCTTTGACGTGCCACAGCCTGTTCCACCAGCTTATAAACAACTATCTCCTCCTCTCTTTAAACCAGAAAAAATAAGCAGGGAGAACAGCTCCACGCTGTATAGGGGGATTTTCACATGGAGCTTAGACGCCCCAGCAAGAATATTTTTCCAGCCTTTGTTTTCTTTTCTGTGCACCTTTGACAGATGTGGCAACTTCCCCTAAAGTGCAGCCTCTACTCAGAAAGCACCTTCTGGAAATCAAACACGTTTCCGGCAACTGTGGAAAGTGGCAAAACACGTACCAAGAATTGGTTCTGTTACGTCACTTAAGGACACGCATCCAGGAGGTGTAAATTCGGTTTGACCTATGTCACACTCCATGTATTCAACCGAGGGAAGGCTGCAGTGAAAGAAGCTTGAATATTAGCATCTACTAAAAAAAGAAACAGGACACGACCTGGAACACATCAGAAGCACAATCTGATTTTGTTCCACGCCTTCAAAATTAGATTATTGAACACAATCAAATCACCAGTTCTCTCTCTCCTTCCCTCACTTGAACAGGTATTAAGCCAGAATGTAACGGCTCAGCTACAGTTTAATGTCACAACAGCTCCATTCCCAGCCAGCTTTAACAGACATAGCTAGAACAATAATTGCAGGTGGTACTAATTGGCACACCACCTCTCCTGCATTAACTGGGCACCTGAGACCAGCCATCTAAGATTTACAAACCTCAGAGTTGTTATTTCAAGCATGTGGTGGTCAGGAGAGTAAGTTGTACACCCTGATCTGCCAAGAATCTTCAAAGACACTAACAAATTATAATTCACTGGATTTCTACTGCTCAGTGCTCAATTAATTCCCCTGCTCCGAGACAGACATTTAGTAGTATTTCAACAGAAATGTTCCAGTAGGCAACTGTTATGAAAGGAGCCCAAGACAACAATGCCTGTTTTTAGGAATTTTTGTTTGTTTTTAAAAGATATTCGCCTTCCAGTCCTAACAGCTTTTCTGAGAATCTTGGCAAACAGTTTTTTTCCTTCTCCTAAACCCACCTCAAAAAACCTTGTAGAAGACAAAAAGACTCACCGATTCAGTAGCAGATTAATTAGGTATCTATTAAATGTTGATTTCCCAGTGTTTTTTGGGCCACACACCAGAACCACGGGGACACCTTCGTCTTCCGCTGGAAAAAAAAAAAGTCAAAACATACTCTGAAATGGCCCGATGCTATCAGTTACTCCAATGTGTCCAAAAAATCCTACAGACTCTGTGGTCTATCTACCATATATTTTAATTAAATGGAAAAAAATTCTGTTGAAGAGGAGCACGTTAATTGTACCAGTGTAAAGGGAAAAGGCTCCAGAAAGGAGAAGCAAGGCCCGGCACTGAAAGCCAGCATATAAGAACTCCAGTTGCTCACAGTATTTTAAGCGTTGCCGGTTAAGTGAGAGGGCGTTTTTCTCTGCCGGCTACAAAAGAGAGCAGAGCCAGAGCTCTGACGCAGGGCGGGAGCACCGGCCAGCTGCCTGCGGGGCGCGAACCCGCGCGGGGGATGCGGGGGCTCAGCCCCACAGCGCAGAGGAGCCCGCGGCTGCCCCGCTCCCCGCAGCTGCCCCGCTCCGCGCCGCTCCCCGCGGCCGCCCCTCACCGCGGCTGCCCCGCTCCCCGCAGCTGCCCCTCACCGCGGCCGCCCCGCGCCGCGCCGCTCACCGCAGCACGCCCGCATCAGCTCCTCCAGCGCCGCCACCGTGCTCTCGGACGCCAGCAGCCCGCGCTCCGCGCCGCACCGCACGATGCCCACGGACGCCAGCACCGCATCCTCGGGGGTGAAGCTGGACTCCTCCTTTTTCTAGGGAAGGGCAGAACAACGCGCAGCCACGCGCGCGCGCCGCTCGGCGCGGCGGCCCCGCCGGGCGCGAAGGCGCAGCCGCCCGGGGCGCAGCGGGCACCGCGACGCCTGCGGGTCTCACCTGGGGCTCGAAGAGCCGCGACAGCGGCGCGTGGCTCAGCAGGAACCGCGTCACCGGCGTGTCCAGGTGCTCCAGCAGCAGCAGCGCGCAGGCCGGGGAGAAGTGCGCCATCACCGCCACCCGCTCGGCTGCGCGGACAGCGGGGCCGCCTCAGCCGCGCGCGAAATGGCGGCGCCCGCGCGCCCAAGATGGCCGCCCCCCGCCCGCGAAATGGCGGCCGCCCCGCGCGCGGACTCACGGCGGCACACCCGCTGCGCGCGCATGGCGGCGCGGGCGGCGACGCGCAGCTGCCGGTCGGTGGCGGCGGGCGGGCGGGCGGCGGGCAGCGCCTCCAGGGTCAGCGCGCAGTGCGTGCCCGGCGAGAACACCGGCAGCGCCGGCTGGTGCGAGGTCACGGCGAAGCCCAGGAGGCGGACGGCGCCGTACAGGCAGCGCAGGCGGCATTTCCCGGTGAAGGTCAGCGCCTGCGGGCGGACGGCAGCTGAGCGGCGCCGGGGGCACGGGCCGCGGCGCCCGGGCGGTCGGCGCTCACCTGCCGCGGCGCCAGCAGCAGCACGGCCGCGCCCTCCGCCACCTCCACGGCCACCAGCCCCGGCTCGGCCGGCGGCACCATGCCGGCGCGGGCGAAGGACGCGGCGAACTCCCTCCAGGCCGCCTCCCCCCGGCCCCCGCGGGCCGCGGCCCGGCGGAGACGGCGAGACTGGGGCCCGCGCCGCGCGGGCATGGCCGCTCCGGCCGCGCCCCGGCCCCGGCCCGGCCCGCCCCGTCAGGAGGCGCCGCCCCGCCGCCCGCCCGCCCCGTCAAGAGGCGCCGCCCCGCTGCCCGCCCGCCCCGTCAAGAGGCGCCGCCCGCCCCGTCAAGAGGCGCCGCCCCGCTGCCCGCCCGCCATGCTGCCCGCGCTGCTCTGCCTCTGCGCGGCCGCCGCCGCCGGCTGCCCCGGCCGCTACCGCCTGGCCGGGCTGTTCCCGGTGCGCGTCGCGCCGCGGGGCGCCGCCCGCCCGCTGCTGCGCGGCTGCGACCCGTGAGTCCCGGCCGCACTGCCCGGCTGCCCCAGCAGCAAATGCGCCTTCTCCTCCCTGAAAACCGCTTTTGCCTTTGCGCAGCGCCTCCACCTTCAAGAGCCACGGCTACTACCTGTCCCAGGCCATGCGCTTCACGGTGGAGGAGATCAACAACTCCAGCGCCCTGCTCCCCAACGTCACCCTGGGCTGCGACATCCACGACACCTGCTCGGAGCCCGCCAACCTGCACGCCACGCTGCGCGCCCTCGCCCACGGCAACGGGCGGCAGGTCCAGGTGCTGCCCCCCTTGCAACGCTACGAGCCCGAGGCGGTGGCCGTCATCGGGCCGGACAGCACGCAGCTGGCCCTCACCACCGCGGCCATCCTCGGCGTCTTCCTTGTCCCACAGGTAAGCACCACTGCCCTGGCAGGCGAGGAGCGATGGCTGCAGGGAGGACGGACTGGGAGCCGAGCAGCCAGGCTGGGCAGCAAATGCAGCCCCTCTGTGCTGGTGCTGGCCGCGGCTCCTCCTGGGCACTGTCAGCCAGCAGGCGGGGGCCGCAGCTGGCTCAGCGTCCTGCAAAGGCTTCTCTCGTGGCAGCACGTTCAGCGCTGGGTCCGCTCCTGCCCAGCCCCAGCACTGCTCGTGCTGTCCGCTCTTAGGGAGCACAACCCCCTTTCTCTGGCTCCCTTTGCAGATCAGCTACGAAGCGTCCCTGGAGACGCTGAGCCTGAAGCGGCTGTACCCTGCGTTCCTGCGCACCATTCCCAGCGACAGGCAGCAGGTAAAGGCCATCTTCCTGCTGCTGCAGCGGTTCGGCTGGACGTGGGTCGCGCTGCTGGGCAGTGACAATGCCTACGGCAGGGACGGCCTGGACGCCCTCTACGAGCTGCTGAGGGCGAGCGACGTGTGTGTCGCCTACCGAGGCATCATCCCCACCAACAAAGATGCCAGCAGCCCGGAGCTCCACAACCTGGTCAGAATCCTTGTGGACGTGAGGGTCAACGTCACTGTCATCTTCTCCAACAGAAAAAGCGCGCACCCGTTCTTTGAGGTGGCGGTGCAGAGGAACGTCACGGGCATGGTGTGGGTGGGCTCCGAAGACTGGTCGGTAGCCCAAACCATCTGGCAGGTGCCTGGCATCCAGAGCATCGGCCCGGTGATCGGGATGTTGGTCGAGAAGACAGAGCCCACAATGCTGGAGCACTTTGAGGCTTGGAAGGCGGCAAAGGAAAGCGTGGCTGAATGCGCAGGCAGCGCGGGAGTGGGCGGGGGGAGCGCCCAGCTGGGCTGCACCCAGTGCTGCACCCGCTGCCGCTCACTTGCCCGTGCCCCCGACGTGTACGACGCCCAGGCCGTCTTCAACGTGTACTCAGCCGTATACGCTGTGGCCCACGGCCTCCATGACCTGCTGGGCTGCGCCTCGGGGGCCTGCAGCAAAGGCACCGTCTATCCCTGGCAGGTGAGAGCAACACGAGGATCTTCCTCGTGAGGAGGATCCCTGAGGATCCTTCCTTACAGGGAAGGATCTTCCCCTTGCACCCAAGGTTTTCTGTCCATCTGAAAGCCTTATGGGCTTCAGCTGGCCATCCTCATTGGGATGGGCTCTCCTCTTACTCTCTGTTTTACAGCTCCTGCAAAAAATTAAGCAAGTAAACTTCACCCTGTACAAGAGCCACATCTCTTTTGATGCCAACGGGGACATTCATAAGGGCTATGACATCGTCATGTGGAACTGGAGTGGCCCGAGCTGGGCTTTCGATGTGATAGGAACTTTCAGCGTGAACCCCGACAGGCTGAGCATTGACCAGGGCAAAATCCTGTGGCACACCAGCAATCGCCAGGTACCGTCCTGCACCAGACCTTACGTGTTGCTGACTGCCGAGCCAGC
Source organism: Caloenas nicobarica (assembly GCF_036013445.1). NCBI lineage: Eukaryota > Metazoa > Chordata > Aves > Columbiformes > Columbidae > Caloenas > Caloenas nicobarica. The sequence continues at coordinate 7,462,353 of NC_088266.1, forward strand.
TCCACCCCAGCACCGTCAGCTCTGGGGTGTTTACCTGTGGCAGGACAAGAACGAGGGCAGGTGGTGGTGGTGTGGGGGGGTGACCTGTGTTCTGAGTATCAGCTTTCATCCTTCCAAAAACCAAGCAGGGCACATGAACCGAAAAGGCTCCTATTTTTACCTTCAAGCGGTCTCATTTTCCCACCTCTCCGTAAGAACCACAGCCCTCGAGAGCTCTCAGCTCCTGCCCTGTCTGTCCTGAACGCTGGCAGCAAACTTTCTGACCACGGCCAGGCGCTCAGCACATGTCCTGCTGCCCGCCTGACCCTGGCCATGCTCCACAGGCTCCCCCCTCGCTCTGCTCCGCGCCCTGCCAGCCTGGGGAGCGGCGGCTGCGGCAGAGCCGCCATCAGTGCTGCTTCAGCTGCGTGGCCTGTCCAGCAGGAACCTTCCTGAACAGATCGGGTCAGTACACCCGGGGCGCTGCCCCCTCCTGTCCTCCTGCTTGGCTCCTCTGCCCGTGCCCTGCCTCCTCCTCCTCTCAGCCCCTTGCTGCCATCCAGCTGTTCCCCCAGCCGCCTCCCTCCTGCTCTCTCTTCCTCCCTGTGGTCAGTAAAACCTCCGAGCTGACCTGAACACAGTCGGTCCAGCTCCCGTTTGCTCACCCGTGGGTATGCAAAGCCCACGCACATGCTGTGCTTTCCGGAGAGCGCTGCCCGCAGAGCCCCTTCTCCCACTGCCGGGGGACAAGGGACGTTTCCCGCACCACATCCTCCAAGAGGCAAATTTTGACCCAGTGGTTGCCTTTGTGCCCAGGTGGCACTCGGGGCTTCTGCACCACGCAGTCACCAGCAGCTGGTGCATGGAAATGTCCCCTGCCTGGGACAGATGGCAGGAAATCTCCTGTCTCAGAGTCACCGGCCACAAAAACAAACCCCTTGCTGGCAGCACGTGGGCTGAGAGGGCGGAAGGGGGCAGTTCTGGTGGCAGTGGGAGTGGGAAGCCCCCAAATGTGACTGTCCCATGCCAAGCCTGTGGCAGGGGGGCTGTTGCAGACCCTTCCCAGCCTTTGCAGGTTCCTGCTGGACACATAAGACCCCTCCAACCCACAGCCTGCGCGCCCCTGAGCCTTAGCTCCCCTAACCACGCTCCTGTGGGCCTTGCACTTCTCGACCCGAGCAATGGACTTTGGGGAAGTGCATGGGGGGCTTGGGGAAAGAGCTCCCTCTGCTCCCCAAGGCTTGGGGCGCCCAAGGGAAAAGTGCAGGGCAGGAGGTGCTGGCGGCTCTCACAGAGCTCAGGGGCTGCCATGGCAGGGTGCTCCGCTGCGCCAGATCTCTTACCGGGGTCTGTGGTGTGCGAGGTGCCTCTGTCACCACCCGGGCTTGTGTCCCCTGCAGATCTCTACAGCTGCCAGTCCTGCGGGGCAGACGAGTGGGCTCCAGGGAGGAGCGAAGCTTGCTTCGAGCGGACTGTGGAATTTCTGTCCTGGTCCGAGCCCCTCTCCTGGGCACTGCTGACCCTCACTGTCCTCCTCCTGCTGCTCATGGCAGCACTGGCCGTCCTGTTTGCCCTCAACGCCTCCACGCCGGTGGTGAAGTCTGCGGGCGGGAAGATGTGCTTCCTCATGCTGGGCTCTCTGGCCTGCGCCTGCAGCAGCCTCTTCTGCTACTTCGGGGAGCCCACCCGGCACACGTGCCTGCTGCGGGTGCCCCTCTCTGCGCTCGGCTTCACCGTGTTCCTCTCGTGCGTGGCAACCCGCTCCTTCCAGATCCTCTGCATCTTCAAGCTGAACGCGCGCTGGCCGGCGCTCTACGCGGGCTGGCAGCGGCGCCGGGGGCCGCCGCTCTTCATCGCCGCCAGCACGGCGGCGCAGGCCGCGCTGTGCCTGGCCGCGGAGGCCGCCAGCCCCTCGGCGCCGCACCGGGACTACGGCGTGTGGGCCGAGCGGGTGGTGCTGGAGTGCAGCCCGAGCGCCGCGGCCAGCGCGGCCGCCGCCTTCCCCGTGCTGCTCAGCGCCGGCTGCTTCGCCCTCAGCTACGCGGGCAAGGGCCTGCCCGCCGGCTACAACGAGGCCAAGTGCCTGACGTGCAGCCTGCTGCTGCACCTGGCCGGCTCCGCCGCCGCGCTCTGCACGCGGGGCGCGTTCCGCGGCCGGGCCGAGGCGGCCGCACGGGTGCTCGGCGGCCTCTGCGTGCTCGGCGCCGCGCTGGGCGGCTACTTCCTTCCGAAGGCCTTCGTCATCGTGCTGCGGCCGCGCCGCAACACGCCCGGGCACTTCCAGACGGCGATCCAGGGCTACGCGCGGCGCCGGGCGGACGCCTGAGACCGGCCACCGCCTCCTGCCGCGCGTCACATCCGGCGCGCCGGCCGCCCCGGCGCCACATCCGGCGCGCTGCCAAGATGGCGGCGGCGCGCGGGGCCCGGTAGCGGCGCGGCCATGGCGGCGGCGGCGGCGCACAGCGTGCGCGTGCTGCGCGAGCTGAACCGGCAGCGCGCGGCCGGGCAGTTCTGCGACGCCACGCTGGGCGTGGGCGGGCGCGAGTTCCGCGCGCACTGGCCGGTGCTCGCCAGCTGCTCCCGCTTCTTCCGCGCGCGCGGCCCCGGCGGGCCCGTGTCGCTGCCCGACGGCCTCGCGGACACCTTCCAGCTGCTGCTCGACTTCTTCTACACCGGCCGCCTGGCGCTCACCGCGCACAACCGCGCCCGCCTCCTGGCCGCCGCCGAGCAGCTGGGCGTGCCCGACGCCGTGGCGCTGTGCCGGGCCTTCCGCCCCGCCGCGCCCCGCCCGCGGCCCCGCCGCGCCGCCAGCCCCCCGGGACAGCCCCGCGGCCCCGCGGTGCGTGAGGGGGGCGGCAGCGGACGGGGGGAAGGCGCCGCCGGCCCGGCGGGGGCGGCGCCGTGACCCGCCCGTTCCCCTGCAGGCCCCGGAGGAGGCGGCGGGCGGCGGCGGGCGGGGGGACGGCGGCGGCGAGTCCCTGCCCGGGAAAAAGGCCCCGCGGAGCAAAAACAGCCCCCGGCCCGGGAAGGCGGCCGGCAGCGCGGGGAGCAGGAGGGGGCCGGTGGAGCCCGTCGAGTGCCCCACGTGTCACAAAACCTTCCTCAGCAAATATTATCTGAAGGTGCACAACAGGTAACGGCTCCGGCTGCTCCTTCCCTCGCGCGGGGGCGGCCGAGCGGCCCCACCGGCAGCTGCCCGGTCACCACCGCGGTGTCCCCGGGACGGCACAGGGGTCCCCGCTGCCCCAGGCGGGGCTGGTTTGAGCTGGGGGATTGCACACCCCTGAACCGCATCCGGGAGCCGCAGCCGCTGACCTGGGCTCCCGCTGGCGGGGTCGGAGCCACTGGGCTGGGAAAGGCGGCGCTCAGGGGCTGTCCGGGGATGTGTGGCTGCAGCTGGATGAGAGTGAATCGTCCTCGGGGGCTCCCAGGGTCAGCACGGGCTGCAGGGGCTTGGCCAGGGCTGCGGGGAACCTGGGGGTCGGTGACCGAGAGCACAGCGGGCAGGTAGGGCACGAGCTGCAGCGTCGCTCGTCTGCAAGGTGCGAACCTCACCCTGTGAGAAGGAGGTTTCGTGGAGCGCGGCGGCACCGGCAGCTCGGCTGCGCTCCCGTGGGATCGGCAGAGCTGGCAGGGAAGGAGGCTTTGGGGCAACTGAATGTTGGTGCTGGGGTGTAAGAGCTGCTGGGGCCCTCCCTATCCCCTGACCTGCCCCTGCGGCTCTGCTGCCATGCAGGCAGTGACGGGTGCTCTCCGTTCACGTTCTCCCTAGGAAGCACACTGGAGAGAAGCCGTTTGAATGCTCCAAATGTGGCAAATGTTATTTTAGAAAAGAGAATCTCCTGGAACACGAAGCCAGAAATTGCATGAACCGATCTGAGCAGGTATGCCAGGAAGCTGCCGCTGCAGGGCTGGAGAGCGGGTGCCGTTTTACAGGAGCAGAATTGGAGCCTTTTTCCAGCCATCGTCCGCTTGCGCTCAGCTACTGAACCAAACCTCTCGTCCCCACAGCGTGTCCTGCAGCCAGGATCCCCAGGGCTGCTGAGGGTGGCAGCAGCTTTGGTCTGATTTACCAGACAGCTCTCCTTTTGTCTGCGCTTTTCAAGCACACGAGGATCCTCTTAGTATAGTAAAAGATCCCGGTTGCTGCGGGCACAGGTTAAATGCCATAAGCAGGTCCCAGCGCTGGCGTGAGCCATGGGTCCGTGCAGGACTCGTGGCTCTGCAGCAGCCGACGTCTCCCCGTCTCTTGCAGGTTTTCACGTGTTCCGTCTGCCAGGAGGCATTCAAGAGGCGGATGGAGCTGCGGCTGCACATGGTGTCGCACACGGGGGAGATGCCATACAAGGTCAGCAGCGCCTGCTGGACGCTGGCATGAGAGCGGAGGGGCGAGTGGTTCTGTTCAGGGGAGCCGAGCGCCTGCTCTGAGCATCATGCCCCAGCTCTGAGCTGGAATGTGCTCTGGGGAGACACCAAAGCTGGTGCTGGCTGCGGCCTCCCCAGGGACTCGTGCTCCCTGCCTGGCGTGCACCTGCTCCTCTCCTCACCCCGAAATCGCTGTTTGTGGGGGCTGGAGCCTGACCCCCTCTCCTGTCTCCCAGTGCTCCTCCTGCGCCCAGCAGTTCATGCAGAAGAAGGACCTGCAGAGCCACATGATAAAGCTGCACGGCGCGCCGAAGCCCCACGCGGTGAGGGGGCCGGCGCGTGCAGGGAGGGCCCCAAAGTGACAGCGGGGAGGTCAGGTGGCGGGTGCGCCATCAGTGAACGCACAAGCCGCCTGACCCTGCGCTTCTGTGGCCTTGCAGTGCTCGACCTGCGCCAAGTGCTTTCTGTCCCGGACGGAGCTGCGCCTGCACGAGGCCTTCAAGCACCGGGGGGAAAAGCTGTTTGTCTGCGAGGAGTGCGGGCACAGGGCCTCGAGCCGCAACGGCCTGCAGATGCACATCAAGGCCAAGCACAGGTATGAGACGGGACCCGTGTCCTCCCAGCCGTCACCCGGGCTCTCCTGGCTGCGCGTGGTGCTGGGGGCAGTGAGCTCCCCTGTCCCGGAGGCGCTGGGCTGAGACTTTGGCCAGAAATCGGCTGAGGGGCCAACCCACGTTTGTCTCTGCCAAAGGGAATGTGGACTGTTGGCACTTCTCTGTGTGTGACTGTGGTAACACAGGTGATAACCAAAGCTCTTCAGAGCTCCAAAATACTGTAGTTTGAGATGGGTTGATGTAGGATTCTGCCAAGAACTCTGGGTGCTCGGTGACAGCTGCCCCGTGGGGTGAGACCAGCACAGGTGAAGGTGATGTCCCGCTGCCCCCAGGAACGAGCGGCCCTACGTGTGTGAGTTCTGCCACCACGCCTTCACGCAGAAAGCCAACCTCAACATGCACCTACGCACGCACACCGGCGAGAAGCCCTTCCAGTGCCACCTCTGCGGCAAGACCTTCCGGACACAAGGTACTGGGGGTGCGGCCGGGAGCGCCGGGCACTGCGAGCAGCGCTGGGCACCATGCTCCGCAGCCAGGATCCCCAGAAAGCAGCTGCACTGTGAAACCCCCTTCTCGTGCCACCTTCCCCAGGGGGCACAGTCAGGCTCTTGCGAGCACTGCTGACCCTGAGGCAGGTGCGTTCCCGTTATCTCTGTTACCCTCACGGCACAAAAGGGGAAGAACTTGGTGCCTTTTCCCCAGTATGGGTCAGCCTGGGCCAGGAGGCTGCTGCTTGTGCTGCTCCTGAGCCCTCCTGCCCAGCAGAGCGCAGACCAGCTGCACCGTGCACGCGTGTCCCTAAGCACGGGATGGGGGACACGCGCCGCGCCGCTGACTGGCCGCTCTCCCCCGCGACCGGCAGCGAGCCTGGATAAGCACAACCGCACCCACACCGGCGAGCGCCCCTTCAGCTGCGAGTTCTGTGACCAGCGCTTCACGGAGAAGGGGCCCCTGCTGCGGCACATCGCCAGTCGGCACCAGGAGGGGAGGCCCCACTTCTGCCAGATCTGCGGGAAAACCTTCAAAGGTACCGGCCAGGGCTCCGGCCCTCACGCAGCTCCTGAAACCCACCTGCCTTCCTGCGGGTTTGCACTGTGAGCGTGTCCAGCGCGGCGGTGCTGCCCCCAACGGGCTCTGCCTTCCCTCCCCAGCCGTGGAGCAGCTGCGCGTCCACGTCCGCCGGCACAAGGGCGTGAGGAAGTTCGAGTGCACCGAGTGTGGCTACAAGTTCACGCGGCAGGTGAGCGTCCCCCGGCCCCGGGGACCACGAGCACCCGCGCCCGAGCCACCTCAGCAGCCCGTCCCCCCCCTTGCAGGCTCACTTGAGGCGCCACATGGAGATCCACGACCGTGTGGAGAACTACAACCCGCGGCAGCGGAAGCTGCGGAACCTGGTCATCGAGGACGAGAAGACCGTGGTGGGGGCCCTGCAGCCCCCGGAGCTGGAGGTGGGCTCGGCCGAGGTGATCGTGGCGTCCCTGTCCCGCGGCTCCCTGCCCGACGTCCCCATGCAGAGACTCTGCTCAAACGAGAACTTCTCTACAGCGGATGTGATCGAGCAGTCGCTCATTATAGCGACAACGATTCCTGAAGACTGTGAGACGTAGCGCGACCCCTGCGCGCGTCCTTCCTGCAGGACACAGTAAAGCGCTGGCTGGAGCCGCTCTGCCGTGCTCGGCCTGTTCACGTGGTGCGTCCGCCCCATCCCCTCCTGCAATGCTCCCACCCTGGCGGGCAGGGAAACGGAGGGAGAATGAAGTCACCATCGGGTCACAAATGAAAACAACACAAAGCTGCTCGGAATGGCTGCTTAAATAAATGTCCACATGCCGTGTGAGGCAGGAGGTGACTGAGAGTCTGTGTGATCCTGTGAAGGGCTTTTGAACAAGCTGTTTGCGGCGCAGGGCTGGCCGGTGCTCTCTTCCCTCCCATTAAAGCTCTGCCCCTTCCCATCAATGGTTGCTGAAAGCATTGTCTGTTAATTTGCGCCTTAATTCTACTTTCTTTTGTCAAGGTTCTGCTAGTTGCTATCTCTTTACCACACTGAAGGTACCTGCTCACCAGTGAACTAATTTAACTGTTACTTAACACATTATTTCAGAGAGCTGGAAAATGCTCCCAGCTCCCATTTTTAGGTGTAGGGACTTACACTTGTCTGGAATTACAGAGTCAGGGTTGCTGAGACACCGACAACCATTTCCTGAGTGTTCCCAGGGTGGGGGAAGATCCCCCACTGTGTACCCGCGTGCCCAAAATCACAGCCGCGCTCTCTCCCCTCTCCCTCTTTTACTCACCGAGAAGGCAGAAAGTCTCCAGTTTAGCTGTATCTCAGGCCTGGGATAAGGAACATTGCACTCAAAACTTAACTGCAGTAATCTGCTCAAAGACAACATATTCATGAAACATGTTTTATTTAACTTGACTGCTGCAAGTAAATTTGGAAACAAACTATGAGAATAAAAATACATTATCTGTGAATGTAAAATGCCTTTGCTTCAAAGGATGGTATTTAAACTGGACTCAAAGATTCAGACACAATGAATTTTACAAAAAATAAATACAGTTCAGGCGGCTGGGGAATTCGGGGGTGGCAGGTCCAGCAGCGAGTGCCACGGTGCGAGACGGGGTGTGCGTCCTATTTATAGTTCAGCTGAAACACTCGGCTCTGCAGCGCGAGCTCAGCTGCGCAGCACACGCTGTCCTGGGGGGACCGGCTGCTCCGGCCCCCGCCCCAGGGTCCCCCCGCGCAGGGTTCCCCGCAGCGCCGGGCGGTTTGCAGCCCAGCAGCCGCAGGCCGGCACGGCCCCCGCCGGCGGCGCCTTCAAGGCACTGTCAAAGTTTCAGACTTGGAGAACAGCCCAGATCTCCTGAGCCGCTTCCCCGGTCCCACCGCCAAGGAACGCGGCACTGAACAGCTGCCAAGGCAAACCAGATTTTTTGTAAAGCTGTGAAGATGCTGACGTTGCGGAGATGGGGCTTGGATGCTGCTCAGTCCAAGGGCAATCAAGTGTACCGGCTTTCCATCTCTGAATTAAGTTTAAATTCAATTTTTTTTTCCAATTGGTTAAAAACAAAAGATGGAAAAGCGAATGCATCCAGTCAGCACTTCAGCTGTCATCACACTTCACAGGTTTCCCGAAGGTGTGACGCTCCTTTCAGGCGGCTGCAGCTGTTTGCTTGCTCAGGAAACATTCCCCAAGCAAACTGCAGGGGTTGCTCCTCGGTCCAGGGAGAGGAAACACAGCCCAAGCTCGTGAGGTCACTTGGGCGAGTAGAAAGGCAAACCTTACGCAGGCCAAAAAACCCCAGCAAACCCCAAACAAAAAAGAAAAAGAAGAAACCAAAACCTAAAATAACTACTTTTCAAGCCGCAACACTCTGGCTAACTCCTACAGCTTCAACAAAACACGTCAGCAGCATTTTCCAACAGCCCAAGTCCCGAGAGCTCCTGCCAACGGGAGGCGCAACGGGCAGGACGCCCCTCTGGAGCTCCGGGGATTCCCCCGCCCCAGGCGATGCATCCGAAAGAGATTTTGTGTCGGGGTGTCCAACCCCGCCAGCGATCCTGCAACTGGCGGCTAGGCTCCCGGGGAAGCTGCGCTCCCCTTTCCTGCTATGTTTTTGGGTTTTCTAAAATAGTACAATGTCAACTTGGCTCCTTTAAAACGGTGAAGAAATAAAACCTGGCCCTGGCTGCACAGGGCCTGTCTGCCCAGCGGAGCCACCGCGATGGCACACGCAGCCGCTGTCCCTGCCCCGCTCAGCCCGTGTCCCCGCACCATGCTGCAGCGTGAGGGGACAGCAGCCACCGCCCGGGGGTCACTCGCTTCTCCTCCTCCTTCCCCATGAAGGAGGGCGCAGCTGGGGCAATCAGAAATGAAAACAATCTAGCTGTGAGAATGCAATAAAAACATAAATAAAGGCGTTTGTTCTTAGAAGGAAAAACCGCTTTTCTAGGGAAACCAATACCTGCAAAAGTTTAAATGTTGTTGCAACTTAAAAAACCCACCAAAATACAGGAAGCACGGAAGTTCAGACGGGAAAGCTGAAGCTTCCCAGCCCAGCTCGGCGAGGTCCCCGCCCAGGACAGCAGGAACGGAGCCGCGGGCACAGTGAGGGCAGGAGAGGCCGCATTCTGGTCTCAGCCCCTCAGCCCTGCCGCACCCCCAGCTCCCGCGGGAAGCACACGCAGGGGCCGTGTCCTCCGAGACACAGAGCAGGGCTGGGGGCCCAGAGCACCGTCCCACCAGCCAGAGCCCTTACAGAAAAGAACCTGAAGAAAGGAGTTTGGTGGCAAACGCAGCGTTGGGGGTGAAGGAGCTCGGTGAAAGGCGTCTGACCGCAAGCCATGAGCTGCGGTCAATGCTGCAGTGACGTTCGAGGTGACGGCTTCCTCGGAGCTCACCCCGTGCATCTCCGCGGCCGTGTGGAGCCCCCTCCCGCCCCGGGAAGGGCCCAGGGAGCCGCGGCGGAGGCCTCGCCAGCTGCCGTTCTGCAACAGCACATCCAATGCGTAGTTTTCACCCCTCTGTGATCAGTACGTTTTGCTTCCAAGCACCAGTTTGCATCTGCCTTCTCTCAAAGCAACACTGGTTCTGGATAACGAACTCGTGCCAGGCCAGGGGGAGAGCGCCCTCCCCTGCTAACGAAGCTCGTTAAGGTTCTGGTTGTGAAGGTTTTGGTGCTGCCTGTTCAAGTTGATGCTGTTGTCCAGCGTGATGCCGTCCTCCTCCTGTGTGGTTTCGGGCATGAACTGCCGGAATATGCTGACGCTGCCGTGCCAGAAGATGGGCTCGGGGAGCCGTCCCACCACGCTCCACGTGCGCGTCTCGGGGTCGTAGGCTTCCAGGACGTCCGAGAGCTCAAACGTGTTATCGTAGCCGCCAGAGACATAGAGCTTCCCGCCGAGCACGGCCACACTCCCCCCAACATGAACCTACCATTTAACAATAAATGTACACAACGATTAGCAAGGAGGGTTTTGCCCAACTACGCAGCTGATAAAAGTGTCGGGTTCTGTCCTGCGACTGTGCACGGAGCTCAACGCAACCAGCCAGCCGCTCTGGCTCCCAACCCTGGGACGGGGTTTCCCAGCTCTGCCCAGCTCCTGTGTGCTGGGCTGAGCACCCGCCTGCGCAACCACAGCCCAGGATTTCTCCTTCCAGGTGACTGCGATACACTTCAGTACACTCTGTGTGCGAGGGGTTATAATCCAGAGAGCACCGGGTTTTCCAAAGGTAAATTAAGCCAATTTTTAACACTGAAAGGCATCCAGTAGGTCGGTAAGCGCCCTACCTGAAGCATGGCGGGGATTTTATCCCACTCATTCTTCACTGGATTGTAAACATCCACTTCAGCTGAGTCATCTCTGTGGGAGGTAACACAAAATTACTTTTCTGCATTCTAAGAACCTCCCGCCTTGTGAAGCCCCCAGTTCAGCCCAAAATGCTGCAGTGAGCACTCTGCTCCAGTCTCACCACACACAGCAGACACCAAAGGGTTCCTGCATGAAGCCTTAAACCTCCATGCCCTTCAAAGTAACGGCATCGCTACTGCTCGGGCTTTTCACCAACACCAAATTTAGAGGGGCCAGAGGAGCATGAGAAGAGCTGGCGGGGCAGCATCGTGCCCCATGGCTCTCACACCCGCTCCCCTCACAAGAGGGAGGGTGACAGTGACAGGTGAGGGACGTTTGCAACCGCTGACACAAGAACGCAAAGAGGACGAGGTCGGGGCAGCCAGAGAAGTGCTGTCGGTCACTCCAAGACAGTCCAGTTACAGACAGACTCAAAAGGCTGCAAGGAGCACTGGACCGCGGCTGAGTCTGTCGTGCCACCGTGCGTCCCTGTGCGCTGAGCTCCGCGCGGGCCCCGGGCAGCCGCTCACAGCCCCAGGCTCGCTCTGAGGATGCAGCTGCAGACCCAGCAGCGCTGCTGCGCCGCATTTACAGTTAGCAAACCAGACCCACTGGAGGGGATCAACAGTCAGAAGCTTTAGGCTGAGCTATTTAAAAATAACCAAAAAATGAGGTTGTGACTTTTATTTGTAACCTACTCCTCTGTCCTCCCAAGATTATCTTACAGCTTTATATAGAGCAGCAGTCCCTGTGCAGCACACGGAAAGAGGGGAGAAAAACCTGACCCCGATAATCTCCCCATTAACTCCTGCAGACACATGTGATCAGAAAACCTGAGGTGTCAATCACCAGTATTTTAAAGTAGACGAGAAAAAGGAAAACCTATAGAATTGGCTTGTGACAAGCAGCCGAACAGCTCGATCACCCCTGCCAGTGTTTACTGAAAAGCAGGTGACTCAAATTGTGACCTGCAGACAGCTGCCAGGAACGGAGACACTCGGCTGAACTCGAATCCATCAAATAAAAGGTCCTGGGTAGAAGTCGCTGCTTTATGCAAAGCCAAGAGGAGATTAAAACCAGAAAAGTGCCTGGAGGACATCACAGGAGTTGATGTTTGCTCAGAGTCAACACAACAGTTTGCAATGCTTCAGCCCTAGCATGCCTTTCCGTTTATTTTTAATTAAGTGGATAACTGAAGTATTTGCACCACCAGGACAGCTTCAGATGGGTAATTAAATCCCAATTTGGAAAGGTGCTTAAAAATAGTGACCAATCACTTCATCTTCAGTCCCCTTATCTCTGCTGAGACGGAGGATGTCCTCTCCTGCACTGCAGTTTAACGTTTTCTTGGAGCTTACTCACTTATTTATAGCAACAAGGGGGGGTTGAACCAGAAGCCAAGAAAACTGAGAAGTCTTTTTCCAAGCAGTGCTGCTGACTCCAGCCAGATTTACACCTCGCTGTGCCCCAGCCCGTGGGGTGAGATCGAGACATTTTCACACAATTTTAAGTGCAGTTCTCTGGAGCCCCACTGCCCCCATAGTGAAGGAGCGGTATAGGGGTTCACAGACCCCCCGCACCAGCAGCACCGCGCTCCCCACTGCCACCCACCACAGCCATCCCTGCCCCAGACACTCCTGCCCTGGCAGGGGATGCGGCGGCCCCACCACTCACCGTACAAAGTACATGAGGCCGTTGAGCGTGACGGTCTTTGGGGCGAAGGACCAGGGAGGCAGGTGGCCACAGTTGACGAGGGACCAGAGGTCACAGTCAGGGTCGTAGCACTGCATCACCATGGACTCTTTGCCGGCCAGGGAGCCGATGGCGAAGAGCTTGCCACGGCAGGAGGTGGTGGAGCAGTTGTCCATGGGGTACAGCATGGGCTGCAGGGCCTCCCAGCTGTCCAGCGCGTGGTCGTAGCGCTCCGTGCTGTCCGAGGCGATCACGTAGAGCAGCCCGTCCAGGACCGTGGAGCTGTGGTACTCCCTGGCTTTCAGCATGGGAGACACCTCCGTCCACTCGTTCACGCTGGAGTTGTACCTCCAGACGCAGTCGTACAGCCGGGACCCGTCCGACCCCCCTGCAGACACACACCACGTGTCACAGGCTGGTTTGCAAAGGGAAGCACCGCAGGGCGACGGAGGAGAGGGCTCGGCACCGGGATCTTTGTTACGTCTTCCAGCTACACCTTCTCAATACCCATGCACACTTTTCTGCTTCCCAGGGCCGTACATTATGAGAACATTTGGTACTGGAGGACTGCTGTGGCGTGCAGTGCAGGGATTTATGGGCAGTTTTGCACTGGTTCTTTTCCAGCAAGCTAGGAAAGATTCCTCCCACGTTGTTCCTAGTCTGCGCTCAGCCACAACTCACGTTTGCCTACCTCCATCCTTCCAAACAACTATTTTCTCTCCCATTTGGCAGCCCCCGCTCCTTTGCTATCCAGAAGCTGCTGTGATGCAGCACAGACCAATGCTCAGCAGCGCCCGGCTGCCACGGCAGCGTCACCATGGGGGCACGGGAACCTGCGGCGGCCCTGCTGCCCGCGCCGCAGCGCTGACACCGAGCAGAACCACCCAAGATCCTGCCAGCAGCAGCCTCGCGGGGCACGGGGCTCCCGGCGGTATCGGCGGCCCCAGACCCACCTGGGGTTGCTCCTGAAAGCTCCCACGGACGCGAGTGCACCCCTACAAACAAGCTGGGTGGTAGCCTGGCATTTTTACAACCCTGCCTTTAAAACAGAGCCCCGTTTTCTGCTCCTAACTAGAGCAAAGGAAGCTTTCTGTTCACCTGCGTTTGACCTGCCCTTCAAACCTCGGCACGCCCAATGCCAGCTGTTCGGCAGCGCCCGCTGTCCCAGGCCTTGGCTCCTTGCGGCCGCTGCGCCACAGGGACATGTTCAAAGGAGACATCTACATGCAGATTAACAGCCAAATTTACACCTCTGTGTCACCTTGACAGAAGTAATTATAGCCACAGTGGCCTGCGAGGAGGCAGGACTCACCGGGAAGGCACCGTGACTCACGGGCACTGGCTGGCTGAGGAACCCGCCTCAAGCACGCGCTGGCTTGTGACTGACGGGGCTCCGGACCCAAACGGCTTCTCCGCAGCCAGAAATTCAAAACCCTCTCCAGTCACTCCTGTCCCCCACAGTGAGCGGTTAGAAAGTTCCACCAGTGCAAGATCTGTGACTCCTGCCCACGTGCTCAGGAGCATTACTCATGACAAAATACCTCCTGGACTGAGACCAGCTGCTAAATCCAGCACCGACTCCAGGAGTCCCTGGGCCTGTCCTCGGGCTGCAGCTGTGCTGAGCCCAGGCCGTCACAGACTCCCTGCTACCCCAAGAAAAGCTAAGTCTCGTGGCCAGAACCCACGTTTTCAACTGAAATCTCTACATTGGTGCTTTCATGCAAGTTTTCCCACCTCGTGCTTTTTACCCTGGAAACGCCCTCCCAGGTGCCCCCGTGCCTTACCGGTGACGTAGATATCGTTGCCCAGCGCGGCCACACTGTAGCCCCCGCCCAGGTGCTCTGGGAACTCAGCCAGGTAGCGCCAGTGCCCGGTGCGCGGGTTGTAGCAGTCGACGGTGACGAGCTCATCGCAGTCACGGTCACAGCCGCCGACGAGGACGAGGATCTCGGCGAGGCCGGTGGAGGGCCGGGGGCGCATGCGGGCGCAAGGGCCACGGTCGTGGCGGTCGAGGCGGGCGGCCTGGAAGTCGCGGGCCTCGCGCAGGAGGCGCAGACAGGGCGGGCAGCGGGCCACCAGCGGCTCGCCCTCCACATGGGCCAGCAGGTAGAAGCGGCGCACGAAGGGCAGGCGTACGTGGGCCAGGAGCTGCGGCAGCAGCGGGGCGCGGGCGGCGGGGTCGGCACGCACCCAGCGCAGCGCCAGCTGGAAGGCGGCCTCCTCCTTGGGGACGCAGAGCCCGTCGTCCCGCAGGTAGGAGAGCAGGCGCGGCAGCGGCAGCCGCTCCAGCTGGGCACCCAGCTCGGCCACGTGCCGCAGGACAAACCGGTGTGCGGCGGCCGCCAGCGCCGGGCAGGCGAAGGCCTCCGCGAAGTCCTGCATGTCCAGCGCGTTGGCGGGCTCCAGCTGCCGCGCCAGCCAGGCGCCGCAGGCCTCCTTGACGGCGGGGAACTGCAGCAGGTCAGCGGCACGCAGCAGGCGCTCGGCGATGTCGGGGCCCAGCCCGCCCACGCGGCCGGTGTAGGCGAAGTCGAGGAGGCGTGCCAGGCACTCCGGCTCCACGCCGTGCAGCCGCACGCGCTCGGCCCGCGCCTCCCGCAGCGCCCCGCCGAACATGGCGCGGAAGTAGCCGGAGGCAGCGGCCAAGACGGCGCGGTGCGCCCCAAACTCACAGCCGCCCGCCACCACCGTCACGTCCAGCAGGCTCCGCTCCGCCCGCAGCGCGCTCAGCCCCCGCAGCAGGGACACCGCGTGCGCCGGCTCCCCCGGTGCCACCGCCGCCGTCCCGCCGCTGCTGTCCGTGCTCGCTGCCATGCTGCGCCTGCGGGAGAGCACACTCTGCGTCGCCCAAAGAGCAGCTTGCAAGATAGAGGGGAGAAAAAAAAATAAAGGTGGGATAGCACAAGGAAAAACGTCCTGTGGCTGGGAAGCGGGATAAACTAAACAGCCCTTGAAAACATCCTCCTCCCTCCGTCACAGAGGAGCAGCAGTTGCATAACGTGCTGGCAGCCTCCCCTGCTCGGTCTAATGATACTTTTAAGCAGCCCGAGCTGCAGTTCTCCAGGATCAGGGCAGCTCCCGGGAGCCGGGCAGAGCCTGGAATCCCGGCGGGCCCCCCCGCCCCGAGCGGTGCCCCTCGGGAGCCGCCCCCGCCGCCCGGAGCCCAGCGGGCTGTTCCCGGTAACCCACGGCTCGGCTGCGCAGATCCAGGGAGCCCCGGCTGCTGCCCGCCTGCGGCTTGCCGTCAAATAAACACCGGAGCGGCACAACCAGCCCGGGCCGGGCCGCGGGGAGCAGGTCCCCACACGCGGGGCTCTCGGGGCCGGGCCGGGGCCGCTCGGGGCCGCCGCGGGAGCGGAGAAACGGGCGCGGAGCGGGGGGGGGGCCGCGGCGACCGTCCGGGCCGGCGAGGACGCGAGCAGCGGGCGCCGCCGGGAGCGCGGAGGGCCCGGACGGGGCCGGGGCGAGGCGGGAGGGCGGCGTCCCTCCGGGCCCGGGGCGTCACCGGCGGGCCCTGCCCCGCGGTAAACCGAGGGCTGCCCCCCCTCCCACCGGGACCTGTCGCGACCCTGCGGCGGAGCCCGCACTCTGCGCCAGCCGCGCCCCGGTACAGACGCCCCGAGCCGCCCCGCTCACCTCCCGGCTCCGCTCCGCGCGCGCCCCGCCCTCCCGGGCCGCACCAGCCGCCGCTCCCGGCAGCCCCCGCGGCGCCAGCGCGCACGCCCGGACTACAGCTCCCGGCAGCCCCCGCGCCAGCGGACTACCGCTCCCAGCAGCCCCCGCGCCAGCGGCCGCCCTTTCGCCGCCTCCCGCCGGTACCGAGCGGTTCGCGGGTGTCGGCGCTGCCCGGTTGCTGCCGCCGCTGCCGCCCCGACCCCGCCCCCGCCCCCTGCGCCGGGATATGGACTCCGACTCCTGCACCTCCCCGTTCGCCCCGGAGGTGAGCCGGAGCCCCGCGAAACCGGGTGTGGGGGGGGGCGTCTCCCGCCGCCCGGCCCGGCCCGGCCCGCTCCCCGCCACCCGCTCCCCGCCACCCGCTCCCCGCCACCCGCTCCCCGCCACCCGCTCCCCGCCGCGGGCCCGGGGCCACCTCGTGCCGCCCAAGCGCGGAGGGCCGGCGCGGGGAATGGTGGCGGCGCGCCCCGCCGTGTCCTGCCGCGGGGGGCGGCCCGCCCGAGGGCCCGGCACCGACACCGGGGGTGCGGGGGGCGAGGCGGGAGGGGCCGGGGGGGACCGGGCGGGGGCCGCGCGCTGCCCGGCGGCCGCGGGGGTGGGGGTGGGGCGGCGGGGGAGCGGCGGCGCCTCCCCCGGCCGTGCGGGCCCGCTCACCCCGCCCCTCCCGCAGGACTTGTCCCCCGCCGCCCGGCGGCACCGCACCGTGGAAGACTTCAACAAGTTCTGCACCTTCGTCCTGGCCTACGCCGGCTACATCCCGTACCCGCAGGAGGTGAGGGGCACCGGGCGGGGCAGCGGCGCTGCCGGGCGCGTTTGTACCGTCGGCGGCTGCGAGGAGGTTCCGCCTCCGCGCCCGTATCCCCGGAACAAAAGGGGGAACTCCAGCCGCTGGGAGGGGCTCCGGGGGCGGGCCGGGGGTGTCTCTGGGGGGGGCTCGCGGGGCTCCGGAGCCGCTGCCGCCCCGGGCTCCGCCCGCCCGCGGGTCACAGGGTGGCTGTGGGGACCGGGGGAGCTGGGCCTGGGGGCAGCGCTTGAGGGGATCGGGCGCGGTGCCTCGGTGCCCCATGAGAGTTGGCTCCGAATTAATGCTTTTTTCTGCTTTCTCGACATTTTCCAGGAAACGCCGTTGAGGAACAGCCCCAGCCCTCCCAACAGCACCGGTGGCACGATTGACAGCGATAGCTGGGATCCGCGGTTCAATGACACCCCGTCTTCCGTTTCCCTGCCCGCCAAGAACAGAAAGAACTTCAGTCAGCTTAAGCGAGCGAAACCGTACAGTTCCCTGTTCCAACGGGCAAAACCCGGTAACTTCCTGCCGGAGCGAAAGCAAATCGACAAGATCAGGAAGAAGAAAAAGCTGAAGAGGAGGGAAACAGAGGTGTCTGCAGAGGAGGACTATGAGGAGAAGCTGCTGGAGCTGGAGGCGGAGGACTCTTACGTGGAGACGCCGATGAGCCCCTCGTCCGAGGGTGACCCCCAGTCTGCGACCGAGCACTGCTCGGTGTGGGACTCTGACACTCCGTCCAGCGTCTCCTACCCCGCCGTGACGGCTGAGCAGACGGTGGAGATCCAGAGCGTGGGCAAGCGAACGGTCATTCGTCAGGGCAAGCAAGTGGTCTTCCGGGATGAGGACGGCACCGGCGACGACGAGGACATCATGGTGGATTCAGGTAGGTGGCCTGGCTGGCAGAAGCAGGAAGTGGAGCTGCTGTGGGCAATCTCTTTAGTGCTTGTAGCATGAGGCTAATGCTTAGGTATGCTGCCTGGGCAGAATTCAGTAGCAGTTGGCTTTTTGGGGGAAGAAGCGGGGGTTGGTTGGCTGTTTTTGCAGTAAACTGACTGTAAGGCTTTGACTTTATAGAAGCAGCTGTTTTTCCTCTCCTGAGTCAAGGCTTCTCTCATATTGCTGAGAGTAGTTTCTCTTAAGACCTGGAAAAATCCTGCCTTTGAAGCCCAGGCAATTAATTTAGCACAACAGTAAATTGCCGATTTGAGGCTGGAAGCGTTGGCTGTTAAAAACGTAGCTTGCTGTTTCTCTTTGCAGATGATGATTCGTGGGACCTGGTCACTTGCTTCTGCATGAAGCCTTTTGCCGGGCGGCCGATGATCGAGTGCAACGAGTGCCACACCTGGATCCACCTCTCCTGCGCCAAGATCCGCAAGTCCAACGTCCCAGAGGTCTACATATGCCAGAAGTGCCGGGACTCCAAGTTTGACATTCGCCGCTCGAACCGCTCCCGGACGGGCTCGCGCAGGCGCTTTCTGGACTAGGGGTGGAGGGCACGTGCTGCTGCGCTGCTTGGGCGGGTGGGCAAGCAGGGGGCCGGGGAGGGCTCCCCCGAACTGCTGCTGCTCAGGCTCGGGGGCTGCCCGGCCGGCCTGCGCTCACAGGGACGAGGAATCGCCGGGTCGTGGGCAGCCAGGGCTGGAAGAGGCCGACTGGTCGAAACTGCTGCTAGAGACCGAGGAGCTCAAGGGACAGACCGAGCTCTGGGTTCAGTGGGGTTTTGTCTGGTTACAGTTATGAACTGGGTGATGTCTGGGGAATGTACAATACCTTTGCCACGTATGTTTTCTCATCCCATCAGGAAACTGCAAACCTTCGCTGTGCTAAGAAACTCCTCCTCCAAAGAGGGAGGAGAAGGAGGAGGAGGGAATCTGTGTGAAGAGTCTGAAAAGTAAATGGCCATGTTTTAATTTTGATGTAATATTATACCTGCCCATTTGTCCGTATATATCAATCTTAGCTATTCTAAGGCTCCATAGGAGTGAGCATCAATGCATACCGACCTCTGCGCGCTCTGCCTCCTCTCCAGCAGGCCCGGGCAGGAGGGAGTTCTGTGATTTGGCGTCATTTAGGTGAAAACGGGACTTGCCGAGGGACTGGTGCGTTTGAAGGAAGAGAGCCGCCCTTTTTCTGGACAGGCAGCGCTGGGGACTAATGACATCAGATTTCTTCCTTGAAGGTCTCTTCTTAAGGTGATTTTTTGTGACTTTGTTTTGCATGATCGGCTCAAATGTGTGTACGGACGATACTGTCTGTTCTGTTTCCCAGCCCTTTGTTAAACAATAAGGTGCTGTTTCAAGAAGACGATGAACTCTCCGTTTTCTCAGCCCAGAATTCAAACATGGACTGTAAAAGGGGCCATAGTAAACTTAGAATTTGGCAGGTCTGGTTTGGGATTTGGTAATTTTCATCCAAGTACTACAGCTGAGTTGACTTTTGTTTTTGCCGTTTGTTTTTTGAGACTGGATTTGTAATCCAAAAACCGCAATCTTTAACCTATTGATTGCAAATTATACAGAAAAAAACCCAAACAAATGCAGGCTATGCAGCTAGCAAGATCAAGTGCAATGAAGATCTACCTGGTGTGAGGGAGGACAGGAGAGCACCGAGGGCCCCGCTGATGCTGTAGCTCCTCGACGGGACTTCATGGGGCCTCAGCCGAGGGAAAGCTGCTCAGAAACACGAGGCAGTCGAGGCTCATACGCGAGGCCACCAAGATGGCAGCGTTGTTCCTCAATGACCAGAGTGAGCCGTACATATCACATTAATTCGGCTTCTGTTTCAAGGTATTTCTCTGACGCCACACCCGATGAACAACACGTGCTGTGTGTGGCGAGAGCGAGGGGCTGCACTGGCCGATACTACGGCAGAAGCGAGACTGGCTGCGCTGGCAGGAACGTGTCCACGCTGCTCCTGCAGGTACGGCGCCTCGGAGCACCAATTTATCCCAGGACTGGCTCACCAGGAGGTGACCAAAGGTCTCTCCAGCACAGAGCCAGGCAGCCCCCACAGATGTCTGACATGGGGCTGCCAAAGCTTCAGGCAGACGGGCCAGCACCGCGGTGGCCTGGGCTCCGCCGTGAGAGCTGCGACAGCTCTGCCGGCCCAGCTCGGCGTGATGGAGCTGCACAACTTTCAACTGTTCTGTCCTGCTGCTTTATAAAAATCCTGTTCCACCAAGCTGCAACAACTGACTCTGGGTTCTGAAAACCAGCTCCAGCTTCTGTAAAATCTTAAGACCATGACTTGTGGTATGCTGCCTTCCAGAAGCTACACGGAACCACCGAGGAGTTTGCCAAAGACTTGCCCCCAACGGCTGCCTGACTGTTCTTTGCAGCCAGAAAAATAACCAAAGTTCTCAAGTGCTGCCGTTTCACTCTGCAAACAGAAAAGCTTTGGAAGGTTCCAGTCACAAACAGCGCAAGCGTTGGACCTGCTCTGGAAATCGGTATCTCTGTGTTTATAGCGTGTCTGCAATTCAACTGGACCTCCACAGAACGTGTTCCTGAAGCTTTTATGGGAGAAATGGCAAACTGCCAAACAAACTGGCTCTTTTTCACAGGGGTTCGATACTAATCAATGTGACTGACTCTTGTTCTGTTACCTTTTCAGATGTATCCCAATAGATGGTGTCTGACAAGTCCAGCACGTTACAATATCAGCAGAGAGGAAAAAGAAGTAACATCTCCATTATTTTAGTTCATCACTTTCAGCCATGTATAATTATAGTTTAATTCAGAACTTTATTTTTTCATTAAAACTGTTTTAAGGAACCATGTTTTTTTCTTAAATGTGAAAGAAGTGAACAACGATTTTGTCTTATTCTGAACTCAGGAGTCTGCTGTTATGATTTACTGGTGTGTAAAGCTGTTCTGCCAGGTGGCAGCAAGTCCCAACACTACAAGCGCTCTTCCCTAAACACTCCACAAAGTGAGGGACGATAGCAAGTGCTGCAAACGCATCTTCCACGTGCCAACAGGTATCCTCACCCCTCTCTGGAGCAGTTGCTCCTGGCCCAGCCTCTGCTGTTAAGGCAGATAGATTGTGGTGGAGCCCCAGGGCAGATGGGAGGCAGGTGACAGCAGGAGCCTGGAGCGGCTGGAGGCAGCCGGGACGCTGCGCTGGGCTTGCCAGCAGGACCTGCCAAAGGGTGCGGTGGCCGGCGCGAGCCCGGGGTGCTGCTGGCGCCGGCAGCCGCGGTCCTGGCCGCAGTCCCTTTGTGGGAAGCGCCCGAAGGCAGACCTGGTGTGTGGAAGCCAGGCATGGGGCACAGCAAGTCACGGCAGCTGGGACTGCTGGCCAAGGTGACCCTGCACCTGTCCCACCTGCCCGAGAGCCCTGTTGCTGCAGGAGCAGGCGCCGCGGCCTCGGGAACAGACTTCGGTCTGTGCCACATCTGCCTGGCAAAGGCCGGCTGGCAACGGCAGTGCCCAACCCTCTGGGGCTGTGCCAGGACAGTTCCTTCCCTCGCACCCTGCCCCACGCACTGAAGGCCCCAAACACCCCAGGGTGCCGCTGCCCCGGTGGCCCCCAGCTCCTGTGTGGCACTGCTGCTCAGCCAGCTGCACTCTGTGCAGCGGCTTTAACACCCTGGGAAACCTGAAAGGTGGCTCAGTTCTGGTTTACTTGTACAAACTATGTTCCTCTTGTTCCTAGAAATAAATTAGATGGGAACAGATATTTGCAGCATCGGAATCAAATGAAATGAGTCATTGTCCTTCCACCCCACTAGCTTTCCTCCTCTCTTGAAAACCTTGATAAGACATGATTCTAGGTGGCAGAAGAATTAATAAGACTATTACACCCTATGTCCTTAACTGGAATAGCAGTGTTAGTAATGAGCAGCTGGATGGATTCACGCTGAGGAGGTCCATGCTACTACAAAAGGCAAAGAACTTCATTTCAAACATATTTGTTCTTAACCAAGTACATTTCAAATATGGATTTGAGATGGAAAACAATCTCTGTCCTCTTTCCAACAACAGGATTTACACAGAAGTCTTACACAGAGAACTTCCCCTCAGGAGCAGAAAAAGGACTGTTACGTACCCCAGAAGTGTGTGGAGAAGCGAGAGCATCACGTCTTCTTCCCTGCTCCGTGCAAGGACATGTATGTGAGACCACACAAACGGACCGTGGCCAGATCGCAGCAGGGAAGACACGGCTGCTCAGTGCCCGCTCGCGCAACCTCAGCAGAAAGCACTGCGCATTCAGAAGTCACGTTGCTTTATTGGTTACTGAGCCACAATTCAGACAAGTATTGCCTTGGAGCCACCTGTAGAAGCAGGTTCTCTCATTTTGTTTCCTAACATGACTGGTAGGACACCGCCTGCTATATGGGTAGTAAAAATAAAAGTGTCTCTGTTCAACCTTCTAGTGTCCAGGGGAAGGTTTTGTAGTTTCTGTTGACCCAGGTGCCATAACGGACGCACACGCTCCCACCAGATTAGCCATCTGCATCGATTCTGTGAGCTGTCGGATGAGAACAAGAAAGGGATACACACCACTTCTGTTGGACAAGACACATCCTAGCCTGAACTCACCACTGGACCAGGGACAGGCAGGAGTATTTTTGGCTGCTAATTAAACACAATTCATATGTATCTCAAACATAATTATAGAAGCTTTGTAAATTGGATATGCTTCTTAAATGGAGCCAGGGAGCTAGTCTAGAGTAAACATGAGGTTTGTGCCCTTTAGCCAAGTCCCCAGACCTACAGGGATTCCAGTAAAACTTGTCACTATCAGATATCGGTTTCACAGAATTATTCTGGAAGGGAAAACGTTTTGGCAGACAGATAAATAGAGATGAGGAGGAAATCTGTCAGGCCTCCAACTTGCCTCCGTGGGTTCACCTCAGCCCTCAAAGGGCCACCCAAGGCCACGAATTGCCAGGCAGGGACAGCAGCAGCTCAGGACGCCTCTGCGTCCCCCTCCAGTTAGAAACACAAGGCTGGATGGTACAACAGCTGCGGTGCTGCTGCTGAGCTGCTCAGGTCACACTCCAGAGGCATATCTTGCTCAGTCCATTCCAGTAACCCCGCTTCTGAACCCCAGTTCTGTGTGCTTCGCCACACACAGCAGAAGCGATCCTTTACTGGTTCCTGAGGGAAGAAGCAGGGTGGTCCTTGCTACTTACATTGCTTTGGTATCCTAAGGGCCTCGTTGTCCGCTGACATCACTTGGTGCAGAACTCCTCGGAACTGGTAAAGCACTTTCAAACTCTTCTCCTCACCCACACAGGGGTCATAGAAACCTGGCAGCCCAGCCTTGAACCACAGAAGGACAGACTGAGCATCATGGAATGATGTTATTAAAAAAAAAAAAAAAAAGTTCTGCTGCTCTGGAGTCTGGGCTTTGACAGAGCAGCCACGTACCTTGGATGACTCTGTAAGGATGAGTTTAGAGTCTTTCACCAAGCACTGCAGGGGCACAGTCACATCTATTACTTTCACCTTCTCGTTCTTCTTGCTGTTGTCATTAACAAACTTCCCGTACCAGGCATTCACTACAATCAAACCTGCATTTCACATAAAATCACAGATGTGATGAAAGGCTTCCCACCAACAGCCATGCAGACACTGATGAAAAGACCATCCCCGTATTTTCTCTTGCTTTCCATGATATTTAAATTTTCCTTGCCTGGACCCATGCTTGCCAGGCCAGAAGAACATTTCTACTTGGGTGTTTGTTAGTCTTCAGCACTAGGGACACAGTACTGTGACTTCAATGCCACACTGGTGGGACAGTGCAAGTGGATGTCAGTTCACTTTGGAACATTCTTCTGAAAATTTCTAACAAATATCAGAATTCTGGTTTCCATTATCATCCAGGAGCAAACTGTGTAAATTAGAGACTAGTGAAACCTAAACTTCACCCTCTTAACTTTTGCACATATTCATACAGGCACCTGTTTTGTGAAGAGGTGAATCCAGATTATTGTGTTCAGCCTGCTGACCCACCTCAGAGCATATCCCAATATTCTGCAGATCCCTACTAAGCTCAGGCACCAGAAGCCGAATCACAATAGAACTTCCCCACTATACACACAACAGCAATTACACCGTGCTTCACTAAGGGTGGAACTGAAGAAATGATACCTTGCATTTTTCCCCATCAACCACCCAGCCTCTGTGTTGTTCCTTCCTCCCTCCAAATTCATGGACCAAGTAACTGGTGTAATCTTTACCCATTCTGGCTTCCTCCGCTTCAATTATCCTCCGAACCGACTCCTGCATTAACCGGACCTGTCACAACACAAGGGGCAGAGCAAAAAATCAAGCAGGGTCAGATGTTGTGTCCAAAGGGGAAACAGCTTCCCTTCCCTAAGGGGACTGAGTGACAAGGAAGACTTACTGCAGCTTCTGCCTCCTGCTTCTTCTGCAGGATGTCGCTGGCTGCGCTCTCTCTCTGCTTCTCCAGCTCTCTGCCACAAGAAGTCAACACAACGTCAGGTCTGCAGGACTCAGCCCCAAAGTGGCGACGTTTGCTCACCCACCCCAGCTACAACCAACCCACAACCTCACACGAAGGAGCTCGGTTTTAAAGCTTTCCCCACCGTTCAAGGTATTTTTGTAGTCTTCCAGTAGTACTGGTGATCTAGAGACCCCAGTGCCCCAGCTGGATGTCCCAGCCTTTGCACCAGGCTTCCGCTTGAGTGGGACTGCCAAGCTCTGAATTTAAAACCGTCTCACAAGCTCACCTCTCCTTCTGTGCCCTGAGGTAGGGTTTGATGATTAACCTATGCATGGCGAAGTACATAACTAGAGGTCCCACAGTGGCGTAGAACACAGCACTGGGCAGCAGCTGATCTGTTAGGTGGACAGGGAAGAAGTAGGTCTGGCTGGCCCTGTTCAGCCTGCAACAAAGAACAGAGTGGCAGGTAAGAGGAAACACAGAGTTTAACGACTTGATTAAGTACACTCAGCAGCAGTGTGTGCTAAGTGCATGAGGATCCAATAAACTGAAACAAGGCAACGGTGAGACAGATAGCTGGCACTGCCCAGAGCCAGACTTTGACGTAGCACACATCTCTTGTGACAGTACCTGACCATTCTAACATTGGTTTTTTGAATCTTAGGAGAATACATTGGGTCATTAATTTCACCAGGGAAAGGGACCAACATTATGATCAAAAGAAAAGAAAATGCTTATAGAGAAATCTATGTTCACAACACTGACATGTACCTTCAAGGAAAGTGTACGTTACTATTCTCCTGACGCTTATAATAATATTTATCTTAGAAAACCTTAGTCTTCTTAGGACCCAGCTCGTCACCCCTTGACAGTTTCTGCATCCTGGCATGCCCTCTGCTGGCACCAATTAAAAATGCACTACAGTATATGAACTCTTTATTTAAAAAAGAGTTTTGCCCCCTTTGTGAACTGCATCTTGTTCATAGTATAATCACCTATGTTGGTCAATGGTACTTCACTAATTCAAGTTCACATTTGTGTACAGTGCTACAAAAACTGAAATGCAATCAAATCCATTTCTACTAATAATATTTTTGGAAATCTTCCATCCACTTACCATAATGCTCCAAACCTTACTTTAAGCTGTATTTTCAGAATATTTTGATGCCCACGCACGCACACGCATGCCCTGAACGAGCACCCGCAGAAGGCACATGCCGGTCCCGACGGGCGTGTTAGAGGTGAGGGCAGCTGCAACCTCTCATCGTGATATATCAATATACCTGTATTGCCCTAAGACTGGGACCTTCCCACCTGAATATTGGAAAGAGAATAAGGCGGGTTACGGTCAGCCTCTGCAATCTAGAGTTGTAATCTTGAACTGACTTGATTTTCAAAGACACTCCTTGGGGAACACCAACACTGACAGTGGCTCCCAAAACGCTGTGCCTGGAAATCTTCCTCTCTGCTCCATACTCCACTATGGTCCCAAAGAAACCTGCCCTGGAATGACAAAACCAAAAACCAGTAAGACAGGGAAGACTCCTCAATTTCTCTTTACTGAATCCTGCAATTCCCCTACAAGTAAAACATGGAAATACATCTGTGTGCAGCAGATGTTGGCTACTGGAAGATTCAGGGTGTATCTAGACGGTGAGATTAACCTTTTCAGTTTGTAGAGTAGCAAACAGGCTACAAGAACCTCTGGCTTTCTCACTGATGATGAGATACCACACATAAGTATTGCAAGTTCCACTTGTCCAAAGAGGCGCAGAGAGCTAAGCTTCCCAGACATTCACTTCAGCATTTACCAGGTTTAGTTAATGAAAAGCAGATTCCCAAAGACACAATAGAAGCATTTGATTTATGTGGAACTTGGCGGCCTACGACAGCAGGAGAGGACAGATTCTTCAGGCCGTAAGCAATGTGAATTTCCTCTTGAACACTTACTTGAGAGAACCTTTCACTCGTGTTTGATCCTCATCCTGAAACTTATGCTGATAACTGACCATCATGAAAGAATGGGGGATTCCCAGCTGAAATACAAGAAGCACAAATGTATAAAAACATACCCTCACCCACCACTGAATGTCCCCAAATATCCTTTCTTATCCTTTGAGTGGCACAGAACACACAGCATAGCCTGCCACTTGCTCGCCACAGCCTGCAACCTCTGCAGCCCGCGTTGTGCATCCTGACCCTCATCTGAGCTGACCCACACTCGATACGACAATGTTGGGTGCAAAGTGCTGGGCTCTGCCGTTAGATGTTCACACCAGACAGCACCAACTGCTCCGTTATCCCCTCGTCCCAAGCCAAAATACTGATGGGCTGGAAAAGTTGAGGCACTTCTCTCCCACACGCTGCTATTGCTGTCCCCTGCGCCCAGCCACGGGATTCTCACCTGTAAGGCCACGGTGAAGTGGCTGGTTTTTGTGTCCCGGACAATGCTGGTGTTCATGGCTGACTGGATGCCCCAGCGCCACTGCAGGTAGCCCATCGTGTTCTTGTCCAGGTGGCGGGCCAGGACCGTGGTGAGGCCCGGGCGGATCCCGCGCGACGAGAACTGCAGGGCACAGTTTGTAGTGATGAAACTAGGAGAAACAAGGAAAGCCTCATCAGTGATTAAACACAGGCTCCCAGATGGCCTCGAAGTCCTGCTTTCCCAGGAGCCTTGCTGAATACGCAGAGACCATCCTGCAAAGAGCATGACACCCAAGGGCTTCAGGAAAAACTCAAAGCTAACTTAGACTACTGACCACAGCATCACCTAGAAGAGCCGGCTCACAGCCTGGTTTACTGGCCTGTGCCACAACGCTGCAGCCAAGGCAGCGGGCGACCCGCCGGCCTCGGCCCTTCTTGCCCCAGGCAGATAAAGTCCCGCTCTTCTGTAGAGGCAGAACCCTCGGCTGCTGGAAGACAGCAGCCTTGCTGTTTAATAGTTCTCAAGCATCAGCTCCTAAGCGCAGCATTAAAGGGCTCTACAGGGAACAAGATCCCTGTATAAGCTCTGAGGAATGGCGCGTTTATTAAGTTACTCCGTCTCTCACATATAGAAGCCCCTGAAGAGCACCCCAATTTTTTGTTCTGCTTCCAGAGCAAACTTCTGCTGCTCTGATTGCGAGATCACACCTCAAGTATCACAAATTCGTGACAAGTTCAAATACAAATCTAAGGAAGCAGAACACAGACCTTGCTTAAACTGGAAGTATGACAATGGAGGAAACCAATGCACAAAAAAGAATATAAGTATTTTGATCAGTACTAAAGCATGATCTTAACACCTCATTCTGTAGGATAGAAAAAAAATGCAGAAGCAACACTGAAGAGAATCCAAGCCATTCAGCTCCTTAGTCTGGAATATTAACCATTAGACCATTTTTCTATTTACCATTTTGGTGTAAGATTACGGAATATCTTCAGACCGAAGAGAGGCCCCTGAAGATCTCCTGCTCCAAACTCCAACTGTTTAAATGCACAATGCCAAATTGTTAGAAGAAAACATCTTTGACAACGGTGACGAAGTACTCGGCAAGTGTCATTTACATCACAGACATTTTACACATCTGAGTAACATCTACCACATATTTCAGCATCCTCTCTTTTCTGCTAGCTTTGCACCGGAAAACTCCCACTTCTCACAAGCTGAGGAAGCAGGTGAGCAGGAGCTGGTGTGCGAAAGGGAAGGCGTAGGAAGAGCCACAGCAGCATCTCAGAGCCGCTGCTCCGGCCAGGCGCAGCTTGCAGGTGTAACACGGGACCTTCCAGCTACTCAGATCGTATATGCCTGGCAGTCAAACTGTTTCCCCCCCTAACTTATTCCCTTGTGAGCAGAGTGGTTTTTGAAGCGAAGGCAAACTGCGGCGCTGCCCGCTGACAGCACTGGGCGGCACCTGGCAGCCTTTGGACCAGGGGATTAGAAAGGCCCTGGAGACAACGGGTGACAATTCTGTCAGTGTAAGTGAAGTCCAAAATGCACAGCCAAATGCAAAGGGGAAAGAAAAAACAAGGCTTGGCCTTCCCTTTTTCTCCAATTCCTTTCAGAATTCCTTTTTCTACGTTCTACAGAATGTAGACAATGGGAGATGACACAGAGCTAAAGTTCCCTAAAGAAAACAAACACCAGGTAAGTAACCCAAGCAGCCTGAAACAGACTGGATACAGAAATACATAACAGGTCGTGCTCTTACCTCTCCCCACCCCTTGGCAGACGTCACTCGTCTCAGAGCAAAGTTGATGGATCCCCCTCCATTCCCATTCTGGGTGGAAAGGTTACCAGACAGTATTGCTGTGTCCGTGGCGGTCAGCGGTGCCTGCAAAATGAATACATGGGACGTTTCGCGTCCCGCTGCCTTGTGCCATGGGGCCCTGTTCGCTCTGCTCCTGCCCCTCACCTCGATGGACTGGGAGATGTGCATCTTGTTTATCTCGATCTGCGGAAAGCTGCTCCCAGGCACGTCTTCGTACTCTTCATCGTAACGATCAAAGAGGTCGGTGGCGTCTATTCCAACACTAATTGTTCCCTAAGGAATGACAAGTAACTTATTTGGCATTAACACCCAACATATATTGGCCACATGGCTAAAGCATCCTTGCAGGTTTTTTGCAGTTTTTTTCTTGTTCTGCAATTACCTTTTCCACTCTAAAATGCATTTCTTATGCATTCAAGACAAACATAAATTATTACAATATTCTAAAACAGCAATATAAATCATAAAATAAACCAGACAAAAGGCAGTTTTTCAATAGGAATGCAACTAGTAATACTAGTAGGCAATTTTTCTATTGTGACACATTATAGAAGCAGGTAGAACACTTCTAGGCAGCAGGTTTCTTCTTTCTCCACAACTGACTCTGCTCTGTCAGTATTTTAAAGTTGAAATAATATATTTTTGAAATTGATTTTCTTCAATGGAACTTGGCCAGAAATCCTCTAAATGCTTTCTTCTTACGAGTTATGGGAAACAACTTGGTTCTGAGCTGCATCATTCACTTGCAATTGACCCCCTTAGTCAAAAATTTTGTTCTCTTTTTCCTAGTTTACATCTTGTAATCAGAAGAAAAGCTTGACAAAGACTGGAAAAAAATCATAAACATTTCAGCATTAAGTCTGTTTTCTTGAAATTGCTGAAAGAGATATTTGCTCCTACATGTTTCAACAACAACAACAACAACAAACTTTCAATAGAGGATTGCTGCTCAAAGAATTAGCCGTTTCCTCTACATTGTCGAGAGCAACTACCTAATCAACAAAGGAAAAGTAACTCACGAGGTGTGGATGCCTAAAGCACTATTTCCTACAGCCCCTGGTCCAGGCTCATCACACCTGGCATGATCGGC
This sequence comes from Caloenas nicobarica, assembly GCF_036013445.1. NCBI lineage: Eukaryota > Metazoa > Chordata > Aves > Columbiformes > Columbidae > Caloenas > Caloenas nicobarica. The sequence continues at coordinate 7,491,577 of NC_088266.1, forward strand.
GTAACTTAGAGCTGCGGTCTCGAGAGCAGGACGGAGTCTCTGCCTTACCTTTGGATTGGTTCGCTGCTGTAGCCTCCTCTCTTCCCTCTCCCTCTGCAAACGCTCAAATTCTTCCCTGATTTCAGCTGCAGTCCTCTTCCTCTCCACAACCTGCTCCGAAATAAATTGAAAGCAACAGAGGAGTTGAGGGATCGTCTCGCAGGTGGGGGAATGCGCCCACACGCCGTCCCTGCTCTGCTCTAAGTCACTCTGCACGGGTTTGGGAGCCAACACCCGATCAAACAGCCGGTGTGAGAGAAAACCCCTGCTCAGAGAGAAGGGAAAACGGTCTCACTGTTCCCACTCCCCTTAGAAAACCAGGTCAAGAAGCTTTCAAACCACAGGTACAAGATACAAAAAAACCCAACTGCAAAAGGCACAGAAAAGACACAGTAATTTCAAGCTCAGAGGCTAGCTGATGCTGAAAGTTTCAGATAAAAGAGATGAGACTAGGTGGACAACAACAACACATTTGTCTGAGACAAAGATGTGGCCTGTCACGGTAATGCCCTATTAGGGAACTCTAAATGTTGGGTTTATTGTTCTCTTTTCAAGTGAAAAACCTAAGTGTTCTTCGAAAACCCATCATGGTGTTTCTGCAGAGAGAGAGAGAAATAACTAAGTGAGGGTGCCTTCGAACGGGCATTTATTACCGTCAGAGTGTCAGTGCAGCTCAACAAAACAAGAATGGCAGATAAAGGCAGGTTTCAGGGCACTCCATTTCTCTCACCTCCCAGCCTTCCATTTCCAGTCCTCTCCTCCCGTATATGTCATAGATGGCTCTGGTCTGGGGGTCACTGAGCACTGCAAGTTAAAATCAAAAGAGGCGAGAACTCAGTTTTGGGCTTCTCCTTGAATTTCAGACCAACACACTCGTGTTACTTGTAATTCAAGCACAGGATAGGTCATCTATTCTGGTGCAGCAGTTTTTTAGTGCAGAAGAGTCCTACCAGCCCTTGATCCACCTGCGTTCCAGGTGCCTCTTACCACACTTGCAAAATGCTGCAAGCTGATCCCAGCGAGTCTCCTCTACCCCAGCTACACTGTGTGCTACCTGTGCTGACAGGGGGGGTTGAGTAAATGTCAGCTTAATTCAGAATATTTTAAAGGCCTGTGGCATCCTTGGAGCAGAAGAAAGCTCTAACTGCTCCGAATCCGTTGTCTTTGTCTCCGTCTCCACACACATAAGAACTTGGTGAAAACCACTGAAGGCCACAGGCAGCTGACAGAAGACAGAAACTTGGGATGCATCAGTTCAAAAGTAAAATCAGAAACTGTCTTTCTGTTTGAGACTTTTCAGTCTCTTATGGGAGATTCTTTTCAGAACTAAGGGAAGCGGTGACAAGATTATTTATGAGGTGCAGGAAATGAGATGGAGATTCCACATCTCATTCATCGCGGAGTTTATACCGCACTGCTCCTCTGAGGAACAGGACAGAAGCATCGCTACCTATCAGCAAATTCTCTCATTACTTTCTGATAATACCAATCTTCTTCAAAAAGCAGGAAGACACAGCCACCCCTCTGGAAAACCCCTGAAGCAGTTTCTGCAGAGCTCGGACCACACCGACCTTCATACGCCTGGTGCACGAGGTTGAAGAGCCGCTCGGCCTGCGACTTGAGCTCGGGGTCGCGGTGCTTGTCGGGGTGGTACAGCATGCACAGCCGGCGGTACGCGGCCTTCAGCTCCTCCTGCGACGCCTGCGAGAGGCAGCGAAAACGAGCTGAGGCACAACCAGCGCCATTTAAAACAGACCATTCTCAAGATCGGCCCTACAGAAGAAACCCATCAGCTATTACCTTACACAGAATAAAGAGTGGACTTTTGTTTCATTACATAAGTTAATAAAACGTTCAATTCTGCACACAGGTATTTTCCACACTACTTATAGTGCAACAAGTGACAGCAGCAGCTCATCAGTGTGTATCTCGGTATAAAAGTACAAAATACAGCCCAGCAATCTGTGCTTGTGCATTATTTTTTTAGGGAACTACTGTCTCCTCGGTTCGATGAAGTCACCTCAGGTTAAAACCCCTGAACTCCAGACACGGACACCGAATCCTGCCAGTGTTCCAGATCTCCGGGGACTGGCCTCATAGTCGCTATAACGGAGCAGCTGCCTGCCCGAGTCCAAACTGCTGCAGTGTAACTGGACCACATCGAACAATACCGACCTATTCATTTTCTTAAAAACGAATCGTTTTTTTCTGAGAGGCGTTTTGCAAAGCCCGTGGGTGTCTCCTGCCCAGGGCGCTGCCGAACAAGCGGGATGGGGCGGGACACGCGGGCCGGGGCTCGGGCCGCTGCACCCGGACGGGCCCGGCGCCGCCTGCCCGGGGTACCGGGGTCACGGCCCGCCCGGCCCCGCCGCTCGGCCCGCCCGGCCCCGCCGCTCGCCCCGCGCAGCCCCGCCGCCCGGCCCCGCGCCCCCGCCGGCCGCACCTCCCGCCGCACGTTCAGCAGCGAGTAGTAGTCCTGGTTGTCCGGCGCCTCCTCCGCCAAGGCCGCCGCCATCTTCCCGACCCCTCACCCCGCGCGGCCGGGGCGGGGGCACCGCGAGAGGAGCGCAGCTGGCCGTGCTGCGCATGCGCCCGCTACAGTGCCCGCGCACGCGTACAACATAGGTGTTGCAGCGCATGCGCAGACTTTCACCTTAAAGCGCATGTGCCCGCTACAGTGCCCGCGCACGCGTACAACATAGGTGTTGCGGCGCATGCGCAGACTTTCACCTTAAAGCGCATGTGCCCTCTACATTGTCACGCATGCGTACAATGCACGCTTTAAAGCGCACGCGCAAATTTGTATCTTAAAGCGCATGTGCCCTCTACAGTGCCCGCGCACGCGTACAACATAGGTGTTGTAGTGCATGCGCAGACTTTCACCTTAAAGCGCATGTGCCCTCTACAGTGCTCGCGCACGCGTACAACATAGGTGTTGTAGTGCATGCGCAGACTTTCACCTTAAAGCGCATGTGCCCTCTACAGTGTCACGCATGCGTACAATGCAAGCTTTAAGCGCATGCGCAAATTTGTGTCTTAAAGCGCATGTGCTCTCTACAGTGTTCGCGCACGCGTACAACATAGGTATTAAGGCGCATGCGCACTTTTTCACGTTAAAGCGCATGTGCCCTCTACATTGTCTAAGCGTGCGTACAATGCACGCTTTAAAGCGCATGCGCAAATTTTTGTCTTAAAGCGCATGTGCCCTCTACAGTGCTCGCGCACGCGTACAACATAGGTGTTAAGGCGCACGCGCAAATGTCACCTTAAAGCGCATGTGCCCCCTACACTGTCTACGCATGCGTACAACACACTCGTTAAAGCGCGAGCGCAAATTTTGTCTTAAAGCGCATGTGCCCTCTACAGTGCCAGCGCACGCGTACAACATAGGTGTTGCAGCGCATGCGCACACTTTCACGTTAAAGCGCATGTGCCCTCTACATTGTCACGCATGCGTACAATGCACGCTTTAAAGCGCACGCGCACATTTGTGTCTTAAAGCGCATGTGCCCTCTACAGTGCCCGCGCACGCGCACAACATAGGTGTTAAGGCGCACGCGCATACAGCACCTTAAGGCGCATGTGCCCATTACATTGTTTGTACATGCGCATAAAATACTGTTTAAAGCGCATGCGTCATTTGCTTCTTAAGCCGCCGCGCATGCGCAGTTCCCGAGCCGGGGCGTCCCCGCGCAGAGCCCGCCCGCCGGTTCGCGATGCCGCGGTGAGCGCTCGGCCCGGCCCGGCCGCTCCCTCAGCGCCGCCCGGGACAGGCGGGAGCGGCCCCGTCCCTGGAGGAGGCCGTGCCGCTGCGGCCGCTCCGTCCCGCGCACCGGCCCGGGCTGGGAGGGCCCGAGCGGCGGCGGCTGTGCCCCGGGGCCCGGGGGCTCTGCCCGCCCCGTTCCCAGGTGAGAGAAGGTGAGGAACGGCCGCGGCTGCCGCGCTGTGCGGGGCCGTACCGGGCTGCACCGGGGCACCGGCTCCGTGGCTCGCCGCTGCGGGGCCGCGTCCTGCGCGGCACCGGGCGGGAGCGGCGCTGGCTGAACCACGAGAGGGCGCTGCCCGGTGGCCGAACCGGAGGAAACGCCCCAAAAGCGTGGGGCGCACGGAGAGTTGTTGGCAGAAAAGCTTCTTGGTCTGGGCTTTAACCTGCGCCTGCTGGGGACAGACGGGTGGGCGTTGGTGTCAGTGCTGTGGTGACACGGCCGGGGGAACAGCGGGGCCGTTCCTGCTCGTGGCCTGAGGGTCGTGCAGAGCCCGGCCGGCCCCGAACAGCGGAGCGGGCCCCGAACAGCGGAGCCCGGCCGGCCCCGAACAGCGGCGCGGGCCCCGCTGTCCCCAAAGAAAGAGCAGAGCGGGTCCCGCTGTCCCCAAAGAGCAGCTTTGAAAGCCCTTTTGTTACCAACAGTGCAGCCTCGCTTGAGTCTAAAACTGTGTTTTCCCTTTCCAAAGCTCAGCTGTTGTGTTTTGGATTTTATCTTCATTTAACTTCTGTTTGAAACCAGGAATGTTTTAACAAGTTTTTTTCCGATGCAAGTGTAATTAATGAGGAAGTGTTGGTGGTGCTATGGGAGTTCTGCTCCGCTTGCAGTGAGTGAGGCGCAGTGCTGGGAAACAGAGCTCCCCGAAGCTGCTGGCAGCCCCGTACGCCGGGTCTGTTCTGCAGGGCAGCACCTGCTGCTCAGTGAACACACCTGCTACGCTCAGGTTTTTCCACGTGGTTTGGGAGTCTTTGAGTCTGCAAAAACGCAAAGAAGACTCGAGTTCTGAGGATGTCCGTTGCCGTGGCAACACCATTTCCCGTGGATTTTGTTCCTGTTGCAGTTGCGCTCCTTTTTGTAATGTGATTTGGGAGTCGTGTGCTCCTCAGGGATATTAGTGTTACTGGGAATCCCTCTCCAGATCGATCTGACACTTTCCTGACACAGCTGCTCATTGCCAGCTCTGGCTGCTGTTTCACACGCATCACAGATGATTCGGGGCAATTTTTTTGGGAACAGTCCACAGATGTCACCTCTTGGCATGGAAATATAGGAAGAGAGAAATATAGCCTTAGGGACCTAAATATGAACTGGGCTTTCTGGGCGTGTAGAGGTAGCTCTTTAAAATCCTAAATTGTAACAGAGGAAATGTAACGTCCATGGCAAAAAGTGATTTGGAGGAGAAAAAAAAAAAAAAAGTACTCTTTCGTGCTTTACTGGCTTGCCCCGTTTTGGCTCGGCGTGCAGCGCTCCTCTCGCGGTTGTGCTGCTGCGCAGACGGCATCGCGGTGCGTGGGGATGTGGTCCCTGCGGTGGGAGCGGCACAGCGGGGTCAAACCTGGCTCTGCCGGCCCCTGCGGCCGCGTGTGGCACGTCCCTCTGTACACTGGAGCAGCCTCCTGGTGTCCTGAGACAGCTCTGGCGTTCAAACAGCAAATGAAAACAATCCAAGGATGCAGACTAGCGTAGTTCCCCTCTGTTATCAGCCAGATTAATGCTGACTCCTGAATCGTACTAAAAGGTCATCTCTGGTCCCATTTGTTAGTATTTGGAGTCCATAGAGATGATGTCTTTTCACGTATGAAAGATGCTATCGATTTTCTGTTACTGTTGTCCTGAAATGTGCACAGTGTGTCTATGGAGCAGTGATGATCCTCCATCACTAGCTTTATGGGAAAAGAATAGTTATTGAATCTCTTCCCATAAAATAGAATCTCTTTCTCTCTTCCAGAATTTGCCAGCCCCTGTGGGAGCCCCTCGTGTTATCTCGTTGAGAAAATTGATTTTTTTTTTGTCTCTGCCTACTACGCTTGTGTTCAGTTTTATTTTTAATTTGCCTCATGTGATATGAAATGAAGCTTCCTCAGTGTTGGATTGCTTCTTTTTCATACAGTTGAACACTTTCAGAATGTTTTAAAATCAAATAAAGATATTTGCTTGGCACAAGTCTCTGCTGTAGTTGCTGGGCGTTTGTTCTCTCCGGGTGAGTCGCTGCCTCTTTCTCCCCAGCAGCTCTGAGCGCTGACAGCTGCTCACAGGTAAACGGGGGTGAGTGTCTAGAGCCAACACAGCCAGAATGGTTTGGGACGAATGAGACCGCAGCAGAGAACACAACTTGTGGTCCTGCTCATTGAGGAGCAGCAGCCTTTGGATGGAACTCTGGCAGAAATGCTGTCAGATCGGTCCTTTCCTCACGTAGCAAATGACTGACTGTGGGACTCTTTCCTTACAGGGCGGAAACGGCAACATGAATTCGTAGATGATGAGTAGGATGCCCAAGCCAGAGATGACAGTGCTCTTGAGGAAATGCTGGGTAGAACAAAAAGGTAAAAGGAACAGCTAATTGCGGGGTTTGGGCGGTACCTCCCCCCAGACCGGGGCGGGGGGCTCCGAGCTCCGTTTGCGCAGGGCCGCCCGGCGCTGCTGACCTGGTCCTGCTGCGCCTGGAACCGCGGGGCCAAGTGTCTGTGTGTCTGAGTGCTCGTGTGTCTGTGCAGCCGCCTCACGCTGCCAGCCCAGCCCGCGGCTGTGCCGGTGCCCGCGGCGCCGCTGCCGTGGCGCGTGGTGGCAGCACAAAGGGAACGGGAGCCGGGCTCGCCCGGGTCACCCGCAACCGGGGCTGTTCTTCCGAGGTGATGGTTCAGCGCAGCTGTTCCCTGCGCTGTCCTGACTCGCAGCTGGGCAGGCACGCGCGGTTAAAACATTTGGAGTGCATTGTGAACAAGTCGCCTCCATGAGGACTACGTTGCTTTCTGCTAATCTGATGCTTTTTACTGCGTTTTGTCTTAATGCTGTTGAGATGCCCCAAGGAATCGCTTCTAACTGGCTCCTGCATTCTGAGGAATTCTCTCCATAGCTCTGCCTGGGGCCCGGGCAGCGCGAGGCAGATCCGAGCACCGCGGCCGGGACCCCCGTGCCCGTCTCATGGCAGCGGAACTGGCCAAAGCCGCCGGTGAAAAGCAAGAAAATCTTCAGTAGTAACATAGCTCTCTCTCCTTGGGACATTTTCATACTTGTCCATGGAGACTGACGTTAATCCCCCAGAAGCAAATGTTCCCCTTGGAAACATTGCAGGTTTCTAGTCCTGACCTGCGTGTCGCCCCCGTCGCGGCCCTTCCCGGCAGCCGGTGTGTGGGACGGGCACTGGTGTGGCAAGCGGGAGATCTTGCCGGTGTGAGTGGTCTTTACACAGAGATCACAGTTCCAGGCTGCTGAAGTGTTGACTTCAACAGTTGGTGAGGAATTTGCTGTAGTTTAGGTGTTGGTGCCAGTTGTGGTTTTCATGTGCCCGCAGCGTTTCTAGTGCAGACACGGTGTGTCACCCAGAGAGTCGTGCTGGGCAGGGTCGCGGTTTCAGAATATGCCCCACGACAGCGATTCCTGAGGGTCATAGTGCGGCTTTGACAGTGTCAGGAATAATTTCTTCAGGCTGATTGACAATGGTAGGAGATCTTGGGAAAGAGGCAGCAGTTCTGTGTGTGTGGGGGGTGCCTGGCAACAGGGACGCTGCCTTTCCCTTGGCACCCCGTTGTCCCCCAGCGCGGTTCCCCGCTCGGCACCGCTCTGCCAGCTCCGTGGTGGCTGGAAGGCTCAGATAGTACCAGATTTGGCACCAACACCATCACGTCTGTGGGCGCTGTGCTTCGGTTGTTGCCAGCTCCTTGCTGTCTTCCTTTTTTTCCGACACGTGGTATTTTGTATGACCACAAGGACAGACAGTTGCCTACTAGACTAGCGCGTTTTTTTGTATTTTCTTCCCTTGGCCATGTCAGCACTCAGGTTTTTGGTGGCAGGGAGCGCTGGGACGCGTGTTCCGTTTTGCCAGTGCCTGTGTCGGCAGCGGTGTGGGATGGAGCAGCCGTGCGGGGATGCTGCGCTCAGCCTGTGGCTCAGGGACGTGTCCCTCACCTCGCTGCCTGATGCAAATTCCCTCCCACGCCGGGGGAGCTTTTCCAAGCACCTCGTGTCTGGCCTGTGTCTTGCCAGCCTACGAGACAGGAGGAGAATCACTCACTTGTCTGATCCCCGAGTGCAGTACATTCCTCCTCTGCGGGCGGTTCGTCAGACAAGGTTTCGTGGTCACCACGTGTGCAGAGCTCACCTCGGGGCAGGGCAGCGGGACGGTGCGGTTCGATGCCTCCATCTTTGCGGTATTTCGTTTGGCATAGAATATTTCACGGACCCATCAACGTGTTTTGGTGAGAACGTATCACGTGTCAGTGGCTGTTGCTGCAGCTGCTGCTACTGGGAGCTCCAAGGTTTTCTGCTTTTGTTCGTGGGGTTTGGGGGATTTGATTTGGGTTTTTGTTTGTGTTTGGTTTGTTTGTTTTTCCCTCACTTTGTAAGGACCTTTTTCAATTTATAGTTCAATAAAAAGGGTAATTGTGTAGAGATGTTCTGTGCTTGACTACAATTCTGCAGTTCTGACAGGATCACGTTCCTGGTTTTACCTTAGTGCTGTCCCAGGCTGAAATACTTTGTATTTAACACTCTGGGCTCTATAAACAGTGGATGTGCCTTAGCAAGTAAAGATCAGCAGCTAATTGTATTGTTGTTGAATAATAGGGTTCTCCTGCATTCTTTACTCTTTTATGTCTTAATTTTCACTCTGCTACTGGGAGCGGAGGAACAGATTTACTGCACTTCAGGAAAAAAGTATTTACTGGCACAGCCCTTCAGGGGAACGTCAGGAACTCGCACGTGAAGCTGTCTCGGAAGAGACCGGCTGCGTCTGCGGTGCTGCCGGGGCTGGTCCGTGCGCGGGGAGGACGCCCGCACAGCTCGCTGCGGGATGGTGACAGCTGAAAATAAAATAACATTTAAAAGAGCCCCTTCCAGGTACCTCACTGCAGACTGCGCTAAAATGATAACTGAGGCTGCCACAGATGACAATCGTATTATCTCCCTGAACTAAATAACTTGATTGTCTTATTATAGTGGAAAGCAAAGAGAAATGTCCTGATTATACTGCAGGAAACTGTCTTTACTAAATCTAGCCCAGCATTTATGAGCATTGTATATATTATTTGATTTTGCCAGAATTACATAAATGGGGCGGTGGGGGGGGATTGTTAATGTAAGTTTACTAGCAGAGTAAATCACAACTTAATTATTCTTTTTTTTTTCTGGATAAAATTAGAATTTGATATAATGGTCAATAGACATTTTCTTTAATTTTTGAGACATAATTTCTAACAGCTAATCCAAATGAATTGGAGAAAGTTGCTGCAGAATTGAAAAAATAAATTCTCTGAACTTTACGGTGACTTACTGGTAAATCCCCGTAGCTGGAAGCTTTAATTTACCTAATATTTCAGATTTTCTCCACTAACTGGCTCATGGGTGTTTATCAGAGCAAACCAGTGGCTGGTTTTGTGCAGACAGAGCCGGGGCTGTCCTGGTGGGACAGACGCGGCCGGACAGACGGACGAGGGCTGCAGTGGGGGCCTAGGGCGGGGCCTGGGTTGGCGCCGTCCCGCCGGGAGAGCAATTACCTGGGTTTGGTAATTGCACTTGACAAATGCAGAGCAGTATTATGAAGTAACAGTGGGTTTACACATGCACGTTGACTGGGTTACGTCTTGGGTTTATTCCTAGAAGAAACAGCTTTTGGTTCCACAAGTGGAGCGAGGAAAGGGCAAAACCATTTCATTTCCATCATTGTGAGGGTTTTTTTAACAATCTCTATTCACACTTTTAAGAGTATTTTTGTAAAAACACTTGGCACTCCCTGCTTCTAAATTGTGGAGTAACTTTGTGCAAACAATTCCAAAGAAATGGGGTTCCAACATTGTCATTATAGCTATTAAAACAGTCTGAATTGGTGTGCGTTTTGATGATTGCCATAGCAATGGTGGGTATATAATTTGCTGAATATCCATAACGGGCTATTTGAATGTGTTCTTTACAGTTCTACTTGTATGTATAACCAAGTGTGCCAAATCATCACATTGACCAAGCCAGACCCACATCTGCCATGGAATGAGAATGAAGACTTTTCTAAAGGACTTGGTATTTCACCTCCCTCTTCACAAAGTACCCAAACACCGTACATCAGGATAGCAGCAGCTTTTATCAGTGTGCTGCTAAAAATTATTCATGATCTGGGCTGCAAAAACTCCTGGCACCTCTGCTTTCTTGCTGCTTATCAGCAGGAGGTGGCTCAGTGTTTGTGCCTCTGGAAAGGTAAGACCGAGCCCATTTATCCTGTACTGTACACGCACAGAATCTTTTGCGGTTCAGCACCTCTGTGCCTTAATACTTATTAGACCTTTGATTTTTAAACAGTGGGGAGCTGGGAAACTTGAAAGATACCAGCAGCACTTCAATTCAAATGGCTCCTTTCTTATCATTTTATTGCAGAAGGAATTAAATGAAAATATTTGGGACTTTGCTGGCATGTTTGAAAAATCCATGCTCGAATAGCATCTGTAATACTACAGAGATCACGTTGCTGTAATAACCTATATGCTACTGTTAAAATTACATATTATTTCAGGTATATAAGATTCAGTTTATCAGGGTTGTGGGTTTTTTTTGTCCTGGTAGGAAAGCTTATATTGAGGAATAGAATGAGATCATTAGCCATATGTAGCAGAGTCCATACACTACTTCAATAGCCCCTTAAAAACGCTTTCTTTGTCCCCATTCACACTAACTCCTGGTCATCTGTAGGAAGCCGGGCAGTGCTCCCCGTGCCCTTGCACAGCGGTTTTCGCAGCGTGGAGCCGAGGTGATGTGAATTCCCCCTGCCCCGAGGAGGCAGCTGGTGTCCTCAACAACCTTGTCACTCACACCGCACCGGCTGGTTACTCTAATGAGCAGAGAGGCACGTGAGGGACTACTCGAGCTTTGGAGAGAGGGAGGTGGACGCTGCTGCGCACACGTGTGCCCGGTTGTGTGTTTTGTCATGGCTGTGGATGCTCTCAAGGTCCAGCCCCATTTGGAGTTCTGTATGGCTGCTTGTTCTCAGGTGTACATATGTGAATAACGCAGCGGGGGCTACGACCAGATAAACCTTTGTCCTCATGTCCCTGCACGGCACGGAGAGGCTGTTTGTGTCGCCGTTGCTGTCGGGGCTCCTGCTGCTGTCGGCCCCGAGCGCCGGTGTCTGCACAACCAGATCCCAGCAGGTCTCCAGTGCGACTGGGTTTGGTAGCAGTCGGAGGAGATGCATTCGCCCCACCATTTCTGAGCCCAGTGTGTCCCTCTGTGCCTTGGGAAGGTGGGGACCTTTTCTAATCTCTTAGTTTGTTTTGCTGTCATGCAGGCTGTGAGGAGAAGCGACTGCACAGCTGCCTCTGCTGAGCGTACAGATCATCTTGGGAGAGTATCCAAGGAGAGATGTAAATGCCCCAGAACTCACCAAGGAATAGCAGCTCTTTGCCAGTGTGGCAACTAGAAGAGTTGCCAGTGTATCTTGAGCAGCTGAAGGAAACAATTAGCTGATCTGTAGCGGCATTAGCATTGGTGCGTGTTTGTAGGACAGAGTACACTAGATTAGCTGTATGGCCATCGGGAGTGAGCCTGCCGTTCTAGGCCTTCGTCAATGTGCCTTTCACTCTGCAAGAGATTAGCAGCCGCCGAAAATAGGAAAAAAGAATTTTCCTTTCTTCTGTCTTACAAGAGACTCATCACGCCATGCTTGCCTTTCGTCTTGGCTTGGGTATGGCTTCAGTCTGTAGCAAAACCAGACAGCCAACAGGTCTTCTTAAAGAAGTTCCACTCTCCTGAGGATCTAAGGGAAAATATCCTTGTTGTGTGTTTAGTCTCACAGATCAAAGGAAACAACTGTCTTGGTTTGCATTGTGCAGGCATTAGATGTGGTCCAGTTACACAGAGCTCTGCTGGAGAAGGTGGCAGTGCCCGGGTTGTTCCAGCTTTGACAGATGGGGAGAAAGCTCAGCCAGGCAAGGAATATATCGCTCTTTCTGTTTCTAAAAGGACAGAGCAATTCACTTGGTTTCTTGGGAGACTCTTGACAGCACGAGCTCCTCGAGATCCTGATCCCGCGTGTGGAGGGCGGGTGGCGTGTCCAGGCTCTGTACGGCTCATGCCACGGGTGGTTCCTGTACCATCCCTCCAAGCTTTTCCGTGCTGCTGGCGGCGGTCACAGCCCCCGGTGCTGCCCACCGTGCCCAGCGGAGCCGTGTGCCCGGCAGGGCCCCGCGCAGCCCGGGCTGTCCCGCAGCGCTGGCACCGAGGGGCAGCGGGGCTGCGTCCGTGTCCACGCCGGGGGTCCCCGTGCGGGGCAGGGCCGGCGCTGAGTTGCCAGCGGATGGGAAAAAACACTGTTTCCTGTCAACGGCCCTTTTTAAACCACGCGTGAAAATCTCTGCTCGAGCCTTTGACTCGCTCCAGACGAACTCGCAGCCTCCGAGTTTCAGTTTGGACACGGCGGCTCCTGCCGCCCGCGGGGGCCGGGCCGTTACCGCGTCCCGGCGCAGGGGGAGAGCGCCCGGGCAAGCGGGCCGGCTGCGGGGAGGCGGGTCCCGCTCCGCCGTGCAGGGCCCGGACAGGACCCGGGGCGGGCCGCGGGGCGGGGCGGGCGCGGCGATTGGCGGGCGGACCGCCCGCCGCGCCAATCGGCGGCTTTGTTTAGGGTTACAGGGCGCGGAGGGGGCGGGCGCCTGCCGGGGCGGGCCGCAGCCAATGGGCGGGGCGGGGGGCGGTGGCGCCGGCGGCCGCGCGGCTCGCCCACGCCATTGGCCCTGCGCGCGGTCACTCTGGCGGACGGCGCTGCTCGTTGGCTGCCGGCGCCGGCGGTGCCGTGCGTCAGTCGGCAAGTCCCGCTTCCTCCACGGCGCGGTTGGCTCTGGCGGCTGTCAGTCGCGCGGCGTCGCTTCCTGAGTGGCCGCTGCGGCCGTCAGTAAAGCGCAGCGTCTCGCTCGCCTCGTTTTCCCGGCGTCTCCGCTCAGTGGCTGCGCAGCGTGTCACTGAAGCGCTGCCGCGTTGCGATTGGCGGCGCGCGCTGTCCATCGCGCCCATCCCCTCGGGGTGCCCGCCCCCCGCCCGACACGATTGGCCGCCGCGGGTGTCAGTGCGGATTCTCCCCCAATGGGCGGCGCGGGGTGTGCGCCGTGCGCGCGGGGTGGCCGGCCCGGCGGCGGCGGCGGCGGCGGGAGGAGGCGGCGCGCGCCTGGGTCCCGGTCGCGAGGAGGCGGAGGAGGATGTGGCGCGCGGAGGGGAAATGGCCGCCGAAAACAAGCCGGAAGGTGAGAGCGCGGCCGGGCCCATCCCGCTCCGCGCCGCCGCGCCGGGCCGGGCCTGGCCGCCGCCGCCGCGGGGCTGCCGGTGCGCCGGGCCTCCCGCGCCGCCCCCCCCCGCCCCGCGCCGTCCCTGCCGCTGGCGCGGAGGCCAGCCTGGGCCGCGCGGCGCGAAGTTTGGCGGCGGCGGGAGCCCCCGCGGGGCCGGGCGGGCGGGCAGGCCATGTGCGGCGGGCAGGCCGCGTGGCGCCGGGGCCGCGGCGGCCGGGCCGGGCCGAGGCTCGGGCACGCCTCCCGCCGCCCGCCGGCACGTGCCCGCCCGCCGCCAACATGGAGGCTGAGGCGGCTCGGCCGGCGCAGGGCGCGGCGCGGGGCTCCGGGCCGCCGCCGGCCGGGGGCGGCCTGGGCCCGCCGCCGCCCCGGGTCACGCCGCGCCGGGCCGGGCTGGGCCGCGCCGCCCCCGCCCCCCCCCCGCCCCGCTCCCTCCGTCGCGGCGGCGGCGCACGTGCCTCGCGAGCGCGCGCCTGTCACGAGCGGGGCGGCCTCGTCCGCGGCCCCGCCGCACCGGGGCCTTCGCGCCGGCGGGAGCGGGCGGGCCGGGGCGGGGGCGCTGCTGGGGCGGGCGGAGCGGCGGGCTCGGAGGGGAGCGGGGGGAGGCCCCGGCCCTGCCCGGCCCGGCCCCGCGGGCGGTGCGGCCGCGGCGGGGTTGCGGGGGGGGGCGGCCGGGGCGCCCAACTCCGGCCGAAAGTTACCGGCGCGGCGGGAGCCGGGGCGCGGCGTGTCCGCAAGGGGGTAGCGCTGCTCCGCCCGCGCGCCCCGCGGCGCCCCCCACCCTGGCGGGGCCGGCCGGCCGGAGCTCGGCGGGAAGGGCGGGCGGCGGCGCGGGCCCGGCCGCCCCGGGTCGTCTGGCTCGGGTGATTTCGGGGAAGTTCGCCCCGCGAGCGGCGGGAAGCGCTGGCGGCGACTCCCGACCCGCCGGCGGCTGCTGCGCCCGCTCTCCCGGCCGGGGCGGTCGCGCCGCGGGACGGTGTCGCCCCAACTTCCGTGGTCGGCGGGGCCGCCCGGCGAACCGGTACCCGGTGTCACGGCTCCGTTTGCCGGGGCGGGAGGGGGCGGTTTGTGTCCCGCAGCTCACCGGTTGCGTAACTGAAACCGGGTAAATTTCACGAATGCCGCTGGCGTTTATTGGGTTGCAGCCGGGCACCTCGAATATCCGTATTTATTTTCCTAATAATTGTTTTTTCCATATCTCTGTAGCAAACGTCCTTCCTCACTTTTAATCCATTTGCACTTCTTACTGGGAAACCCCTTTTGGGATACCGGGGTTGTGATTCCGACCTCTTCACCTGGATTTTTGCTCAAAGTGCTTTGGAAGTCGCTCTTTTTTTTTTTTTTGTTCTTGTTGTTTCTTGTAATTTAGCGGACATAGAACCTCCATAGCCATGGCCACCTTTAGTTTGCTTTCTGTCCGTGCCTTGTCCAGCATGAGAGCTCTACAGAAAATGTACGTTTTAGTTAGTAGCGGTGATAATGAGTCTTGTCAGCTTCATCTTTTATTAATCTCTTTGATGCTCCCAAATTCCTTAGTTCTATCTTTCCTGTGGTCCGGAAAATACCGGGCTTCCTTCTTTTCTCATTTGCATTGAAGTAAATGATTAATTCTACTGACATAGTAAAATACCAACTGGTTAACGCAGGTGTGAGAAGAGAATGAGCATCTATGCGGACTTCATGGCTCAAATAGTGAAGTTTCACTTTTTCGGCAGATGAAAGTCTTGTTCCCAAAGCACACGCGGGCTTGACTCTTCTTGCCCTTCCTGTGCTAACGTGTGATGACATTTTCCTGCGTAAGGCACAGATTTCAGTATACTCATAACTGCGAGGCCGCGGCTTTACAGAACCACGCAGATCAGCGCTCCTTGACTTGAAAGGTAATTTGGCCGTGACGCTTGTTACTTAATGCAGCTGTTACCGTGTTTCGTGTTGGAAACTGATTTTTGTGGGCTGTCGAAGTGTGTGCTTGCTGATGAGACGGGTCTGCAGCAGCATTTGCCTTTGTGCTGGAGCGCTGTGCAGGGGCTGCTGGAGAAAGGACATTTGTGCCCGGCGCTGGAGCGCCCGTGCGATGCTGCAGCCCGGCGGCTCGCGGAGGGGCTCGCTGGCCGGGGCGGCTCTGTGTCCCGTGCGGCAGTGTCACCGGGCAGGAGCACGGAGCCGGCAGCGCGGCACCAGCTCTGGTGCTGTGCTCGTAGTGAGCACCCAGAGCAGCTCCTCACTCTGACTAGGTCTGTGGTGTATTTTTGAGGAGGCAAGATATAAACCATTCGTTCCTTAAATTTAAACTCCGACTGTCAGAAACTTAAGTGGGAATAATTTTAAAGCGTGATTCAAGACAAGTGTTTTACCGGTAGTACGGATGCTGGAGGAGAGAACCCAGGTTGCTTTAGGTTTCTGGTAGTTTAATATTTAAAACCTAAAGGTAAACGGCAGCTAGCAGGTTAGTTGCGTGGAGAAGCACGGCTTTTATTGGGGAGCAATGTGCTCCACCTGCCCACAGTGGTGCAGGAGAAGCGAGCCTTGTGACAGCAAGAAACAGCTCTGCAGACCTGCTGGCTCTCAGAGCTTCCCTCTCCAGCGCTGGTCGAGGCTTCTCGTGCCCAGCAGAAAATCCTCGGCGGTGGGTGAGGGTTTGAAGTGAGGCTGGTGTCAGTCCCCTGGCTGCAGGAGGGATTTCCATGTCTTGGAAAACTCGGGTGAGTTACCTCTTTTCTGGTTTCCTTAGGGAGGATGAAGTTGGGCTCGATGACCAAGTGGCTCTTAGGTTCCTGCAGTAGAGGGTTTGTGGCTTTTGTAGTTTATGACCTGTTCTGTGTCTGGACTGAGCCTGGGAGGTGCTGCCTTGGCAGCTCTAAGGGGCTCTGAACTTGATTGGGGTGGGCGTCTGCTGCAAATTTAAAAAAGTTCAGGGTTGAATGTGCATAGAGAACCTTTCCTTGTATTTCTGTGCATTCTCCTGGACAGGTCAGAAACCCAGGGCTGTGAAGCGGAGCAGCGCCCATGAACTTAGACAGCAGCCGGCGCGGGAGCTGGGCGCTGTTTGTGGTGCCCTCGCCGTTCGGTGCTGTGCGGCAGGTGAATTTTACCTCCGTTAGTTCAGGCAGGGCCAGGAGTTGGTGGGGAGTTTCTGCGGCAGCTGGGCTGGGTTTGGTGTCCACACCGACCCAGAGGACTCAGAGCTTCAGGTGTGGTGGGATGCTGAGCGGCTGTTTGGGCAACATCCCTCTGGAAAACCAAACAGTCCTGATTTGGTTGTTAAACTTCCTCTGTGGAAGTGTTGCGTAGCAATTTATTAAACAAACCTGAGGTTATTGCAGCGCGATGGACGGGGTTTGTACTGCGGTCCTTCCTGGCCAAACACCTGTCTCAGTCCACGCGGTGCCACGGAGGTTTTGTTGAATTTCAGCAGTTGGGATTTCACCAAAATGTCTGTTGTCAGAGGTGGAAGTGAGCTACCTCCCGCTGAAGTTTCTGGAGCCGCTCGGAGGGCTGTGAGCCAGCAGGACAGGGGCAGAGGGGATGGACTCCGGTCGCTTTTTCCAACCAGCAGGAACTACACGTGTGTGAGAGCAATTCTGTTTAGTACTTTTGGTATTGTAACTGTTTGACATGCAAGATTCCTCATGGAAGGCATGGGGCTTGTTTAAAGCTTGAGCTTTTAAATTCCACATCTATTGTTCTTAATGATTTTCCCAAACACTTTATCTCAAAGGGTTTTTAGCTTATTTGTGGGTTTTTAAAGCTAGGTCTGTAGGAAGGTTTCCTATAGCCATTGTAACTCGGGTTTCATGTATCAGGAAACAGTGAAAGGATTACGTACAAGTAAGTTTAAAATGAATGTTTTTAAAATTCAATCTTTCAAGACTTGGTGCTAGCTTTACTAATATGTTTAAATGATCCTTTTCAAACATGCAGTCTTTTGAAGACCTGCTTGGAAAAGTACACGGCAGCAGAGGAAGGGGAAAAGCTCTGTCCAGGCAGCCCTCAGAAAGAGGGAGCTGGAATGTGACCTTCCTTTTCCAGTGTCCCTTCTGTCTCTGCTTCAATAAACCAAATATATCTGTAGGGAGAGAAAACAAACAAACAAACCCCAGTGCCAGAACAACAGCAAAACCCCCCAAAGCTTCCCCTGGAGTGAGCTGAGCGTGTTGCGGAGCCACGCGGGTTCGTTCGGGTGCGGTGCTTCCAGCAGCTGCTCGTGTCCTCGCTGGTTCCTGCCTTCCCCTTCCAGGCCTTACAACTAAAAAGAAACAACTCAGTATCCCCTCGCTTTGTGTGTCCTGTGTTCGTCTTCTGTGCCTTCCTGCACCCCTTTGGCCCTGTCTTGTGTTGGCCCTGGTTTAAACCCTGTGGGCTTGAAGGCACTGAGGCCCCCGGGGCAGTCACGGCACCGCAGCCGAGCGAACTCCCGGTGGCGCCGGGACTGGAGAGCTCGGCGTCCTTCTCCTGCTCTTGGCGCATCTTTGCTTCAAGGGGCTTTGTCGTGGTGGTTTGTTTTGGTGGGGTTTTTTTCCTGCCAACTCTCCAGGTAGATTTCCGAACTCAAACTGTTCATAGTTTAAAAAAAACCCAAAAAACCTGTGGTTGGCGGCTGCCAGTGTGTAGGGTCAGAGTGAGTAATTTCACTAGCCTTAGCCAGTACTTTAGGATATTTGGAAATCTGTCGTAGTCTGGAGGACGTTTGTAGTGTTGAAAACTGTGTAGATGGGTGGTTTGTGTTTGCGAGGCTTAACTACTAATATCCATCTCTCTTTAGTTTCATCGCAGTTGAATTTGATGATGTAGTTTTAGTGAGAACCAAGGGACGAAGGAATCGATGACACGTCTGAAACCAACGCGTTGCTGGTGACCCTGAGTGACGCTCTAATCGCCGCGTCGCCAAAGTCGAGTGTGAGCGGGCTGTGAGCTGCAGGAGGACGCTGGTGCAGCTCCTGAAGGTCGCTGTTAGCAAAGTCCTCGGCGCCTCCCGCGTCCAGCCGGGCCTCCCGTGCGCAGCGAGCAGCCGTGGAACAGAGGAGCCCGGTTGTTGGCTGGGGGAGTAGAGCCCCAAGTGCTGAGCACAGCGATGAATGTACAGCGCAAGAAATAAATAGCTAATTGTGTAAACCAGACCTTCAACCAGCGTGTAGGCTTTCATGAAGAATTGTGCTATCAACTCTTCCCCAAAACGCACCAGTTGCAGTTTTACGTAACTGTGTTGTTTAAATTGAATTCAGTTATAAAATGTCAAGAAACTTCCTGCTATGTGAAAAAGATACAATAACTTACAAGTAGCGCATTATTGGTGGGAAAACCAGGACGATAATACGCAGCAGCAGAGTTTCAGCTATATTTGTATTTCTTACAGCCTTAGAATGGTTTGTAGAGCTTGTTATAGCAACAGAGTATCACAAATATTCCAAGAAATTAGGCTAGCTTCAATAATTTACTAGAGGAAAATGATGTTGTTGATCATCCTTGATACTACTACCATTCCTGTGATCTCCTCATCTTTTCGGTTTTCCTCATCCCCCCGTTTTCCCCACAGGCAGCGATCCCAGCGGCGTGCGTGCCGGTTTGCCTCTCGTCCTCTCTTGCCCCTCTCTCACGTTTTTTGCCTTTGCCCGAAGAATTGTCCCTTCCCGTGTGTCCTCACCCCCGCTGCTCTGTGCGCCCGCGTTCCCCCGCAGGGACCGGAACACCTTTGCTGGGCCAGCAGCCGAGCCCAGCACTGGCAAAGCGGAGCCAGACCTGGTTATCTTGTCCCAGCCACCCTCGACTGATACTTAGAAATTGGCTTTTGTTCACAAGAGATTTACAACTGTAATTGTCCAAATATTTCTAGAAAACAGACCAAGAGCTGTTGGGTTTGTTTATATTGCTACTTGTTGACGGATTGAAAATGCCAGGAACCAAGTTAAACTCTGAGGAAAAGCATCCCAGTCATTCAGAAGTTTGAATTAGGGATGATTCTTTGCGTTTAATTCTGCCAGATTGGATTTATCGGTTTTGTCTCTGTCCAGAGGTCAGCACGTGAAAGAACGGAGGCCTTCCCGGGGACGTCCCACCCCATGGCGCAGCCCCGGGCCTGCCAGAGCCAAGTCAGTGCGTGAAAATACCAATGTGAATTCTTTTGACTAAGTCTAGATATCTAGACTTTCATTTTTGTCTGTCTTCGCATGTCATCCTTAGAGAAGCGAGTTATTGGAAGAGCAGCCCCTTGCAAAGGGGAAGAGTTTCAGAAAAGCCAGCAGGGCTGGGAACTGCGAGTGCGAGGGAGGACGGCGCTGGTGCCTTTGCCTTGCGAGTTGCTGTAATCACCACTGAGCTCTCTGAAATTAGGCACAGGTGATTTTTACAGGCTTATTCTTTATGTTGATTTCCGGCATAGAACTGTCTGCAAATCAACGGCTGATCAACACCCATTCAGCCGTTTCTCTGTTCGCCGGTTACACCTTATATTGATACACTGTGGTAGTTAAATGGTCTATAGATCTAAATTCACCCTCTGGATCACAGAAGATTTAAGAACCAGTTAAAGAAAAAGCAAAAGGTTGTTTGGAGAGCGGGGTTAGGGCACAGACTCACTGTGTGATTTGCTGTTGTGCGCTTTAAAGTTTTATGGCCCGTGTTGCATCCCTTGGGAGGATAAAGTGTAAGGAGCATGAAGAAACCCATAAAATTACGAAGGGTTTATGTGGTATAATTAATATGGAACTTTCTATGAACTTTATAATAGCTTTACTTTCTTAGTTTTGCACGAGTTTCTGGTTTGCTAATGAGCAATCTTGAAGATCGCTAATGGAATTTAAATTTTGGATTTTCATACCGTATTCCAAGATCCATTGTAGGCTGCTATATTTTAGTGTATAGCTTCCTTATTGTAGTTTTCGGATTTGGCTGTGCATGCCTTGGGAAGCATTTTTTGAGCTGTGGCCAGCTTTGCACTAAAAAAAAACCCCATGTCGATACAGCTTTACTGGCAAATCCTCCTTGTGCAAGTGCAGCTTTGCTTGCAAAAGCACTTTTTATTGACACTGGATGGGTTTGCAGATCACAATGTCATAAGTCGCACCCATAGCAAAAATAATACGAGAGAGAGAGTTCAAGTACAAATCTGGCCTGGATTTGCACAGTAGAATCAAATAAATATTGTGAAATTGCAGCTTCTCTTTGTGACCACAGAGGAGATTTCAGCTGTAAATGGGTGAGGGATGCTCCCTGTGCTGCCCGTCGCCCGCCTGGGTGTGGAGCGGGGCTGGTTCTGGCTCCTCTGGCGGGGGCAGGAGATGCTGCCTGGGGGTGCAGGCACGGCAGGTTGGCTGGAAATGACAGACGAGGGTCAGGCCAAGGGACAACCACTTTTTTTCTTTTCTCCAGCTCTCTAAAGGTGCATGTGTTTGAGTTAGAAGGATCGCGATGATTTGTGCGGAACGTAAGTAGCAAAGCAATAGCTGGTTTGGAGGAATGTGAACTCTTGGTAGCCGGTCTGCAGGGGTGGCAGGTCCTGGGGGCACTTGGGGACCTGCTGGTGGAGACGTGTCCGGAGGAACCGGAGCATGGAGTGGGGTCCAGGGGGGACGTTTCAGCGGCGGGGACGGCTCCAGCGCTGCAGCCACCGTGGCCATCGCCCGTGGGCACCTGTGTGCTCTGAACCCTCCTGGCTGGTTTGCCAACTTCGTCCTTGCCCAAGGTCAAGTCTGGTTTAGAGGTTGTTGAACTGAGGACTCGCTTCCCGTGACATGGTTGGTGTGCGTTGCTCTGACCACACGGCCAGAGGATTCGATCGAGGCAGGTGGCAGTTGCCGTTTTCCATGTTGGGGATTTTTTGGAATGAAGAAATGTCGTTGCTAAATGCAGGAAAGGGAAGCATATGTGAAATGCTGTCACAGTACAGGATGGTGCAAATGACCTTCCTTTGGTGTTGTAACACAAAGGCGTGAGATGCCAGCAACAGGAGGTGGAAGGTTTAGAGTCAGCAAGTTCTGATAACTTCTACCAAAACATTTTTAAGGGATCTATTATCCATAGGCACTTTCTGGATTAATAATACTGATAATTGATGACAGTGGAAGAAAGTTAATAAAACGAGCTGAATAATTAGAGGTCTGCCAGCCCTGCAAAATAATAGAATGAATGATAGAGGACTTGACTGATACGGAGGTAAGGGGAAGTAATACAATTAATGTCAATTAAAATGTGCCCATGGAAAATAAGCTGATGAGATGTAACTGGGGATGTAGTTTGGCTGATAAAAGCAATAATGTGTGCTGTAAAATACTTTGCCTCCTTAATGAATTGAATATAGTGCAATGCAATATTTTGAATGAGAAATGAAAACGGTATAAAATTAGTGTAGGGAATGTTAAGTAGGTACCAGCTAAATCGGCTGGTGGGTCAGAAAATACAGGTGGGAAGGGCTGGGGCTGCCGGTGTGGGGGGCCCGGCCGGCGTCTTTGGATCACCCCAAGTGTTTGTGAAGCTTTGAGTGGCCAGAGGAGATGGGACAGTCACACATGGAGAACACTGACTGGGAAAAAGATGTGACCGAAAAGCCCTGTAGGGTAGCGGTCTGAGATACTCAGTGTCAAGCTAGAAATCTGAAGTGGTGTACAAAAAAAATAATAGAGGGATCCTTCCTCCTGATTTCCTTACCCGCTCCGCGGAGATCTGCGCTGCCGGGAGGAGGAGGGACCGCGGCAGCGCTGGCGTTGAGTCGGGGCAGCCGGAGAGGGAAGGTCCTGCAGCCGGGAGCGCACGGGACTTGTGAATTGTAGAGCAGCTCACGTTTATCATACACATCACTGCTTGTCTTGTAAGCTCATCTGCTCTGCTTGCACGAGTGGTTGATTTAACAGCATGTACGTTGTTGAACTTGACACATCCAAGAGTAGAACCAAGCTTTGAAAATCGCGGGGCTGTCGAGCTGCCGGTTTGCGCTTTCCGAGCGGCTGCGGGACGGGTTCTACTTTGCTGCAGGTCACAAGGAAGTTCTGTATCGTACGGAATTGCAGAGCAGTTTTATCAAGATGCTGGCAGCTGTTTAATGACATAAAATGATAAGATATATAAAACGGAAAAGTTAATATCCTTTTTCTGTACACTTCCAAATGGGAAATGACTACAAATTACTTTTGTAGGGTAGAACGGCGGTGAATAAGTGTGGTTCCTGTACACCGCTGCCCGGCGTCGTGCAGGGCGTGAGGACAGCGGAGGATGGCAGAGCCGGGGGCTGCAGGGGAATGAGCCCCAGGGCTGTGCTGGAGCTGGGGGGTCTCATCCTGCCGCTCCCTCCCGTTCCCTGCGGGGCGGGTTTGGTCCCTGAACACGCAGGTCATGGATGCTGCGGCTCTGAAGGTGGTGTTAGGGGCTGACAGAGGGACAGAAGTTAATGCTGCTGCCACTTACGCAGGCTGCTGTTGGACTTCAGGGTTTCAGGGGTCTCTTTTTTGGTTTTTTTTTTTGGTTTTTTTTAAAGGATAATCGATGCACTTGCTACATTTTTAGCAACGAGAAAGAATAATCTTTTATTCTTCAGTAGTTCTGCTTTTGAGAGCTATGGGCATGGTGAGGTAGGAAGATTTCCATCCCTCTGCCTCACTCACATGTTGAGGAGCTGCATCCACGTCCTGAGCAGTCCATGGAAGGAAAAGTAACCTGTTTTTAATCAGGTACAGTGCATTTTAGTTTTAAATGAACTAATAGACCTTGAGTTGCATTTCTGCTGCAGCTTGGCAAAATTATAGCAGGTACTGGGGCTCTGTGCTTATTTACTTGCAAATCCTGTCAAGTGTGAACTTCATTTACGACTTTCCTGGCAGGTCATAGCGCTATGGTCACAGCTTCTATAACGTTTTGTCGCTATTGCTTGTAAAATTTGTCACTGAGGGAGGTAATAAGCTAAAAGAGGCACAGGTATTCCAAGATAAAAGCTAAAAGCACACACAGGCTCCTCGTGCACAAATCCATCAAAGCTCCTCTCGAACTTTGCAACCACAAGGAATTAAACTGTATTTATATTTCTGGAATAAAGGCGCGATTTGAACAGAAAGCCGTATTCTTCTTTGCAATGACAAAGCGCCTGCTCTTTGGCGCGTGAACTGGTGGGTTTCCAAGGCTTGCTGGAGCCCGGGTCTCGTGGAAACCACCTCTTCTCCTGTCTGTACATCACGTGTCTCCTTTTCTTTCCAGATGATCATGGGAACAGCAATGGCAGTCATGTAAAAATCTTTTTACCGAAGAAGCTGCTTGAATGTCTACCAAAATGTTCAAGTTTACCGAAAGAGAGGCACCGCTGGAACACTAACGAGGTAGCTAAATCTCTTATTTATTCTTAAATGTACCAGCTTACTTGATGCTTGTGGATTATTTTTTGAGAGCATGCCATGAAAGTTACAGAATATGAATTCCCTGGCTCCAGAACCTGTTGCTTTAACAATGAAGTCCTGTTACATGTTGAAAGTGGGATTTTAAACTAGACTTGAAGGCACATGTGAAGCTGACTACTGGTGTAGTAGGAGTCTATTGCTTGTGTGTATGTCGTTCGTCTCAGAGTCAGATCTTGTGTCATCTTACTGACATGCTCCAAAATTGTTTAAGATTAGACAGGTGTTTGGGTGCAGCGTTAAACAAATGCTATCTTACTATGTGTAAGGACTTCCGAACAAAACCACAGTGCGTGTTCTTTCCTGCCAAACGGGATCCTGAGAAATAACCAGCTTGCATCTGTCTGAGAAACCTTGTTAGGACAGCGAGGCACAAAGAAATGGGTGTTTTGTACTGGAATCCAGTTACTCTGTGGCAATTTGCATATCTCCTGTTAACACATCGCGATCGGGTTCACTGATGTGACACACAGCTACTTAAAACCCAGGTGTCTGGGCCAAGGCGGAGCTGAAGCACAGTTCAGATAGGTCCGTGATCTTTGCCTTTGTTCCTTCGGGGCAGCAGGGCTGGAAGTTGCACTGCAGTACCCACAGTGTAGCTGTGGTTTTTAGTAGCGCTGTCTTACTGTACCTTTGCCATGTTGTGGGAATCATTTAATAAAAGAAGCAAGCAACTTTGAGAAATTCCTGTAAAACTGCAGTCAGTGTCTTGCCTGTTGCAAGCTGACTGTTCTGGTCCTTCTAATCAGTCATTTGGAACATTTAAACCTGTTAACACAAACTGTGCTCACGAGTTTAACGACTGCAAGTGGCAAGCTGGGCGCAGAATCAAACACGCATCAGCCCATGTGCATTTTTCAAAGTTGGAGTGCTTCACCCCCCACCCCATTGTCTGAAAGTTAAAGTCAGGTATCTGTTTTTGACATACTGAGTGCTGTGACAGAATTAATCCGGTCTTCTGGGGAATTGCTGGCGTTGGCTCTTTTGTGTAGATGTTTGTGTCTTGGGTCATTTGAATTGAAATGTAAATTTTAGAAAATGTGGGTTGCAATTTATTCTGTGATAGCGTTTGTACTAATAGGCACGGGGCATAGAGTTACAGCAATTCCAGTGGCTCTGAAAGATGATGTTTTGACAAAGACAGCTGAGGAAGCAAGCTCTCTGCGCGGGTTTGTGGCACAATGAAGCTCCTCCTTGTGACTGGAAGCAGCTTGCTGGTGTTCAGTTGCTTGTCTCCAGTATTTCTGTTGCCCCTGGTTTAGAGGCTCGTGTACATGCTCACACTCTTTCAGCTTCACTGTGTGGCCTCCCAGGGTACAGAATGTGGCAAACAAAGTTAATCGGATAGCTGGAAATCTTGATAAGCATGATGCAAAGGAGAGAGCATAGGTGCTTGCAATGTGAATTGGGCTGGAAGAACCATCTTCCATCTGAAGGATGCGTCGGCATTCTGGAGGGGGAAGGTGAGCGATTTGGATGGTGCCTATTTTTGCTGTAAATTTGTCTTGGACTTTAGATCAATTGTTTGCTAATAATCACAAATCATCAGCTGGTATGTTAAAAAGCTGCAACCAGCCTGCTTCTGTCTTGTGGAATGTCCAGTTTGTCGCAGTCATTTGTGTCTCTGTCCAGAACCCGCGGCTGTGGCTCAGCGCGGTGGGGCCCGGGAGCTGGTTCTGAACGCGGGTTGTTCTGGGCTGGCTCTGCCGGCCTGTGTGCTGGCGGTTGTGGTTTCCCTGTTGCATTATTGAAAAGGAAGAGCTTGTGGCCAGAGATTTTTGGCCTCGTCAGCTCAGAGGAGGGGAAAAAAAAAAAAAAAGGCAGAACTTTGTGCCTAGATGAAGTCTTGGAAAATTTGTGATAATTACGGGGGAGGAGGGAGCTCGGCTTACAGATTTTATTTCCCTCCCTGCCCCCAACCTGGAAGTTTAATTCTGTTCACTGTTATAAAGCTTGAGTTTTTCTTAGGGTATAATTGAATGATAATGTTGGACTACATTTCAGAGTCATTGCAAAGGGAATATATTTTTTCATCTGAGTACACAGGTGTTCTGTCTGTGCTGGTGGAGGCCCGATTTGTATTTTGAACAGCGGTACTTCCAGAGTCCCTGTGTTCATTTCAGAATTGCTGGGACTGCTCGCGAGGTGTTTCACCAATAGGGAGGTTTATTAAAAGATAGAAAAGAAATAAAATGCGTGAAGTAACTGCCAGACGTGCACGTGTCGATGATGTTGCTGTGTCCCCCAAACCCGTGTGTTCGGACAAGCCCAGGACACCTGGTCCCGCTCCGCAGTGTGGTGGGAGATGCGGGGATGCGGGACGCGTCCCCAGGGAGCTCCGTTCACCGCCCTGTCTCTGCCCCTTCACCTGGGGAGCTGTCAGGGAAGCTCCAAACTCCCGCGGGTCCTCGCCATAAAGAGCAGCGGTGTTGTGGGGCTGGGGGCGGGTGGGTCCTGCCGAGCCCGGGCGGCTCGGACCCGCTGAGGTTTGTTCTCCTGCCGCAAATCCGCTGAGTGCCCTCATCTGCAGGCCGGGGCTGGGGTCAGGTGTGACTCTGGATTGCATAATGGGGATGGAGAAACGAGACCCTGTGAGAGCTGACTAGGTTGGGGTTGACTTTACACTTAGTGAAATCATGCTATGAGCAGCAAGAGAAATGGAGCATTTAAAATGCTTAGAACATGTTATCGAGATGTTTGCTTTCCATCAGATTATGCAGTTTTAACTGAAATGTTTGATGGAAATATATTTCCATATCAAGATGTCATCTTGTTTTAAATCAAGTTTATAGTGGTTTTATATTTCCTAGTGAGGGAAGTGTTCCTTCTAATTTTTTTTTTCTACCAGAGATACAAAATCATAAGTTTAGCCAAGCAATTTAATTACAGATTTACATTTTCTCAGATGCCTGTGGAAGTGTATGTGAGCTGCTTCCTCCTGCTCTGGGGGAGGATGGAAAGGGGATTTTCATGTGATTTCTCACATTAGGACAAATCATTTAATTGCCAGAGAATTCTGCACCGCTCTGTGTGTGTGAGGGAGTTAGTTCCTTGCTCCCGGGTTTCACTTGTCTGTTTTGAACCGGTTTGGCGTTGCGCAAGGCAGATCGGGTTTGGTGTCAGACTCCTGGTGGCCGGTGCTGCCCGTGGCTCATGTGGCGCTGGAGCACCCAAAGCGCCCGCGGGTCCCCTGGTGGCTCGTTAACCGCTAATCGCTGGGCAGCAAGGTCCCCTTGTGCAGGAAGCGCTGCCCGGCAGCTCCCGGCGTGGCGCGTGGGCCCCGCGGTCGCAGTGACCTTGTCTCGCACGGCGCTCGCCGGAGCGGGATTGCGGCTTCCAGCGGAGATGCCTTTCACTAATGGAGTTGGCAGCCGCAGTCATTAATCATCCTTGTAAACACTTGGTGACACAGGACAAGAAAGAAGAAAAAGTTAAACATCCAAAATGTAAAATGCTACCTAGGGCTTTTGTTTCTGACAATATTCTATATTTATGTTCTCTGTTGGGAAAAGCCAAGAAGTTCCACAGTAGAAAAACTCAGTAGTACTTGCTGCATGTGCTTGGGCTTCTCTCGAGGGCACGGCAGAAACGCCCCCTTTTCCAGCGTTTTACAGACTGCAGGCTCAGGTATTGCTTGATAGTATGCAAGCAAGTGCAGTTACAAAACTCTATTTGAACATTATTTAGCATAGGAAGAAATTCTTTGATGCTGCACTGGGGACCCTGAGTTGCGTGCTCACAGACATCTCCGGCGTGGTCTCGCGTCTGCTTTGCTTGCACGACAGTGACGTTCTCCTCTTCCGCTTGACATCAGGTTATTTCCTGTCTTTTTCTCTAAAGCACAGAGATCTTGAAGGTTTGGAGCATTGCCTGTGGGACGCGAGGGCTGCAGACTGCTTTGCGGGGTGGCTCTGGGGCCTCGGGGGTGGCTGTGTGCTGCGGAGCGCGGGGGGGTGACGGTGACGCGTCCTCCGCTGCTGCGGTGCCCCAGCCCCGGCACACGCGTGTCCGGCAGCCGCGGACACCGGCTCCTCTGCCATGGGTTTCTTCATCAAAATACCAAGCAAAGACGGAGCACTACAGCATACTACTACAATGCTTTTTTTTACATGCTTCTAAGTGCCTTTTAGAATGAACTCTTATATCCGAAAACTTCAAACGCACATTTGTTTTAAGGCTGCCCTGGACAGTATGGTGTATTGTAACACTTCACTACATGGTTGTACTGGTTCATGCCTTATTTACCAAAGTAGCTTAACAGATCCATGGGGCTGAGCAAGTGTGTGGGACCGGCTGTTGCCACTAGCGCGGCCAGGGCGAGGAAGAGCTGTCCAGGTCACAGCATCCCCTCTGCGATACACCCACAAGCTGGCAAAGCTCTCTGGAAAAGCAGCAGCGCTCATTAGAGTTTCCTGAGGACTATACAGTTATTCAGTGTATTTTGTTTAACGCATCCGTTAAGCTCAAGTTAATTCAGATGTGTTTTGCTCAAG
The DNA here is from genome assembly GCF_036013445.1 of Caloenas nicobarica. Lineage (NCBI taxonomy): Eukaryota > Metazoa > Chordata > Aves > Columbiformes > Columbidae > Caloenas > Caloenas nicobarica. The sequence continues at coordinate 7,519,716 of NC_088266.1, forward strand.
CACAGAGTCTCCTGAAGCCAGAGCCAGGGCGTCCTCTTGGTCTCCATCGGCTCTGCGATCTCTCAAGAGCGAGGGGAAAGTTTCGTTTTGACCACTGCCCGTGTGGTTGTGGAGTGTCACCTGTTACGGTGGCATTAGCAAATGCTGTTATTGGAGCTTTTGTTGTGTTCTGTCCCACCTGCTGATGCTCAGCTGGCGGAGCAGCAGGACGTGGGTGCAGTGAGTGGTTCCTGCATCACTTCTCCTGTCCCCGCGGGTGCCCTGAGACTCGTGCTGAGCTGTGCGGGTCAGGGACGGTTTGGGAGCGGGAGGAGGTGTCCGGCCGGGGAAGGATGTTTGCCGAGCGCTGGAGCGTCTGGAGGGCAGGACGTGGCTGTTGGTGCCCGTGCCGCGGTGGGTGGTGGCCGTCACCGGGGACAGGCGCGTCCAGCCCTGTGCTGCCCGTCCCCTCAGCCGACAACAGGAGTGTAAGAAAACCCGTTTTTAAAGGAGCAGAAAAAGCCCTGAAATCCAGGGGGGAGCGCTCCCAGCCTGCCCAGAGCAGAGCCCGGGTCAGGCGTGGGTACCTGCGCCCGCCTGGCGTGCGTGGGCGGCTTCGCTGCCGCTGTGGTGCTGGTTTAGGGCTGATCAGTGAGCGAGATGGAAATTTCTCTTTATCAGAAGCACTTCATTATGGGTTTATTTTGTGAAATTAATGAAATTCTGTGCTTTGCTTAATGTACAAGGCAGAAAATCTGCTACTGGCTTTGCTTTTGCAGTTTCTCAGTCATGTTTACATAATTAGTAAATGTTGTGAGCAGGCTCAGTGATTGAGCAGAATTGAAAGGTTCCTGTTCCTGGCAGTTCTGAACAACACAGTAATACCTGCTATGCTGTTCCTGCTCTGAGAGATTCCTCCTCTTCCTCATAGGAAAATCTGACTCTTTTTTTCCTTTTTGTTAATGTGAGGACCGATGTAATTGTATAATGATAAGACTTCAAAAATGGATGATTTTGCAGTTCTGTGCAGTTAATGTGTTGGAGTCCCAGGACCAGGTTGATCCTGCAAAGCACAGCAAACAGGTGAAGTGGATTGGTTTGGATCATGTGCTGCCCTCCTGTTTTCTTTTTTTCTTTCTTTTTCCCCCAAGTGAATTCAATTGAATGAATTAAATTAACTTTTTTAACCTTAATGATTGCTAAAGAAAAAAATTACTTTACAATTAGTTTTAGCATATTATACACAAAGTATAAAATGCTGCCGGTATTTAACTCGCTGGCTTTTTGACTTTAGTAACCTGTCAGACTACCTCTGTGTTTTTACAGATGTTGAAACTTTCTCTCAGTCGGTTTGGCATCGCCGGGTCTGTTTGGAGGCTCCGGTGGCCGTGCCGTGGGCGGTGGGTGCCCCGCTCCTGTGGGCTGTGTGTGCGCCGGCGCGGGCCCAGGACGGACCCGAGAGGCTCGGCGAGTGCGTTAATTTAATGAGTATTTAGCCGCTTGTCTGCAGGGACAGCACCGGCAGCGGTGGGTACCGCCGTGCCGCATCTTCGGCTCTCTGGCTTGCCCAGCACTGAGGAAAATGCTCGTTGGTCTGTTACACAAGTTGTACTTTGTACTGCGTTTTACAAGGAAAATGTTACAACAAAGTCAATTTACAAAGTCAATTTAAATGTCTCCTTGCCAGGGACTGGCGTATATAAACACAAATGAATTGATTCGCTTGTCAAATGAATGGAAACCAAGGATATTACATTTTGTAAGTGATTGAAATCCTGTCTTCCTGGTCTGATGTTCACCTCTTCCAAGGGTGGCTGTTGCATTTTCAAGAGAAAATTCAGGGCTTTTAGAGGAAAAACAAAAACCAGATATGAGGGAAAAAATTAGTGCCAACGGAAGTGGAGATTCTGTGCAGGGGTAGTACTTGAGAAAAAGGACTATGAGTAGAACCAGTCTTTCTGCAGAGGAGCGATCCCTGGGGGACGGGGTGTGCCTGGGAGGGAGTTCTGCAGAGCTCCTCTTGGGGCAGACCCGGTGTCACCAGAGCGGCCGGAGGGCCCAGGCGCGGGGGCTGTGGCGCCGGTGCCGGCGCTGGTGGCCCCTCTGCGGCCGCGGGGCGACCGTGAGGGGTCCCGGCGTCAGGGGCTTCTGGCTGCGCCCTCCGTGTCAATAGCTCTGGGCTGCATTAGCTGCTGAGTCAGGCGCTGGATTATTTCTAAGTCGCTTGGTTTCCAAATCTCTTCCATCCAAAACAAGGTTGTCTTACGAATCTGTAGTGTAAATCGTGATGAAAGGACCAGCTTCAGTACATGGGTGAAATAACAGCGGAAAAGCTGACTTTTTGTTGCAGTTCACAAAAATTGGAGTTGATACCTGTTGGAAATAATGGCAGGAACCAAGTTTTAACTCCAACATGTGTCAGTAATTTCAGCAGGAGCGTTTGCCAGACACTGCCAGTGAGTGGGAAATTAAAAATACAAACCTTCCTGCTTTCTCCACCTTGACGGTGACCCACGTGAAGCAGGAGTGATGCAGAAAGATGCGATGTGTTCTCTGGAAAAACGTACATGCAGATTAGATCCTTGCACTACACGTCAGCTTTGGATATGGTGATTTTCTGTTGGTGGTGACTTCTTTGCCGTATGAAGACACAACTCAGTTCTGTGGGTGGGTTGGTTTGTTGGTTTGAAGCTCGAAGCTGTTTTGGTGCAGCCGAAAGGCTGCGGAGAGCGAGGGCCCTGCCGGGCAGGGAGCGGCGGGCTGTGCTGCCCGTGGCGGGGTCTAACTCATCTGATGTAAATGTGACACTCTGCATAAATCCAGTAGAGATAATGGACTGCATCTTGCTTGGAAATGAGTGCCAAAGAGGTTTTTATAGCTTCTGTGTAATTGAAATTCCAGGAGGAGAGGCCTTTGTCGTAGTAACCACATTTGAATTACTGTTTTATTGTAGCATTACAGGCATATGTTATGATGTCAGGAGCTTGGTGTGCGTGTGTCAATAATTACTGTATTTCCAGTTACAAAGAGTAAAGCAAACTCCTTTCCAGGAGCACGTAACACCCCGAGCGCTGGGGCTCGAAGGGCCGTAGGGCCGGCCAAGCTCTGCGGGGCACGGCGGCCGAGCCGCGCGGGCTGTCCCGGCGCATCCTGCGTGACTGGCGGCGGTGCCGCGGCGCGGGAACGGCCGGGCCCGCGGGAGCCGAGCGAGGCAGTGGCAGGGCCGGCGGCGGCGGCGGAGCGTCCTGGTGGCGGTGGCAGGGCCGGCGGCGGCGACGGAGCGTCCTGGTGGCGGTGGCAGGGCCGGCGGTGGCGGCGGAGCGTCCTGGTGGCGGTGGCAGGGCCGGCGGTGGCGGCGGAGCGTCCTGGTGGCGGTGGCAGGGCCGGCGGTGGCGGCGGAGGGTCCTGGTGGCGGTGGCAGGGCCGGCGGCGGCGACGGAGCGTCCTGGTGGCGGTGGCAGGGCCGGCGGTGGCGGCGGAGCGTCCTGGTGGCGGTGGCACGGCCGGCGGCGGCGACGGAGCGTCCTGGTGGCGGTGGCAGGGCCGCCGGCGGCGGCGGAGCGTCCTGGTGGCGGTGGCAGGGCCGGCGGCGGAGCGTCCCGGCAGCGGTGGCAGTGGCTCTGCCCGGCAGCACCGCGCTGGGGCAGGCGCCGGGGCGGTCGCGGGAGCTTTGCCGCGGGGCCGTGGAGGGTGTCGCTTGTACTCACTGCAGCTCCTTTGTTTTGCAGAGATCTTGATGCAGACGCCCTTTTGGATTTCTTTTTAATAATGTGTGACCCTTCACCTTTGATCCCTTGACCTGCATTATTTGGTAACCATTTCATTTTTTAAATTTCATTTCACTTTTAATTTTGGTGTGCAAGCTGTAACATTTCATCGTTTTAAACTGTAACGTTCTTTGACCTCCCCAAATGTCTTTTTTTTCCTATAAACATATGTAATGTTGGCTTTTCTTGAATAAAAATTACTTCAGTTGTTAAAAAAAAAGTATGTAATTTTCATTGGTTTTTGCTTCTCTTAAGTTTAACTGTGTGGTTTTTGTATAGTACATTACTTTTTTTGACCTGTGTTCTCCCAGTACTTAATGTAATTTATTTTGATATTTCTGTACACCTTTGGTTTTAATTTGCATTTCTCCGCAGTACTTTTGGTCAGTAAAACATACTTGGTTTTGTATTTTCCCCCTCGCCTCTGGTCACATTTTGATGGCTCAAAGTAATCATGGGAGCATTTAAGATACTCTTATGAATAAAAAATACACTTTATTGTTAAAATTTCGTCCATTGTCCTGAGCTCACTTTTCTCAACCATCAGCTTAAAAGCGATAGCTGTTTTAATAAAAGATCAGACTTTAGACCAAAATGAAAATCTCAGTTGAAACTCAATTTACGTTTATTTTTACATCATCATTGAAACTAAAAGGGAGGTTATAGCTGCTTTGCGATGTGCTTTAGGCACGGGTGTGCTCAGGCAGCAGTGTCGAGTGTACGGGGGCAGCAAAGCCCCAACGTTTAGTAGCTGTTTCTTCCCATTTTTCTGTTAAAAGTGTACCAGCGTATCAGACACAGATCTTGGCCAGATTCTAATTCTGTTTTGAGAATGGTCATATGAAATCCAGTGAACACGGCCCACTGAAGCAGAGATTATTTTTTAAGTGTCTCATTATTTTACTCTTGAACATTTAATGCTGAAGTTTTAATTGCACACAGATGAAGCTGCTAAATGAGCACTGAAATGGATTTAGGTCTTCTCTGAGCCTTGTTGGTGCTTATAAAACTTGATAGTGTTCATTAGAACTGCAGATTACGACTGTAGAGAGCTGTTGGCAGGCTGCAGCGGGCTCAGCGTCCGCGGGCAGAAGCCAGGAGAGCCCTGGGCAGGGCAGGAGCGGGTCTCACTTCGCAAACAGTAAATATGAGTCAGGAGAGCGGATTCGCTGTCACGCAATAGCGGCCGCTCACCGAGCTCCCGCTGCGGCGCGGCCGGGTGGCACCGGGCGCCACCAGCAGCAGCGCTCCGGTTTATGGCCAGGGATGATGGAACTGAATTCATCTTACTGAACCAGAACTAAAATACGTGTTTTCTTCAAACAATCAAAGAACTACACAAGTGCTGCGAAATGTTGGCAAAACAAAACATTTGTCTATTTAAATATTGAGAGAATACGGAGAGATTTGTTCCTGTTTATGAGGGTTTTCTCTTATTCAAAGCCAGAATATTGGTAACATCCACTCCTGAAACAAGTCTTAATTTTGAAATTCATGCGTTATCTTCTGCTGGATGCTTTTATATGCTAACCTTAACATAAGGCTAAATGACTGAAATGAAATACTTGGCACATCTGTTAGATTTAGAACATTGCACGTCTTGCAGTTCAGGTAATGCAGCTGGTGTAGGATTAACCTAATCTGCTTTATTCAACCTAATAGACATACTTGGGTATCAATCATCTGCATGTGCTGTTCGTTTAATAAAATATACATAGGCAGCAGACAAATTGCCCACTTCAGTCTGGACTACTTTGAAAAACAGATCTATTAGTCAGCACAAGCAAACATTGGTTTTTCTATTAGTAGTAAAACTCATCCAAACACACAAGATGAAAAAGTGTGCAGGACAGACTTTTTTTTTTTTCCTCCCCAAAGTTCGTAACTGAGAAAACACAGATTTCTGTACAGAAACTGTCTGTACACGGCAAACTTGCGGGATGGGCAGCCAACCCCTACTAACGTGTCCCGGGGCTGTGGCTGCTCAACGGGGCCGCGGTGCCGGTGGGGGGCAGCTCCGGTCCGGGGGAGCTGAGCGGTGCCGGTGGGGGGCAGCTCCGGTCCGGGGGAGCTGAGCGGTGCCGGTGGGGGCAGCTCCGGTCCGGGGGAGCTGAGCGGTGCCGGTGGGGGGCAGCTCCGGTCCGGGGGAGCTGAGCGGTGCCGGTGGGGGGCAGCTCCGGTTCGGTGAGGCCCTGCCGGGGGCTGCTTGGGGAGTTTCTGCTCGGGGAGTTTCTGCTCGGGGCTGGGGCTGAGCTTCCCAGGCTTCTCGCCCCGCTTGCTGCTCTGTGTGTGTATTGTTTTGCAAAGTCCTTCAATAATTTAATTATTGCTATTGCTTCCATCTTTAAATTTTCAACATGCATTAAGGTCTTTGGCTGAAGGGAGAGGCCGGCGCCGGTGGGCAGCCTTCCATGACTCGCTCTTGTGCTTCTGCTTTGACTCTGCTTACAGAAGTAGCCGCTCCTGTAGCGGTGGAAACCCCGCGTTTGGCTTTCTGTCCGTGCTAGAGCCAGGGTCCTCTGCCTTTCCTCGCTCTTAGCTGCAGACCTCGGGTGAGAAAATGTTCAGTGATAAAAATGTGTTTTTATTTCTCCTTCAGGTTGGGCTTGTCTGCTTTTCAGCTCTTCTAGACATTGGAAATTGCCGTTTGTGTTTATGTTCTCTGGATTCCCTCCCACAAGACAGAAGCGAATTCAGCCTGGATTGTTGGGGAGAGCCTTGGCTGGGAATAAGGATAATTGCAGTCTCTGGCTGTGCCACACTTTTACTGATGATTTCTTTTAAGTTATTCACCTGCACTGTATCTGTTTCCTCAGCTGTAAAATATGGGTAATTACCTCCTTTGTAAAATGTTATGGGGTCTGCTGGTAATTATATGAATGAAGCACTAATTACAGTGATTATTACTTGGACCTAGCCTAGATCTGGGTGATGTTCCTGTTGTGATGAACACATGAAACAAATCCTACAACTTGCTGTTCTCTGTTCTTTGAGGACGGAAGGGAAGGTGCCGCGGCACCGTGTGAGTTCCTGGCGGAAGCACCACTGCTCAGGGACAGGGCGGTGGGCTGAGAAGAGGCTGGGAAATGACTGGTTCTGTGGTTGGAGCCACGTGTAATTTGATAACGAGCATTTAGGCTTTGGCATTCGCTTTTCCTCTTGGAGAAGCGTGGAATAAAACCGACTGGGAACGATGCGCTTTGGGATAGCGGCTGGGCTGGTGCCAACCCGCGTGCCACATCGTGGCCTCGGTTCTTCAAGGTCTGACCTTGGCGCAGGGAAAGGCGTCCTCCCCACTCTTGAGATTATTTCCCCTCCTGTAAAAGACTACAGGTTGCATTCATTACCAAGCACTTCATTTGCCTTTCTCTTCTCCATTTATTTAGGACGCATTTTCTTTGTAGCTGGGAATAGCTGTACTATCCACTAAGCGAGGCTGGGTAGTGGAGGAAGAATTGATGTTCTTTAAGGTAGGAATGGAGTGTTCTCATCCAGAAAACGCTGCTACTGCTGCTGCCCGGATGATGCTGTAGTTTCTGACAGTAGTAATAATGAGTAATGTCTTATATCTGTTAACGATGAGACGCTCCTGCCCAACACCAGCCTTCCCCAGACACACAACGTGTGGCGCGGTGACAGCAGAAGTCGTGTTGTTGGTTTGTGTGGCTGCAGCTCCTGCCTGCTCTGCTCTGCCCCCCCGTGTCCCCCAGCCCAGGCGGCCCCCGGAGCAGCTGTGGGCTCGGTCTGACCCCAGAACCCGGTCCCGAGCCAGAGCCGATGTGCTGAGCAGCTCTGCTGTTCCCGTAGTTCCGTGAACACAGGGAATTTTGACTTTCAAGAGGAGGATTCAGTTACTGTCTGGTATGATAATACGGAAAGGATTTCCAGCAAGAGAAAGGAAATTTTTACTTGCAGCTTGGCACTTGAATTTTCCAAACTAGATGCTCATCTCTGACGGCTTATTTCTGATTGTCTCTACACAGTGAAGTCAGTCTGAAGTCCTCGTCCTCACAGTATTTCAGTTGTTGGCAATGCCAAGTCCATCTAATGCAGCTTACTGGGTTGTTGTTCTGTTTGGGGATAACTACGGGGGATGAATGGTTCCAAGCAGAGTTGTTTTTCAAGGCTTCTAGGTTTAAAACCTTTTAAATGATAACTGAAAATCCACCAGATGCTTGTGTTTCTTTTCAAGTTGGAGTGCTTTTCCCCTGGCACGCTGTGCCGCTGCTCGGGTGCGGGGCCCCGGCGTGGTGCTGCCGAGCCCTGCCAAACGGCACCGACCACGTTTGCACCTCTGCTCTCGGCTCCAGAAACCACCGTGGTCGTGACCGAGTACTCGTGCGCTCCAGTGACGGGCAGCGATTCCAGGCAAGTCAAAACAGTCGCCTTGGAAAGGTTGGGCCAGGGGATCCTGGGGGTCCCTTCCCACCCGGGATTCTGTGAGTCTGGGATTACCCAGAAATAAGTGTTGGAAGGAACTGACCTTGATAGGTGGAGGAAAAAGTAAACAAGGGAATATCTGCCTTCCCGCAATTGCTTTTGCCTCGCTTTAAAGCATCTAAAGTATCAGATAGTTGTCTGTATGTGTCTGTGCACTTCACCTAATGTTCATATGAGATTTAAAAAAAAAAAACTCCTAAATTATATGGGAAGCAAAAAACCTGGTTTGTTCCTACAGAAGCAGCATCCATTAAGATTAATTAATTTGCTGTGAGATGCTTCATAAGTGAATAATACTGTATAAATATTCTTATTGCACGATGCACAAGTGAGCTGATCTGTGTGCACTCTGCAAGTCTTGTATGGCGAGGCGCAGTAAATTACTACATAATCTAAAGGATAATCAATAATTCAGTTTCAGGATTTATTCAACCCTAATTTTACAGTGTCCTTGCAAAAAGTGGGAAGGTGTATGATATCTATGGGATTTCTGTATCTCAGTACCACTCTGAGTGCTGTAAATCAACAGCATAAGTAACATAGGAACTTATAATTGAAATGTTTGGTAAGGTAATAATTATAAACTCTCTGAAGTCTTCCTCCTCTCAGAAATTAGTGAGCTTTCTGCTTTTCATTACAGTGGCAAAGTGTTGCATAAAACCACTGTAGCTTAGGATAAAAATGCTTTCAAGTATCTGAATTAAAATGTGGCATCGCCACAAAAACGGAGGTATTAAAGCTTAAGTGATTCCAAAGTGATGTGCTGCTACATGGAGGCTGGTCCGGTTTTGAGCAGGTTTTTGGGCATTAGCGCACCCCATTCAGTGGCAGCCATGGACCCCGGCGAGGCGGTCGAGGTGCCGTTGCTGTTTGCAGCGGTTACTGCGGGGAATCGGCGGCAGGACCGCTCGGAGCAGCCGGCACAGGAGGAGCAGGGTCTGCTCCGCGCACCCCGTTTCTAGCTGCCCCCGGCTCTGTACGGACGCGGAATCCCCACAGGAGGGTGCTGTGAAGGCATTTAATGTGCAGATTTTGCAGGGAAGATCCGAGTTTTGAGGAAACAGCGATTACAGGGAAGCCAAAGCTGCGTGGCAAGGACAGCGCGTGTGTGGTGCCAAGGGACGGCGCGGCCGTGGTGCTGCCGCTGTGGCAAAGCGGCCGTGGTGATGCTGCCGTGTCCTCGCTGCGGCGCCGGCGGCTCCTGCACGGCGTGACCACAGACGGAATGGCGCCGTGGGGCGGGCGAGTGGGGACCCGCAAAGCGTCCCAGGGCTCGGCGTGGGTGCTGGGACCCTTCACGAGTGTCACCCGTGGCCAACGGGACGTCTGGCTGCTCGCCCCCGAGCGCTGGGGCCTCTCGTCTGCTTCCCTGTCTGTATAGAGGGTATTTAATACACATCAGCTGCAAAATCCTTCTGGTTGCAAGTAGAATCTCTTTTGTCCTAAAGTACTTTGTAAGTTAGACCATTTCATTCAGCAAAACAAAAAAATAAGCTCTCTTTAGTTCTTAACTGTAAAACTTTTGAATATTTTAGATAAAATAGGTTATTGCTTTTGCGTAGTACGCACTCATGCCAAAATAGCTTTATTTGACAAGGCGTTTCCCAGATGCGGCTTTCCTCGGCTGGGGTGCTGCTTCCAACCGCAGTGATCACCGAAAAGCCACCAACACCCGCCCGAGGGAGCTGCCGGCCCCGCTCCTGCCCCCCACCCCGCTTCCTTCTCACTTCTTCTTTTTAATAACTTTTTAACCCAAGGATTATAACTAAAATAGACTTCTCTTTGATGTGACCTCTAAAACATGGAGTGCTGGGGGAGGATGAAATGTAATTCTGTTACGCAGAATATGGATGCTGCGATTCTTTTAATGGCAATAAGATAAACTGATAGAGCTGTATTGCTGTGGGTTTTTTTAGATCCGCTAGTCACTAAGTAAGAACGCATCGCTCCAGCTTGGCGACCGGGACCCGTGGTCTGTGCGAGCGCCGGGGTTCAGTGCCGGGGTTGGACGGGCCCTGCGCGGTGTCACCGGCGGCTTTGGCGCTCGGCTGCAGCGGTGTCACCTCAGCCTTTGGCCGGGAGGGACCATCGTGATGCTGACACGGGGAACACCGGCGGGCCAGTGCCCGGCAGCGGTGTTGGAGCTTTGCCTGTTACCAGCACGGCGAACCCGAGTCGTTCTATCCGTATGCGTGTTCAGTTTGCCGTAGGATATTGCAAATAGACTTGGATTTGGGCTTTGTAAAGCGAGGCTTTCTGCTTCCCACAGGAATTCTGGCCTAGCAGTAACCAGCTGTAGTTTTGGTAGTTTTTGGTTACTGAGCAGCTTCTGTTGGGATGTCGGGAAATCCGAGCGTGAATTCACGCAGCTGTGTCATGGGCGTCCCCTCCGTGACCTGCAACTGCTGCCGCTTCAAACAGCTGCCACTGAACACAGCCAGTAACACCCTCATGGATTCTGTAGGATCTTTTCCTCCTACCATCTCAAATGAAAAATAAACAAAGGAGCTTAAGCACGCAATGTGCTAAATAGGCTAATAAGCTGTGAAAACATTTTATGGGGAAATCTGGGGCAAGAGCTGTCTGCCGAAGCCAGCCTATTAGACTTGGCAGCAGAAAGGCTGTGGGAGAGATAATTGAAAGATTTTTTTTTTCCAACTGTATGTGTATTTTGGTTTTTTCCCCCCCGCTTTCTGAGGAGTTTTAAGAAATCTCTCCCTCCGTAAATTGATTACCTCTCCGCATCAGAACGCCTTGGCTCTAAGTACCCACTAAGCTGCTCCTCTGCTGATTTGACTTTGCCTTTCTGTTAAATGTAAAACAGTTTTTAATCTTCTCATTTAGATGTTTTAATAGAAAGTAAATGTTTAACTTGCTTTGCTGTGGCATCCAAATCTCTAATCCGTGGGAGCGCTGATAACGGCACGCAGACGTGCTCTTGTCTCAGGCAGGCGTTCCCGGCGGAGCGGCCGCGGCCGCGGCGCGTCCTCGCTGGCGGTCGCACCCACGCGTCGGCTGCTCGGCGGCTCCGGGGGCAGAGCGGCAGGGGCAGGTTTGGGGAGGCATCTCCAAGATGGGGAGGGGACGGTGATTGTGTGTGAAACGCCCGGTGCTCACCTGCCCTGTGTCAGAGCTGGTGCTGAGCTGCTCGTGTCAGGAAAAGCAAATAATCATCCTGGAGCGGACACGTCGCTGAGGGGCGTTTAGGAACGTGAGCGGGACGGCGGTGAGAACCCTGTCTCGGGGTGGTTTCTGACTCTGGGGAATGGGGAAAGTTTGTAAACATGCCGCACATTGTTTATGATTACTGCCCGCGAGTTCAATCACAGCTTTTCCTGGAGGTTTACGTTTGGAGATCATACACCTGTTCTGCCGGTGTTAGTGCTGCCTGTGCTCTGGTAAATGAGAGCCGAACCGTGCGCTTGCTGAGGGCGGAGGGCGGGCTAGCGTCAGCTTGGTGCCTGTTACACCAACGGGGCTTTCCGCTCTTCTGTAGCCACTTGGATACTTTATTTATGCTTAAATTCAATTTTATTCTTCTTAAAAGGCAGTTGTGGCTCCAAGACACAAATACTGCTGGCAAATTAACAGGCCAAATTCAAAATTCATCAAGCAGGGAAAGCACAGAGTGAATATGGATGGAAAACTGTCTCCGGAGCAAAAGCAGCCGCTCCTGCCCACTTTGGTGAGGGCAGAAACAGCCACTGTTTTTCCCTTCTGATGCATTATCTGCCTCCAATAAAAACCAGTGTTTTTTCAGGCTGAAAGCGCAGTGAGTCCTGGAAGAGCGAGAGCGCTGCCCAAGCCTTGCCCTGCGTGTTCCCTCCCGCCCGTGCTGCTGGGGGAGATGCTGCTCGGGCAGCTGGCTCTGCAGAGGCACCTGCAGATGCTCCATAAACACCATTTCCTCTGTTTTAAAGATAGCTGCACTAGTATAGGTGTGTCTGGATAAATAAAGTGTTCTAATTCTCAGGCTCGCGGTGTGACAAGCTGCAGTTCTGTAGATGCCGGTGTTACACGTGTCCGGTGGGTCTGGCCGAGGGGATTCTCCACCCGGTCCTGGTGTCCCCCCTGGACGCACCCCGGTTCATACCCCATTGTGCATCAGCTGGGCTGCGCGTGAAGCTAAAGAGAAGAAAGCTTTCTGTATAAAAAATAAATCTACTTCAAAATAAAATAGTTTAATCCTCACAGGAGTGAATATTGGGATTAAGCTCTTTGTCTGGAAAAACGTAAACTCAACATTTCAAGTTTTCTAATGAGTTCCTGCACAAGAGATTGCCAGATTCAACGTTATTTCATAGGTATTTGTTACTGCACTTTTCTTCCTAGGGAGAAAAGGGAGTTTATTTCTGCCTCTTGCCTGGAGCCGTTGCCCGTGCAGCATCCCCGTTTCACCGTTGACATTGGCGGGTGGCTGGTCGGGGCTGCCCGGCCGGCCCTGGTGCCGCGCTCAGTGGTGCTGATGAGCCGCCTTTCGATGGCTGGGAAGAGGGCAGCAAGAGCGATAAACCAGACGTTCTGTCCCAGTAGAACCTGCCTAATGGTTTGTCTGCAGTGCTTTTGCCAGTAATGGGAAAAAGCAAATCCCCATTTCTTCAGAGACTGGATGCATCGGGAGGATTGCTGGAGCTTCCAAAAAAAACCACCCCGAAATAGCAAATAGCCTGTTGGGTGACAAGGGCGCGTGAGGAGCTGGAGCATCTGGGCTGGTCTCATTTCCCACATCAGTCTGCACAGACATAAATATCTACTTTTTTGTTATCCTTGGTGGTTTTGTTTTCTTTCTTAAAGGGAACTGGAGGGAAAGTTTGGATATATCTTCTTTTTTTTTTCGGCAGCTTTTTGTTACTGCCAGCATAATGGGCAAAAATCCCATTTTGACATTAAACGACGGGTCGCTGTCAGCTGCAGCACACGGAGCAGAGGAGACCGGAGCGCCGGCCCCTCGCGCCCTCCTGCACCGTCATGGATGCGCTCGGCTGGGGCGGCGGAACACGGCGATCGGGTAACACGGGGAGATTTCTCTCCGTGTTTCTCTTGTTTCTTTGGTTTGTGACAGGGACACAAAAAGTTTCATTTTTCAGGATCAGTAGAAAGCGGCAGCATTTCAAGGCAATCCCTCCTGCCGGGAAAGGCGGCCACTGTGCCCGGCTCCGCCGCTCCTCCCCGGCCACGCTGGACGTGCCGCAGCTCGTTTCACAGGCAGGTTTGGAGCGAGGGCTGCGGGACGATGTGCCGACGGAAAGTGACATGGCGTGGGGCGTCCCAGCGGCGTCGGGACTTGCTGTTCTCCACGAGATGAGTTGTGAGCGGTTTGCATCCATCCGCAAGCAAACAGAGCTGCTCCTTCCCTGTGCGCTGGACTTACAAGTTGGGTTTACAGCATATTAGCTTAAATGTCTAGTTTTCTGTGTTGCAGTCATTCTAATTAAATTAATTCGCAAATTCTGCCTGTTTGCCTTTTTTCCTTGACCTTGTTTCTTCTTTGACCAAAGTCCTAATACCCCTGATGGATTGCGGGCACATGGAGATGCGTATCACCAAAATAGTAAAAGTATTATGAAAGCAATCAGCTGTAAGTTACCCGCTTGGCATGTTAGAGGCAGCTCCTCCCCCATGCAAGGCCAAGTGACTCTGAATTTATCCCCTGGGATTTGGCGTTAAAACGTGTTTGCTGCCAGCTGACAAAAGAGTCAAGCTTGGATTTATTACACCGGCACCTGCAGTAAAAAATGACAGATGATGAAAATGTATTTAATTATCATTCAGTGCCACATCTCTGTCTGCTCCAGTCTCGCTGCTGCAGCTGTTGGCACACACTTTATTTTAAAGTCAATGTGCTTATCTGGAGAAGAGCCTGATCTCCGTGAGTAAATTGGCCGGGGAGCGGGAGCCGTCGGCTGCTCTGGCGCAGCTGAGCACACGGGTTGGTGTTGCCCTCCCGAGAACGGGCTGTCCCGCGGCCCGCGCCGGCAGAGCCGTCACAGTGCACGACCACGTGTAATTAAACAGCCGTGCGGCAATAATTGGCTACAGTTGTTGGGGGGGCGACACGTCTCAGAGGCGACTGCGGTTTGCAGCAAGGTCAGGGGGACGGGACACGTTGCTGCAGCAGAAGCGTTTTCAGTCTCCTTTCCAAACGGGTTAACCTGTTGTCATACAGAGCTGCTCGCGGCACTGGGGAGCACACCCGTGTGTGCAGAGTTGTCTGTCCAGACATGCACGTATCCACACGTATACATGGATAACTGGCTGTGTCACGGGGGTGCCCAGGTGCTGCTGCCCCGCTCATCCCGGCCCCTGGGCTGCCCAGCTGCAGCCAATGGAGCTGACGAGGCTGCCGGGGAACTGGGACAGGCCCCTTCCCTGCCCGGGGCTGGGCTCGCGTTGCCGGGGCATCCCTGGGGTGCGGAGCCCGGCAGCGCTTGCCCCGCTCCGCGCCGCGGCCCCGCCGCTCCGGGTGCCGGTGAGCGCTCCTGCTGGGGCGAGCCTGTGGGCTGCCTGCAGTGGGCATTATTTGGGGGCAAAAAAAGGCAATTGAGCAGGTGAGCTGGGCGGCGAGTTGGCCGGCGTCGGGGCTGCGGTCTCTGCTGGAGGCTGCTGGTCACTCGGTGCCCGTGTTGGGAGCGATGTTCCTGACTCCTGGGGAACAGCAGTGTCACCTCCGTGGAAATTGCCAGGGTAGGAAACGTTTTCTGTTATCGGGAGCACAGGAATGCACCGTGGATGTGGGTGGGTGCGTGATTCCCTGCTGCTGCCTGCAGCCCGCAGTGCTTTCCGCAAAACCCTTCAGAAAATCCCCCCAGTAAATCCAGGTTTTAATTGGGGCACGTGGGAAGGGTCCTCTGTCCTCTGGCTTCCTCCTCCTTGGCCGTGCGTCCCCGCGCTGGTTTGGTCGCGGAGCAGCCGTGGCCTTTGCGCTTCGTACCGGGAGCAGTAGCTGTTCGGGCTTCGTTGTCGCTCGGTGTTGCTGGTGTTCTCACCTGCTTGGGGGAAAGAGGTTTCCCAGGAGAGCCAAAACACTCGATTCTCAACGGCTTCCTCGTGCTAGCCAAAGCTGGAGCTTTGTCAAATGAACTCCAGCAGCTCTGCACCATGGGGAGGAAACAAGAACCGATGAGTGGAGGTGGTCAGAGGAACTGGCTAGAAACCGTCAGAAAAATCTGACTTTTTCCAAGGCTTAAGAGGAAAAACTGAAGTGTTTTGGTCTTGCCAAAATGCTTTTGACATTGGAACACTTTCTTTGCTTTTAATAATGTTTTTAAAAAAATATTAAGTTGAAAGCAAGTCACAGAAGTGACCTGGAAGAGAAGGATTTTCTTAAATGCCCTTTCACGGGGTATCCTTGCTTTTGTGTGCTGAATAAGGAGACGATCGCTTTTGGGGGAGACCTTGGCTGGCAGGAGCATCTCGCACACCCAAACTCCTACTTTTTTGGTGTTTCGGAGGTTCCTCCACAGGGTTCCAGGCAGAGGAGCTGGGCTGGCGCGCGGGGCTGCGTGGGGTGGGTGCTGCTCCCCACTGACCGCCATGAAACCCAAATTCGAAAGTGGAGCAATTGGCTGAGAAACGGGGGCTTTTGAAGTCTTCAAAGCCTGTGGCGTTGATGCTCTCGCTGCTTCGGGGCTGCGGGCGCTGGGCGTCGCGCTCCTGCCCGAGCGGGGAGTTCCAGGGCGGGCGGTGCAACAAAGCAGTTTTTAGTATTCATGAAAAATGCCCGTGACAGCCTTACCCCAGGTAATGAGAAGCCACCTGCAGTTCGGAGCAGTACTTGATAATGCCGTAATTAGATTGGAGATGCAAAAAAGCTCATTAAAATTAAATAACATATTTGTCACTGTTTTAAGAGGTGCAGATTGCCTCGAACCGTGCTGGTCTCTTGACCTTGAGTATTTTGGTGTAGTCCTCGCTGTCGGGAGTGCGACAATAACGCTGGAGCATCGGCAGGTGGTTTCGCGTTGGGGGTTTTCGGGCCGAGGTTGCAGGAACCCCGGGAACCCCGGCCTGCAATGGGTAGCGCTGTCAGGCGGAGCTGCAGGGCTGGGGGGGCAGCGGCGAGGAGAATCGTGCAATACAACGGCTTTGCCTCCTTGCGAGAGCAAATTGCAAATGCAAATTTACTCAGGTTGTGAATTTGTGCAATGCAGAGACACGGGCTTCCAAAGGCATTTGTCTCTACCTCTTCGGTTTTTGATGAAATACGATAAAAGGTGTTTCAAATCCCCTTCCTCCCTCCTGCCTGAAAAGGAACGTGCAAAGCCATAACAAAGTCTATTAACAAGACTGTAATTTTCCAGAATTAATTTTTAATGACTAATTTGTCTTGTTTTCAGCTGTTTTACACAACACCTATTGTTAAAGCCCACTTGTTTCTCCACAATGTCACCGGGAAGGAGAGCAGCCCTGCGCAGGGCTGGCTGGAGCATCGTCGCCGCTTTGCTCTGCCTGGGGGGCTGCACTGCCGGGGAGGGCTCGGGGAGGGGCACGGCTCACCCCTTACACAAGGGACTTCCCTTTTTCCACCCCAAAACGGGGCTGCTCCCGTCGCTCGGGTCCTTCCTCCCACTGCTGCCCTTCCCCTCCCGAGACGCCAGCCCGCCGGGGGCTCCTCTTGCAAGAGAGAAGAGAATTAACAGAAAGTGGGTTTTTCTTCCTCCTCCTCACTAGTGCGTAATGACACGTAGGTGTCTTAGAGTGGGAGCGTTTACAGATGCTCCTTATTTTTGGAGTGCGGGGATTTTCCCTTTGCGGCACTCGCGTTGTGAACCGCGCCACGTGCCCCGTGTCTGCTTGGCCTGGAGCCTGAATCATCTTTCGAAGTTGGGGTTTGGTTGGTTCGTTTCTTGTTTGGGAGCTGGGGGAGATGAGGGAAAGGCGAGTGACCCCTGCTGCTGGGCAGGAGCGTCCTGGCAGCCCCCAGCCCATCGGGGCTGCAGGAGGGAGCTCCAGCCTGGCACCGACACACAAACTTGGGGGGTTTATAATGCTTTTTTTCCCTGCTTAGGAATGGTGCTGGAAGGGCTGAGAACTGGGTGCCAGCAGCTTGTGCTGCTTTGCAGCTGGGCACGCTGCTGGGTTTTGCTTATTGCCAATCATGTCAATGTTTTCTTTTATATTCCTGGCACCAAGTGGGAATTTTTTCAGAGCTTGTTCTGCCAAATGTTGATGAAAGGGCAAAAATTCATTATTAGAGAGAAGTAGCTGATGCTAGGCTGGTGTTCCCCAGGTGGATGAGTAAATATTGGTGAACTTCTGTAGTGAAATTTCTTCTGCAAAACCTCACTGGCCGCAGACTTGGCTTGCGCACAAACCCGGCATTTGGAAACGCCGTTCCCGGGTCTGGCCGAGGGTCTTTCCCCTGCTGGGGTCCGCGGAGCAGCCGGGGCCGTGGGGAGCGCGGGGTGGTCGCGCAGACCCACGCGGGTCCCTCAGGGACTCTCTGGCAGCTCTGGAGGAACAGAAAACCCCAAAACCCATTTAGCCTGTGTGGTTGTGCTGAAGAATCTGCTGGAAGAGTAAGCCCTGGGTAAACATCCTCAATTTGCTGCCTCCTGAAATGGAGCAGCTTTTAGAGTTTCAAGCCACAATTTGTATTCAAATGAAGGTCATTTGAAAGGTGTAACATAGTAAACAGCCATTATTTCATTTTGATAGTGGTACTAAAATTATAGTGTTGGTTGAATTATTTTAGTGTAGGACCATTACCATCTCCCTAAAACACTTATAGGGATTTTTATATCAGTGCTGCAGTCCTGAAATTAGAGGAAAATTAAAAATCACACGGCTGTGGTAGAGGAGTGATTTTTTTGCAAGCATGCCTTTGTTTTATCGTGTATGCTCTTTCCCTCGCCCCTCTGCCCAAAGAGGAGTTCTTGTCCTGCCGGGGCTGCCACGGGTCCCGCGCCCCGCGGCCACCGGCTCCGATGCGCGGGGGCAGCTCCCGCGACCCCCGGTGACACTGAGGTTTGCTCGGGGCTTTTCCTTCAGCAAAAGAAGATACTGCAGCATCGCCTGACTTCGGCGCTCTTTGTCAGCATGCTGCACTTAAAAAATACTGGTGTCGGGGAGTAGATACATACTTAAAATCTCTCCGCATTTATTTTCTTTTAGCAATGCATGTAATAAAAGTTGGAGTTAATAGAACGACAGTAATTTCCCCCACCAGGTTCGCTGGTGAGGGGTGCTGGCCGGAGCACGGCAATTACGGCTGCTATTAGGTGGCAGGGCTGATGCTCGACGGGCTGCGTGTGAGCAAGGGCTGTCAGACGTGAACAAAATTCTGATCATGAAATTCCTGTAGATTATTATTGCTGCCTTCATTAACATTTTCACACTTGGCTGGCTAACAAGTGAGGAGAAGGGCTTCCTGTACTACTGATTTATAATGCTCCGGGTGTGCTCCGAACCTGGGTCTGCACCCTCGCCCTGCGCTCGGGTTCGAGCAGAAGGGATCGCGCGTTTTTTATGGAAGGGAGAGAAGAAATCCCCAGTTGTTCTGTGAGTGTTCTCAGCGAAAACCTTTATTGGTGGTAAGCTGGTTCTCAATAAAAAGGAAAACTGTGCAAATAAAATTCCCCTTAATTTATAATTCCTCCCAGAATTGAAGATGTGGAATTTCTGTTTCCTACCTGCATCTTTGGCAAAGTTCAGATTGGGTTTTCATCTGGTTTTCTTTTTTTTTTTTTTTAAATCTGCTATTGCTTAAACACTGAGGGTTTTTAGTTGCGTGAGGAGGATGCCAGAGTATATCCACTGGAAAAGAGCACAAACTCGTGAAGCTTGGCAGTTTTGCTGCTTTAACGGTACCAAAGCCGCCGCGGATGATGCAGCAGCCCTGGGTGGCGATGGCCGAGCAAGGCCAGTGCGTGAGGCTGCAGGGCAAGGACGTGCCCCCTGTCCCCTCCCTGGCTCGCTCCTGCTCGCAGGTTTGCTGCTGGAGCACCTGCGACCACGGTCTGAGAACGTGTTTTCATGAGGAAACCCTGGGGCCCTGGAGAGCGGCGGGGACGGTGCCATCCCCGGTGGAGGATGCTCCGATGGGGGAGAACCTGCAGCTGCCCTCGGGGGTGAGCATCGCGACCTCTCCCGTAGTTATTATGGGCAACAGTTTGACTAAGGGAGAATTTAGATTAATAACATTCAGCCCGGAGAAGTAATTTCCTTTGAGAAAGCGATTTACATGCACTCTGCCAAAAAGAGCCGTCACCGTGCGCTCTCGTCGTGTCAGCTCCAATAATGAAGTTGGAAATAACATGGGAGGTTAATAGGTCCTACTTATCTCCTTAGCGCTGGAAAGGAAGATTTACAGCGCAGAGCCTGGTTTGCATATTTCCATTGGCAAGGGGGAGGTTTCTCCCAGCCGAGCGAGACGCTGCAGTTACGGTGTCTGCTCCGCCGCGCGGGACGCGCTGGTCGCGGCAGGGACTCGGGCAGGGGCGCGTGCCGCGGTTCCAGCCACGGCTGGTTTTAACCGCCGTGTCTCCTCCGCGCCTGGGAGCTCGTACAGCCCGCAGGGTTTTCCCCGGGAACGTGGGAGCAGGCACCGGTGTGGGGACCGTGGGGGACGCCCGCGCCAGCTCCGGGGCTGCTGCGGTGTGACCCCATCCCCTGGCACACGGTGCAGGGTTCGCCGGCCCTGCCCGGGGAGGGACCCGTGTGGTGCCCCGCGGGGCCAGGAGCTGCTCCTGTAATTCGAAATAGTAACGACCTTGTCATCACTGGCGAGGACGCTGCTGCCCTGGCTTTCGGTGGGGCTGGAAACGGCTGGAGCCGCCCCTGGAATTGCACCTTTCCCCTCTTCCTTTGCCGGCGCAGGATCGGCAGCGGCGGCACTGGAGCCCTGTCGCTTGGAATTACTCTGATTAAACTCCCGAAGGACTCATGGCACGTTATGGGCTGTTGCGGGAGCTGTTTCATTTCAAACAGCAAAGCTATCTGTGAGTTACAGGAGTACAAAAAAGCTCTCAGAGTCTTCTGCTGCTTCTCTCTCTCCCTTAGCTTTTTAGAAAATAGCTTTCTAACTGCTCTTCTCTCCCAGCAGGTTTATGTTTGGGTCCTCAGCAGGTTGTTGGCCTTTTCCATACTGGGAGTGAAAAAAAAACCAAGAAATCATTCCCTCTTGATAGTTTAAGTCACACAGTGCACTGAAGCCAGCTTAAAAGAATAACTCTAAAAGGGATAGAATTTTTAATAAATGTTCTGTCTAGCACAAACTGTAAAATATTAATTTCAGTTGGTTATTTCACATTACCAAGTAAGTGCAAGAAGAATGAACTTTCTGAACAGCTTAAGGTACAATTCAGCAATAACCTGAGCCATTTAATGAATGAAATATTTAACATAATTTGCATACACGAAGGGATGGGATAGGGAGTATAACAGATGTAGCTCCAAGTTGGGGAGGAGAAGCGGGAGGAACAAACTGGACTTTCCATCTAGTTGACCATTTGCCCAGTTTGCAGTTTGTTGAGGTCTCTTGGCTGGTTTTCCAGCCTGTCTGATCCTCCCTTGTAAATGCCTTTTGTCAGATTCAAGTGCTGCCTTCTCACCACTCGCTTTCCAGGTCATTGGTGAATATTCAGCAATAAAGGATGGAGGCTGAAGACAAATATAAAAGGAGTTAGACAGGGAATCCCCATCTGGCTGGGAATGTGGAGCTCCTTGATGTCAAAACTGGCACTCGAGAACTTTAAATGCTTCAATATATAGAAGAACAGAGTCATTCTGAACGGCATCTCTTTTCTTTGTTAGATAAGGATTTTAACAAAGGTTTATGTTTTAAATAAGTGATGAAACGAGCCCGCTCTTGGTGCCGTGAAGCACAGCCTGGGCTGGGCGCTCGCCATCCCCTCTCGGGGCTGGATTTGCGCTGCCCTAAGAGAGGGAGGTTGTTTTCATCCCGCCGCCGATGCCGTGACAGCGCCGTAAAGTCAGCGTTGCCCTAAAAACCTCCTGCTTTCATAGCAGGCAATTACGTTTGTGTTGGAAATGCTTTGTTTGATTTCTGGAGCCATTCATTATAGGATCAAGGCATCCAATTGGAGCCAATTAGACCTGAGAGCTGCTTTTAAAAAGCTTTTTTCAGACGCCAAGAGCTTGAAGGTTAAACGCAGAGGAGTGAGCATCCAGCCCCGCGGGGAGCGCGCCGGGTCCCCCCGCCGGGGTGCCGGCTGCACCGCGCTGTGTGTGCCGCCTCACCCGCTTGCTATATTTAGTAAGAAATGCATCAGCATCCTTCCTCCTTCCCAGATTCCCTCTGGGAGCGGAGCTGGTACAGAGCTGTTGCGCTAAAAATAACGCCTGCGCCAGCCCTGGCAGCTTTTTCCCTTCGCTGGCTGAACACAGACCCGGAGGGCTCCAACCCCTCCCCAGGAGCAGATGGTTGGATTTATGGTTATTTTTATTAAAAAAAAGAAGAAAAAAAAAAAAGACAGAAACCAGCCACTTAAACACGCAAAGACCATGAAACTGCCTGTGGTGCTTAACCTTTGGAAAGCGTTATTAGCGCTCTCGGCCGTCTCCTCTGTCGGGTGAAGCCGGAGCAGCCCCAGCACAGCCGGCGGGGACGTCCCGGCTGTCGCCAGCAGCCGAAGGTGACCGGGGTTGTGCCGGGAGCTGCGTCCCTCGTTGTGCACCAGCCCTCCGGCAGCTCCTTTCCCAGCAGAAATGTGAGAAAGGCGGGCAGTTCGCTGTCCCAACACTGCTCAGATTTGTAAGCAGCTCACTCACCCCAGCCAGCTCTGCTGCAAGGAGCGTGTTTCTGAATTGGCTGTGCGATGAGAGAGTTTATAATGTTTTGGGTAATAATACCAACAATTTTGAAAGGTCTTTTTTATCCCGTTGACACCCTAGGTTTTGTTTGAGGTTTATGAGGATTAGTTGGGCAGATGTTTGGGGAGGAGAACAAATACCTGCTGGCATTTGATTTTGCTTGTGCAGCTGTGTGATGGAGAGAAATGGCAGCAGAAGACCTCAAACTCCGTTAGATTGTCTCGAGGGATAGCTGTATCCTAGAAATAGAATTTCGGAGCCTCGTCAGCACAGTCACCACAGTGGTTTGGGGTGGAGTGACCCAAAGAGGCTTTAATGGACAAACGGGCACCGCAGTTTGTGTCTCTGAAGACGGCGTGGCAGGAGCTCTTGGTTTCTGCTACCGGCTCTGTGGCTCATAATGAGCTATTAATTTATATTAATGTTTGAAGAACACTCTTCTGGCTGCCTCTCGTTGTTCACTCCTGTGTTTGACATTGGTCCTTTTTTTATTTTCCCGGAGCAATCCGAGGTTCTGGACTCTTGCAGCAGACACGGCTCCAGCTGAAAGCCCCGAGTCCCAGGGGCCCCGTTCCCATGGGGTCTTGAGTACTTAAAGAACCACTTGGGAGGTAAATCAGCATACTGCACGGCTTCTTTGCAGGCGCTTTTCACAAACCCTTATTGGCCTCACCATGCTCACATGTGGGGCTGCAAATGCTGTGGTACTCAAGGCTGGATTTGTCTGTTCACAGGTACAAAAAGTTAAAAATTATTATAGGAATGGTAATATGCATGGCATTGGTAATTTTTTTAAAGATTAAACATTGTTTGCACAATGATACAGGTGCGCTTGTGCGATATTTACAGAGCACCTTGGAGAACTGGGAGAGTCTTCCATAGAAACACTGCAAATGGAATAAAACCATTAAATAATCATTTAAGGTAAAGCAACTCCTGTATTTAGATCTTGGGGAGAGATTCTTGCACTCGAGGGCTGGAGGGGGGTGTGTGGAGCAGGAAAGCAGCAGCATCCGGGACTCTGTTTTACACTAAGTGGGGCGCGGGGTCTGGGTTGGCTGCAGGACGGCGGCGGTGCTGGGCAGGCGGTTGTACCCGTCACGGCTGCTCCAGATTTCCGTGCTCTGCGGCTCTCGGTCTGACCGGCATCGTCACTGAACACGGCTCTTATCATGATTTAATATGTATCTTTTAAGAAAGATTTTAATTCCCTGTTTGAAATAAGAAAACGCCATAAATCAGAGACAGAATCTTTTAACATTTACAGTTCTAAATGAATTCCTGTTGAGAGTCTCTTAAGCCAGATTTATATCTGATTCTGCATTGAACTGTGTCGTTACATGGGACTGAAAACTCTTACAAAATTAGGCATAATGCGGAAACATGCTGAAAAGACAGTTCTGCAGGAATGTGGAACGTTATTATGTTAGAGAATATTGGAGTGAGGAATATGCAAGAAAGAGACAATTACCGTGGATATTTTCCTTTTAAAGAGCCTTGTACGGTTCTGCGTGGACGGGCTTGCAGCCGTGTGCTCGCGGAAGGCGAACGGCGAAGGCGCTGGTGTGTTCCCGTTCCCCGGGCCCGGCGGTCGAGCGGCAGCCTGATCCGGGGGTGTTTTCCAGTAGCTGAAGATCAGGCATTATTTAATGTCGCTCTGCTTCACTGACTAACCCTCAACTTGTGACTTAAATGGAAGATAAAATCTATCCTAATCCCGTTAGGCACTGGCCGATTCAAGGCCTGACTTTGCTAAGACTTGCGGCTGACGGTACCTCTGAGCTGAGCGGGCCGGGACACGGCTGCGGAGCGTCTGTGCGGAATTGTGGTCCTGCTGTTGCAAAGACCCGTTGCATGTTTAAGTTTGCTATTTTCTTTGTGCATTTGGCAGGTGAAATTCCTGAGCAGGTCTCGTTTAACTCTGGTGTCAGTTAACTACCACTTATTGGCTTGATTGTTTTTTTCTTCTCTTTTTCATGTGTTTTAGAGAAAAATATTTATGGTCTCAATCCAGTTTCTTCATACCAGGTTTGGCCTTGGAAAGAGAGCATTTATGTTGTCCACTTGCTCCTTTACGAGGTTTAGGAGTGACAGGCTTTGAGCTCTGCTCGTGCTGACCTGGAAGAATCGCCTTGGTTTAACTGAGCTGAGCCTTACAAATCGGTACAGCTCAGAGGGCATTTTCTCTGCAAGTAATAAACAATCCCCAGCAACTTCTCAAATTAAAATTTTAATGAAAAGTATTGCGGAGGGGGCTGAAGTCTTATGTGTGCTGGAAGTTCTATGAATGCGTTCTAAATGGGGTTGTGTAAAATAGTTGTTAATTATTAATCATCAGCAGAGAACGTCTGAATGCGCGGGTTGCAGGAAAGCGGCTGTTAAGCGGGGATGCCACGGGGCACCTGTGACTGGGCAGATTCAGCTCTCGTCTCCATGAAGTGTCCCGGGAGTGTTCAGCCGTGGGCGTAGAACTGCTGGGGCTCAGGCTTGGCTGATGTCGGCTGCACGTCTGCCCCTTGGTTTTCTCTTGTGCACTCCTGTCTGTCTCCACAAGTTTCTTTGGGAAGGTGTCCCAGCCTGTTTGAAGCTGTTTTCTGTTGTGCTGAGGCCGCCGTTGGTTTCCCGTTGCTGCCCCGAGCTGCGGTGGGCGCGGGCGGCCCCTTCGGCGTCGCCGACGCCTGCGCCGTCCGTCGGCTGTCGGAGCTCAGGATTCCGAAATGTCAGCCTATAATGCCTCATTAAGGTGGCAGTTTGAAGACATCACGTACTTTAATTGAAAACCATAAGAGTAATCTATTCCTTTTTTTTCTGTTAAATTAATAGCGTGGACCTTTAGCAGATGGTTGGCAAGATGCTGTTATTAATGAAAACATCCCGCTGCCTGCGGTCCGGCTCGTCGCCATGCACGGCGTGCAGAAGCAAGATGTACATCTTCCCAACCAAACGCGTTTTCCACTCAGTGGCTTTATTCTCCTGCGGTGCCAATTAGCGGTCCCAGGGCTGCCGTTGCGCCTCTTTTGCAAGATTTAAACTCTGCAGAGGTGTTGCTGCCGGGCGAGGCGGGGGAAGGAGCCGGCAGCAGCCGCAGGTCACCTTCTGCTCTCTGGGAAAGCAAGAAGCACTTGGGGCCCCCAGATTTGAGCTCTTTTCATCCGTTAGGGTAACAGACCCAGTGTTAAGCAGTTTAATGACATTTTCACGGGTGTCAGTAAGTGCCCAGGCTGCGTGCAAGCAGGCGCAGCGTCAGTGCGGGCGAGCTCTGCCGCTCCGTGCCGCGTCCTTGCGGGCGGACGGCACTGGGGTGCTCGCTGGTGCCAGGTTTTGGTAACAGATCTTTTGTTTTGGTAACGAATCTTTTGTTCCCCTCTTCACGCTTCCTCTCCCCTCTCCTCTTGCTTTGCCACTTCCCAGAGGGACAAGCGGCAGCAGCGGAGACTGGGGAAAGCCGGGATATTTATCACTCCCTCCTACACAGAGGCTCTAAAACGGCTTCTGCAAAATAAATCTCCTTTAAGACCCTTCTGGAGCGGGGTTTGGCGTATTGCTCCAGGAATAAAGAAAAACCTTTTCTTCCCCAGGCGACTAGCTGGGACCCCAGCAGTGGTGGCTTGGGGGGCCACCGCGTCCCGGCGACTCGTGTTTTTGTGTCTGCCAGAAAATGGGCATTTAGAAACCAGCTGTTTGCTGGGGGAGCGGCGGTGGGGAGCACAGGGCGAAGCAGAGTGTCCTCGCACAGATGCCACCAGGCAGCTGGTGCAGAAGGGTGTCCCCAGGGTGAGGGCATCGCCCCGGCTGCGGGATGCTTGGCGGGAGCCGCGGCAGGGACGCGGGTGCGGGGGACACGGTGGTGCAGGGGACACGGCGGTGCAGGGACGCGGGTGCAGGGGACACGGCGGTGCAGGGACGCGGATGCGGGGACACGGCGGTGCAGGGGACATGGCGGTGCAGGGACGCGGATGCGGGGACACGGCGGTGCAGGGGACATGGCAGTGCAGGGACGCGGATGCGGGGACACGGCGGTGCAGGGGACATGGCGGTGCAGGGACGCGGATGCGGGGACACGGCGGTGCAGGGGACATGGCAGTGCAGGGACGCGGATGCGGGGACACGGCGGTGCAGGGGACATGGCGGTGCAGGGACGCGGATGCGGGGACATGGCGGTGCAGGGGACACGGCGGTGCGGGGACACAGGTGCAGGGACGCGGTGATGTGGGGACACGGGTGCGGGGATGCAGGGGTGTCGGCTCCCAGCAGCGGAGGTTCGGTGCACGGCAGCCCCCGGTACCACCTCCCCTCCCCGGGCAGGGAGCCCCTCAGCGCGGCGCTGACTGTAAATGATGCAATTAGTGAGCTGCAGATATTGATAATAAAACCGGGCTTCCAGCTAATTAGATAGAACGTTAGTTGGTGTACCCTTACTCAATTAGAAAAATACATTTTAAATGAAGTTTTAATTTATTTTTGTCTTTAATTGCATTGCGATGGCAGAGGCAGCGCTTCCAGGTACCTTGTGTCAGACATCGAACAAGGTGACACTGCGCGTCCCCGCTTCTCCCCGCTGCGTTTCTGGGACAGTCAGGGCGAGTCCCGCCAAACTGCTGCCATGGGGCCGGGCGGGTTTTTGGCAGAAAATTCATGGCGTGCTTTGGAAAACCAAAGCCACGCGAGTCCAGCCTGACAAGCTGCTCTGGCATCTCGGCAAAATGCTTCCCTGGGACCCCCGGTCCCATCGGCCCCAGCCTGTGTCTGCCACTCGGGCAGTTGTCAGTAAAACCGCAGGAGGGTTTGGGTTTCTTCCCTGCTCAGCTTCAGAGCGTGCAGACCAACTTTTTTGCTTTGGAAAGTTGCCAATAGGTAACACTTCAAGACTGAAAAAACCACAAACCTTTACCTGCAAAAGGAAATAAAATGTTTTGGTTTAAAAGCGTGTGGGAGGAAAGGCTTCGGTGGCCGTCATCTGTGCGTCCTGTCTGATGTGGCTAAATAGGCTCCACAGCTGATGGCTCTTCGATGCATTTGAACTAATAATCTTAACAAATGGGGGAATGCAAAGAAAAATAAATGTTCATTTGTATAAAATGTTTTCAGCCTGAGCAACAAAGTCTAAATTGAATCACTGAATTATGTGACCAAGTTTAGGATAAAACATAACTTGTGTGATTTTAATGTTAAATTATCTAATTACTTTGCAGAGTGCTTGCGTTAGCTGATCAAATTAAGCAATTTTTCCTCACCAGTGTCTGACAAGCTGTGCAGAGGGGGCTCTGTCCCGCAGGCTCCCCCATGCCGAGCGGCGCCCTGAGCGGAGCCGGGTCGGCAGCAGGATCAGCGCGCCGCGGCGTTCTGGCCGCTCGGGGCCGCGGCGTTCCGGCCGCTCGGGGCCGCGCTCCCGCAGTCTGATCGCTGGGCTGGGACGGGACGGCCCGGACAAGGGCGCTGCTGCCCTCGCCCAGAGATGCTCCTGGGTGGCCTTGGGGACCCGGTGCCACCCGCCCTGACCGGTGCCTCGGGGGCCGCGATGAGTTGGTCGTGCACGGCGAGCACGCGCCTCCTTTTATTTCCTTTGCTCGCTTTATAATTACCCAGCAAAGCCAGGGACAGAGCTGTGGTTTGACCTTGCTAGTGCCACGCTGCCTTTTGTTTGTAATCTCAGGCAAGAAGCAATGGAAAAAGGGTTTGATAGGAGACAAAAGCAAACAATAGCCTCGCTCCAAAGATACGATGAATGGGATGTAATTGAATTTTTTGGTGAAGACATTGATTTGACCCTGTAAGACACACAGAGTGAATCATTAGGGGAATTAACGCACATTAAAATGCAGGGGGTTTTTATCAGAGGGCTTTTATTGTGCCTATAGTTTTGTTTTTAATTATTTAATGACTTTGTGTCTCCTAGTGATAAATCTATTTCTTCCCCCTTTTTCAGAAGGAAGCAGTGCTGGTGTGACCAGGGGTGCACGGCCTGAGCAGCTGATGAGCAGCGGCTGTTCGTCAGCGGCTCTGTCGCTGCACACGCTGCAGCCGGTTCCCTGCAAAACCGGCGGTTCAGGGTTCAGCCCGTGCCCAGGACGTGCCTTTCACTGCAGGCTCTGTGGCCTGGCCGTGTGCGCGAGTGTTCCACCGCGGGTGTTCCACCGCGAGCGTCGCCGAGCGGCACCGCAGCACCTGCCGGGCGCTCTGCCCCGCTCGGGGGTGGCTGGCGAGAGGTTATTCTCCCAGAGTCTTGGTGCTTCTGTGGCAACAGAATTCACAAAAGTGTCGAACTGCGAATGTGTTTCTGCTCGTGTGTCCCCTGCCCGGTGCGGGCTGTGCGGCCACGGTGGCTCTGCCGGCACCGGAGCCGCTCGGGCTCCGCGTCCCGCCTGCAGCCTTTGCGTATACCAGCCCTTGTAATTTTGAGTGCTCGGGGCGCGGAAGGCAGCGTGGAGGATTCGCTGTCTCTTTACGTGTTAATTTATAGCGCTGCTGTGAGCTAGATTTTCCTTGTTATCCAAGGTATTTCCTCTGGAGGAGGGAAATCAGGCTGTAATATATCATTAAGCAGAAAGCCTGGGGGAGCTCCTATGCTAGTTGATGCAGATCCTTCTTTTATCCTGTTAGAAGAATTGGATTACGTGTGTTGAGTTGTCTGGAGACCCAGGTTGGAGCTGCCCGCGGCGGGGCAGGAGCTGCCCGGACACGTCGGTACCGCGTGGCCCGTTCCAGGGTCGCTTGCGTGTCTGTGGTGTCGATTCTTTGCCCAGATTTGCTGAGCGGGCCCAGGCCGGCAGCGTGGAAACAAACCTCCTGCCTCCAGACGAGCACGTGGTGCCGCGGCTGCTCCGTCGGTGACGGTTTGGGATGCAGGTTCCGAGCGTGCAGGGATGGGCCGGCGGGAAGGAACAAAGTGACCAAGCCTGGAGTGAGGCTCACGCTCCTTTGCCTGAAATACTCGGGTTTCTGTGCTGTAGCAGGACATTTATCCAGCCATGAAACCTAGAAATTGCTATATTCTCCTTACGGCAACTTGATTTTGTGTAGGAATAGGCAAAATCCCACGCTAATCTGGACCCCTCCAAGCCTGCCTGTTTTTGCAGGATCCTAAGGGTGAATCAGCTGGATCCACCTCTGCCTCGCAGGGTTTGCTCCTGTGAACAGCCTCGCGGGGTCCGGCGCGGGGACCCCCGCGGCTCCTCTCGCTGTCGGTGCAGAGGATGCAGATCCGTCACGCAGTGAGTTGAGGACGTAACGTGGGATGGGTTGGGAATAAAATTCTGCAAATCGCAGCATATTTGGTGGCAATACTGTACTTGCCTTAGGAAAAAAAAAAAAGGCAGAGATCTTGTTTCATATTTTTTGAAGAATTTTCATTGCAGAGTGTATATGTTTTTTATGTATATATGTACATGAAATCAGCGGTTGGCGCCTACAACCCGCACCCCGTGTCTCAGCTGTGGGTTAACGCTGCACCGGTGGCTCCTGCGATGGGCAGGAAATGCGGGCCAGACCCTCCTGCCCCTGCAGCGTCACTGTTGTAGCGCTTGCCGCTGATTCAGCTGCGGCTCCTGTGGAAGGACAAGGTTTGGTGCGTTCTCGGGGAAGGTCGCGAGTGTAGGTGCTGTGCCAGCAACCGGCGTCCCGCTGGAGAGCTGCACCGGGTTGTTGTGTACGGAATTTCACACGGCAAGTAGCCAGGAATGAAAGAGAGGTGCTTTCAGAGCTCCGTGTCACTGCTGCTCCGGTAATCCTTTAAAATGCGGAGTCGGGGTTGGGAAGCGAGGGCTACGGCGGTGGATTCTGGGAGAATTTATTTGCAGTGTAAACATGTTGGTTAGGAGTCATTAATATGACATTCACACAACTCTAATAAAGTACATAACACGGAGATCTGGCACTGTTGCAATACCCAGAGGACATTAAGTATGAGTCTTAAAACCAAGAGTATTGGAAACAAGATATTTTTACGTCTCGTTTGGGAGTAATATAATTGTATTTTGTGGCTCTAGCAGATGCTTGGGCCAGCTGGTTGGAGAGTGTTGTGGATTTTTTTAGCTTTGGTACTATACAACTACAACCCTTACATAGAACTATCTTTAAAAAAAAAAAATCATTTCCTGCTCGAAAGACCCATTTCTTGCGTGCACAGCAGCTTCGCGATGGTGCATACGCTTCTGCTGCAGCAGCTCTGGACGTTCAGCTGCTCGTGGGGTTTGGGGCTAATTTGAGGCAGTTGAGCACTCAGAGCAGCTTCCGTGACCCTTCCTCATAGACTGGCTGCTGCGGGTCTCGAGAAGGGAAACTGGACCCAGCTGGGAGGCGGTTTTTGGGAGAGAACCATCAAAAACCCACTTATTTCTGAGTCTGTCTGTGGGGGGTGAAAAGCGTGTTTCCAGCGGCCTGCGGGCTGCAGCCCAAGGGTCCGTGGCCACCTGGGCGTCGGGACGTTGCGGGTGTGGGGACAGCGTGGGGGCGTCCCCGGCTGTGCCGTCCCCTCGCTGCCTCTCCGGGGGTCGCCGCGGTGTCCCCGGCGCGGCCGCCCAGGTCTGCACCGACAGAGGGGCCGGGCGGCCGCTGCGTGTCCCTGTACGCGCCAGTGCCGTCATCAATTATCTCGGCGGCACCCATAATTTCCTGTGAACAAATCAGTTCTGATCTGGAAGTAATCGCCCGTATCATTCCTGCAGGCGGGAGCGATGACTTATGTTTATGTCACCCGCTGGCTTTTTATGGCAACGATTAATAACTCAGTAATTCTCTCTGCAGTGATGCTGTTCTATTTATAAATATTTAATTTAGCTTCCCATGTCGGTCTTGGCGCACCCTGCCCTTTGCCTCCTGACGTAGCGCCAGGCTCTCGGCGATGCCGCGGCCACCAGTTTCCAGCAAACTGCCTGTGCTGGGAAATGTTAATGCCTTTCCTAGTTGCATCTGTTCATTACGTTGTTAAAGTCTGGCTTTGGTGGTGTGAATCTGAACACTGACCGAGGGTGCTCTTTCAGGCAAAACCTGATTTAAGCTGCAGACCTAACCCGGGGCTGGCAGCTCCTTGTCTCGGTTTTAAAACTTTGCAGTTTCCAACACAGCCATGCAAATAACTTCTCTTTCTTTCTGCGTTTCTCTTTCAGGAAATTGCAGCTTATTTAATAACGTTTGAAAAGCACGAAGAATGGCTAACAACTTCCCCTAAAACAAGGTAATGTTGCTCCTGCTTCAGCACATTGACTCGTTCTCGCTGATGACTCGCTAATCAATGCCTTGGCCACCAGTGAAAACTCCCAGTCACGCTTGATGCCTTGTGACACCAAGCTCTCATTAATTGACTTAATGAGCATTTTATTGAATGAAATCAGATTGATTAAAAATGGAACAGCTGCAGTCTTGACAGGTTAAAGTTTTAACCCGATTGTTCAGGATTTAATTGTAACCTTTCAGCTGAGCTGGGAAGCCTGTGAGCGAGGTTGCAGGCTGTTTATCTTGACAGAGCTCCCTGCAGCCTCCAACTTCAAATAAATAAAAAGGCGCAAAGCCCTCCCCTGTGCTCTGCCCGGTTAACGTGCAGCCACGGGGATTGTTTGCCTTTTGCTGGTTTTCTTGCTGGGGTTAAGTGTTTGATGGTGAGGAGATCCCAAAAAGCTGCATTAACAGACATGTTTGCAGTTTATTATTCAGTAAATGTCATGTCTTCTTTGCGCTGCCATAAACGTTTAACTCCTCCGCTCCCCTGGGACCCCACAGGGCGGTTTGCGGATGTTTTCCTGACGTTTCTGCCTCGTTCGGGCTCGCAGAGTTTCTGGATGTCTGACTAACACAAAAACGACTCTTGTGTTCTAATGTTGCAGGTTTTTTGTCTTTTTTTCTTTTTCTCAATCTGCCTCTTTCCTATCGGAAGGGCAGGTTTACTGCCGGGACCAAGCGGGGAAGAGCCTTTGTCAGTCACCCCACCGCCACCCGCTGCAGAGCCGGTGCTGGGGCAGCCCCGCGCAGCCCGGCGCTGGGTTTGGCATTGCCTCCGCTGTAATTAGCAGGGGCAGAGATTACAGTGAGACGCAGGGACCCAGTATTGAACCTAACGAACAGCATACATTAATTCCCCGGGCGTTCCGCAGCTGCCAGCCGAGGAGAGGCCGAGCTGGGGCGGGCGGTGCGGGAGCGGTCGGGGCACGGGGCACGGGGCACCTGTTCTCCAGGAAACGCAGGAGAAAAGAGCTGTGGCATCTTAGGATTTTCACACCCCCCGTCCGCTTTCCCCGGGCGCTGCGGTGCGGCCCACGGGCCCTGGGGCGCAGCCGTCCCGCCCGCGGCTGCCGAGGTCCCTCCTTGGTGACCCCACGAACACGGTGTCACCCCCTCGGCTGCAGGACAGCAGGTAACACGGGAATGATAGAGAACGCTTTTTTCTGACCTGGGAATCCCCATTTCAGAATTAATGCAAAATAATTTCTTGCAGAACCTTTGCCAGGGAAGCCTATTAAGTGGGCAGAAAACATATGAGCTAGTCTGGGTATACATGGCATCATTAAAGGTGTGAGATTATAGATGGTTTGTAGCAGTGTCTTATGATTTTAAGAGTTTGATTTGCAAAAAGCAATGCATTAAAATAATTTCCTGATTAATATTACTGTACCTTCCTCCTGTGTGTTTACATTTGAAATAAATAGTGTCCAAGGAGAAGGAAAGTTGTGACAGCTGTTCAAGGACTTTCCGAAATTGTTGAGTTAGTTTTTCTTTTTTTTTTTTTGATATAAAAATTAATTGGAAGAGTTAAATGCTGGGTTCATGCAATTAGGCCTCTCAGTATTGCAGAATTAATGACATCGATCTGACGCTGAACTGGAACACTCCAGTTCTTTGTTTGCTGCTGTGGGTGCTGCTAATTTCATCTCAGCAAATTAACAAAGGTGACTTGCCCCGCTGACAGTGGCGATGGGACCCTGAGGTGGCTTCGGTCGCGGGCAGAGGAGGAACCGATGCTCTGGTGGTGCCATCGTGGTGGTGCCATCGTGGTGGTGCCATCGTGGTGGTGCCAGAGGAGCTGCGGGAGAGCGTTCACAGGGTCTGAAATGGCTTTTCTCTGAAAGTTTGTGTTGAATGACTCTAGTTGATAAAATATGCTGATCTAAATAGACCAGAATATTATTACAACAGTCTTTTGAGTGCTCCAGTTTATCAACACAAATTAACAAGTACACCTCAGAAGGCGTCAACCTTGATGTTTCCTTGAAATGGTGTTTGGTTCCTTGACAACATGCCAGATAATCCACAGTGGGTGTTCGGGCCCAGGGCATTCTGCTCGTGCAGCAAGGCTGGAGGCTCCGACATTTCTGAGCTCAGATGCAAATCATGACAACAACGAAAAATTACTTGACATTTGTATATCAAGTAGAACTTAATTGTTATTTACATTGGAATTTCAATGACAAAGCCAACTTTCTTAGTCCAAAAGCCTTCCACTAGATGAAGATACTTTGCTTATCTGCTTCCAAGTGCCTTATGTAATTGTCGATTTTAGAGTATTTTGAAAATACAGTTGAGCGATGCGATGTAGCTTCAGCTGCGTTTCAGGAGTGAGGCTCAGGCAACCAGAAAGACTTGGCCGTGCCTGAAGCTCGAGGTCAGTTTTCCAGCAGGGAAATTCGGACATGTCTGTGCCCCGTACTGCATTGCATTTCCATTTCTGCTCCGTGTGCAGCAAGACCAGAGGCTTCTGGGCAGGCGTGCAGCAGGTACCGAGCTCTTGTTTCCTTCCTCCAAAGCCCAGAAAGTGAATGTTTCTCGGGAAACGTTTTGGAGAGCTGACACCGTGATAAGCCGTCACTCGTACTAATACGTGAAACGGCTGGGGAAATTCCCAGACACAGGTTTTTCAGCCCAGAAAGAGCCCAAATGCTGTTTTTAGGCAGTCAGACTTGGCAGTGATTAATATTTCTGCAACTAAAAGCAGTTGGGCGGCAGCCTGCTCCTACAAATCAATAGCGATTTGCATAACACCGTCAGTATCCATTTGGGGTAATTCGGTGTTACTTCTGCTACCTCCTGGGTTATTTTTAGCATTTTGATTCCCCTCTCCTGGCTGAAGGAAAACAAGTGTGGCTCGTGGTGGGGGCGGCGAGTCCCACTGGTAGATCCCCGTTAAACCCGGGGCTGTGGGGACGGGTCCCGGCGGCAGGAGCGGCCCCAGCTGCGCAGGTCGGGGCAGCGCGGGGCCCGTCCCGCTGAGCCAGGCCTTGGCTGGGCCCAGCTCCAGGCCTAGGGCCGGACCCGGGCAGCGAGAGGCAGAGAACACGGGCTAACCCGGTTTGCTTGGGGAGCAGAGAACATGGGTGACCCCGTTTGCTTTCGTCACACCTGGTGTCACGGAAGGGGCTGCTCTGCCGTGCGCTCACCGTGCCCGTGCTGGTGCCGGCTGCTAAAACGGGACGTGCAGGTCACGTCAGGCTGGTTAGAAATCACTTTTCATGATTGAAAATCCACTCACAACTATCGTTGTCTTCCTCTGCTACTTTTTTAGCTTTTTTTTTTTTTCCTGGCCCTGGAGTTTTGGAATTTCCTGAGAAATTCAATTAATGTTAAATGTGGGCTCGTGCCTGGGCTGGAGCAGAGTGTACCCGGTGAGCCCAGGGTGCGCGGTGAGCCCGGCCCTGTGCGGTGAGCCCAGGGTGTGCGGTGAGCCCGGCCCTGTGCGGTGAGCCCGGCTCTGTGCGGTGAGCCGGGCTCTGTGCGGTGAGCCGGGCTCTGTGCGGTGAGCCCAGGGTGTGTGGTGAGCCCGGCTCTGTGCGGTGAGCCCAGGGTGTGTGGTGAGCCCGGCTCTGTGCGGTGAGCCCAGGGTGTGCGGTGAGCCGGGCTCTGTGCGGTGAGCCCGGCCCTGTGCGGTGAGCCCGGCTCTGTGCGGTGAACCCAGGGTGTGTGGTGAGCCGGGCTCTGTGCGGTGAGCCCAGGGTGTGCGGTGAGCCCGGCTCTGTGCGGTGAACCCAGGGTGTGTGGTGAGCCGGGCTCTGTGCGGTGAGCCCAGGGTGTGCGGTGAGCCCAGGGTGTGCGGTGAGCCGGGCTCTGTGCGGTGAGCCCAGGGTGTGCGGTGAGCCCGGCTCTGTGCGGTGAACCCAGGGTGTGTGGTGAGCCGGGCTCTGTGCGGTGAGCCCAGGGTGTGCGGTGAGCCCAGGGTGTGCGGTGAGCCCGGCTCTGTGCGGTGAGCCGGGCCCTGTGCGGTGAGCCCAGGGTGTGCGGTGAGCCGGGCTCTGTGCGGTGAGCCCAGGGTGTGCGGTGAGCCCGGCTCTGTGCGGTGAGCCCGGCCCTGTGCGGTGAGCCCGGCTCTGTGCGGTGAGCCCAGGGTGTGCGGTGAGCCGGGCTCTGTGCGGTGAGCCCAGGGTGTGCGGTGAGCCCGGCTCTGTGCGGTGAGCCCAGGGTGTGCGGTGAGCCGGGCCCTGTGCGGTGAGCCCAGGGTGTGCGGTGAGCCCGGCTCTGTGCGGTGAGCTGGGCTCTGTGCGGTGAGCCGGGCTCTGTGCGGTGAGCCCGGCTCTGTGCGGTGAGCCCAGGGTGTGCGGTGAGCCGGGCTCTGTGCGGTGAGCCCGGCTCTGTGCGGTGAGCCCAGGGTGTGCGGTGAGCCCGGCTCTGTGCAGTGAGCCGGGCTCTGTGCGGTGAGCCCAGGGTGTGCGGTGAGCCCAGGGTGTGTGGTGAGCCCGGCTCTGTGCAGTGAGCCGGGCCCTGTGCGGTGAGCCCGGCTCTGTGCGGTGAGCCCAGGGTGTGCGGTGAGCCGGGCTCTGTGCGGTGAGCCCAGGGTGTGCGGTGAGCCCAGGGTGTGCGGTGAGCCGGGCCCTGTGCGGTGAGCCCAGGGTGTGCGGTGAGCCCAGGGTGTGCGGTGAGCCCGGCTCTGTGCGGTGAGCCAGGCCCTGTGCGGTGCTGCCGCGGCTGGGCTGGGTCCCCGTCCCGTGCCCCACTTGACCCCTGTCCGGCCTAAGGAACACATGTTGTCATGGATATCTTTATGGAGGGCTCCTTAAAGATAAGTTAGAATCTCGCAGTGTATTAATTTTGTGTTAAATAATTAATAGTAAAATTAATTGAATTATTCAATTTTCAGGTAAAAATAGGGTGATAAATATTCATAACTTATTTTATTAAGGGAATTTCCATTTCCTATGTCATTAAAGTGAGATTAACTAAGGTTGGATTTAAATGAAGATTGAAAACAATTGTGCTTTGGAATTAATTTACGGTGTTAGGTCATTGCCTTGCGCGGCGGCTCCCATAGCTCGTACCCTCCAGAGCATCCAGGACCATCAGCCTCACCCACGCACAGTGTGGAAATCTGGGGTTTTCTGCTCGTGCTGCTGGAAACTCTGTTTATATGTTTGGGGTCCCGTATGACCTATTTTTCCTTCATCAAAGGCAATGTGTGTGCTGTCAGCTCTTTCTGCCTTGGGATGCTGCTTGACATAATCCCTGCTAAATGTGGCACATCTCTCTTTACACTTTAAAGATTTCATGACTCTCAACACTCTCTTCTCGCTGCTCTCAGTATTTCCTACTCTTTTTTTCCCTGAAGAGGATAAACAGTACAGAGATGGTTTTAAGAGGCATTGACTCATATAGATTTTTAGTCGCTGTGGTCCAGGGGTGTTGAGACACCAATAATTAATTCCTATAACAGCTCAACTCCTTTGTTTTAATGTGACCCGCTTTGCCAGGCATTGGCTGGGTGCAGGTTCAGGGATGCTGGCTCCATTGCTGGTCCATGTGGTATCAGGGATGCCGGCTCCATCACTGGTCCGTGTGGTTTGAGACGCCGGCTCCATTGCGGGTCCGTGCACACAGACACCTCCCGTCCCCACCTTGCAGGGGTGCAAACACTCCTGCTCCTCTTCTCACAGGGTAGGGAGAGTCCTGCAGCATCACCCTTGGAGAGGCAGGGAGCCCTAGAACACTTGGAATCGTCAGGAAAAGCAATTATCTGATAATAAAGCAATTCAATTATTCAGCAAACTGCTGTCTTCCTTCAGGAAGGCCTGGTAAGCTTTTCCCATCAATAGATATGGCCAAGGAAAATACTGGGCGTTTGTTTTTGGACAGAGCTGACTTTCAAAATTTGGACAGGCTCTGACTATTTGTAGATGAAACGTCACGGGGCATGAGGATGCTCAGGGTTTCGGAGGCTGCTCCGTACAAGTGAGACCCCCCGTGCCCACCAGGTTCAAAGAGCAGAGGAGGCGCCTTTGTCCGGGTAGAGCAGACAAAAGGTGTCAACGTGTGAGGAGATATTTTGGGTCGGGGCTCCTGATGGCTGGAGCCAGACCCACCAGAGCACCCGGCAGTGCCATGGATTTGCGGCTCCCAGCCAGTTTAAATGCTGCAGAAGGGCCAGGAAATCTGGTATTTGTTCATACTGTTTTAAACAACAACAAAATTAAAGTCTTTGTCGCATTTTAAAGGGTTTGCAACTTAATTTATATTCTGGTATGGTAATAAAGAAGCATCTTTTGTCCAGGAGGTGAGGTATGCAAAAATAACCTTTAAGATGCTCATAATTAACCTTTAATGATATTATCTCATTTTTTCCAATATATCCTCTGCGTCAAAAACAACATACAGAGAGAATGCCTGAGACTGCTTGTTGCATCTTAATGGCCTGCAAATACCAGCTGATTAAAAATAAACTATTTATCAGGATGATTCATTGGCAGAGATGTGGCCCTGGCGCGCCGGGCTGGAGCCGGCACCGCAGCCAGCGGGACAGCCGGTGCGGTGGCACGGGCCGCGCTGTGTCCGCAGCCTGGACGCTTTGCTTTCCAGATGGACACCGTGTAATATTTGTGGCAAATACAGCGTAATTTAGACCGTGCACTGGTGTGTTAGCAAGTGTGTGCTAGAAGCGTGGGGTCGGGAGGGGGATTTCTGTGCCCCGTGGGTGTGGAGAGCAGCCGGGCATCGCGGGGACCCGCTGTGCAGGTCAGAAGGATGCAAACGGATTTGTGGAACCAAACGTGCTTATCAGGAGGGAGGAGCTGACTACAGAGCTGATTATTTTTGCTTTTGGTGCTGGAGAGCAGTGTGTGTAGGTCATGAGCAGCAGGCTTTTATCTTTTTTTCTTACTAGGCCTGGGAAACAGAGATTTACAAAAATCTGGCAAAGATTCTCCTGGAGTTACACTTGGTTGGCATTCTTGCTACGCGTGCTGTAACAATACTTTAATATAATTAAATTTTAAATTCCATGTAGAATCTGGTGGGTAGGCAGATGTACCGGTATGTTAAACTTTATGTCACTTAAAAATGGTTTTCAAGTACATCAGAGGGAGATCATCCAGCTGTAAAATTATCTGCTTTATGACACTGCATCGCAGCTTTGGTCTTTTTGTTTTAATTAAAAATGTACCTTGAATCTCACACCCTCACGAAATCTCCACCATGCCTTTTCGTTTCCTGTAATTTACTGACAGAACGTAAAATGACACTATTCTTCTGGCATTGTTTGGTACGGTTTGCAGGGGACACGTCTGTTAATGGGGACCAGCACTGTCCTGTTTTCCCGAGCGAAGGTGCCGGGGAGCAGGAGGCGTTTGGGGAGCAGGGCCGGTGGGTCCCCGGGGTCCCTCCCCTGATCCCACCCCTGCCAGCGCGTGGATGCGGCCCAGGTGCTGCGCTGTACTTATTTTAGAAATGTCAGTGATGAACTAAATGAAGATAGGTAAGGCTGTTCCCTCTCACTGTTTAACTTACAAAATTTTAATGCAACTAATGACACCTGTACTTGTTCCGTCTTCTGGCTGTCTCGGGACGGGTGGCGGGTCTGACAGCTCCGCTCGGCTCCCAGAAACATTGAAAACCGGCGGATTTTACAAACGCGGTGTTGAGCCGTTCGGTTTTGTCTGCGCTTCCTCCGGCAGCGGGGAAGGGGAGGGAGCGGCCAGAGCGCGGCCTGAGGTGGCAAAGAGCCATTTGTGCCAACCGAGAGGGTCTCAAACTGGGGCAGCACAGAAAGAGGGGTTTCTGTTCTCACGTGTTAGTTCAGGCTAAATTAATCTGGAAATGTGGAATTTAATCTCAACTAAAAATACTGCAAGGTAATTAAATTCAGAAGTAGGATGAGCTGAGAGGTTATAAGAAAAGATAAGCATCAGAATAAGACAATAATTGAGTTTGTGTTGTAAACACATTCCTATCGGAATTTGAGAGTTTGGGGGTTTTTTTAAGCTGCCTCATTAAAAATTTTAAGTTGAAAGTGCTTAAGAGCTTTGGCGTGTTTTGGAGAGGTGGTTGACTGCCTTTATATTTGTTTGTGTACTTTGCAGGATTTTCTATATTTGGGTTTAATTCTCTCTTATCATCCACTAGTTTATGAATATGTTTGAAGGTGAATAAGGCTTAAAATTGGAAAATGTGTGTTTCCTTGTGAAACCGCTTGTTTTGTGGATTCCTGTAAGCTTTTAATCTAATTATTCTAAAAATTGTATCTTTAATATATAAAATTGATAGATGAGATTAGTATCATTAAAATACTCAATGTATTAATTCTGAAGTGCGTCACATTAAATATAGGAGTGGATAAGGTGTCGTTTTTCTGCACAGCAGCCGTCGGGGCCGGGTCCCCACGCCAGGGCAAGCGTTGGCCAGGGCGAGCGCTGTGTTAAGCCATCACTTGAATAAATTTGTGGAAAGCTGATTTGAGCACTTTCAGCCCCAAAAGCGCTGATGGGGGCATTCGAGGCCCGCTGTGGTTAGCAGTCTGAGATTCGTTTTCCTGGTGCTGGCAGCCGGAGCTCTGCAC
Organism: Caloenas nicobarica; assembly: GCF_036013445.1. Taxonomy (NCBI): domain Eukaryota; kingdom Metazoa; phylum Chordata; class Aves; order Columbiformes; family Columbidae; genus Caloenas; species Caloenas nicobarica. Next base: position 7,559,412 of record NC_088266.1, read on the forward strand.
AGCGCGGCGGACGGGGACGGAGGTCGACGCCGTGTTGCTCTGGTTGGATCCAGACCCCGACCCGGGGGCTGGAGCCGCTCGGCAGCGGCTGCGTCTCCTCGTGGCGATCACAGCTGGTTTGGCGCCTCTTTGGCAACACCGCACAATCCGCTCCGTCCCGGTACGGTACGGTGTGGCACTCTTCTGATTTTTCCAGAGGTTTGCAGGAAAAATGCAAAAATGTTTCCTTTCCATTTGCTAATAATAATTTACCCTTAATTCTGAAAAATTACTTTGCGGATCTTCATATTTCACAGACCATAACTAGATTACTACCTTTTACTGGAATACTTTATGTTAATGAAGACCGATTGGGATTACATAATAGATTTCCTCTAAAGAAGGCATTATGTGGTTATTTTTTACCGTCTGGCATTCTAGTTAATTGCCTTGTCATCATTAATTGATAGGGCTAAATTGATATAAATAAATAGCTGATGTTCTCAGGGTCAGTTTGGAAGGCAGGAGGCGTTTGGCACAGGTTGCAGCATGCGGTTGGTGATGGTCAAAGGGAGCCCGTGTGCCCGGGTCACCCCAGATGTGCCCGTGAAGCCACTTCCCGCACGGCTGGAGCAGCGGGAACGCTCGCTGTCCCGGCCCAGGGCAGCGGGCATTGCCCCGGCTGCGGGAGACTGGGCTCAGCTTTGGGCTAGGCTCAGCTTTAGGCTAGGCTCAGTCCTGAGCCTCAGCCCTGCAAAGACCTGGTGGTCCTGGCTGGCAAATGCAGCAGCGTTTTCCCATGTGTGTCACCGACATCTGCTGTTGGTAGAGCGATAACTGAAATAGCGCCTGCAGAACAAGGCCACCTCAAAAGAGGGTTTTTAAAAGTTAATTGGAGCCCCAGGTCCTCGCCAAAACGACCCGTTTCCGTGGCGCGAGTGGTCGATACCACAGAGCAGCTGGTGGCACACGGCGGGTTTGGGGACAGGTCGAACGGGGCTCCCCTCGTATACCAACAGATACTGGGAGGATCCATCTGAAAACAGTTTAAAGCTTTCATGAGTTGTAAGAACTAATTCCCAATAAATCAAACGGCATGTGGGAGTAAGGGAGACAAATAAATGAGGGCTAAAGAAATTGATAAAGATCCTTGAGCAATAGAGAGATGAATGCCAGTTCGGTTAGAATTATATTTAAATGAACAAAGTTGATTTAACTGTCTCTTTACGTGCCTTCTACTAAGATTTAGGTCTATAGCATGCCATTATATCAAGAAATAATTTGCCAAAAGACTTTTTAGCATTTCATGTGCATTTCACTTGATGACAATTTTAATATTCTAACTTTGGTCCGATACAGTTACGAGGAGGTTTCAATTGCTCGGCATACGGAGGAGTTCATAAAGATTGTTTCTAATTTCTCTTTCAAATCCGGGGCAGAGCTCGGGCCACCAGCACACGAATGGCCGCGGTGCTCAGGGGTGCTGGGGCGCAGCCGCGGTTCCCGTGTTGGCCGCGGTTCTGGGGGCTGTTGTGCCGGTGGAGCCGCCGGGAGGGAACCGCGGTGCTGGGGTCACCACGGTGCCGCTTGCGGCCAGCCCGGGAACCTGAACAGTGATGGGGGAAGCCGTCATCTCTGCCGAAAGGCTTTTCTTCCTCTATTTTTTTTTTTTAATTGTCTCTAAAAACAAGAGACTTGTTAATGGTTGAATTAATCAGGCTGAGTAACCATGATATGGAAAGATGCTGGATGAATCTTTCGTGGAGTTCACTCTTTGGCAGCAAAACGCGGTGCCATTGAGCATAAATGACAGCAGAGTAAATGTTTACTGAGAAGTCAAATCCTGTTATTAGTTGTATTACTATTATTAGTGCTGTTATCGCTGTTCCCTGTTTTCTGGTTGTGTCAGGAACAAGTAGAGAGAGCAAAACCGTGCCGGCTCTCCCAGCGCCTCGATAAACCCAGGTTTTGTCTCGGGAGAAGCGGTGCCGGTGGGAGCCGTGATACGGGGGCCGAGGCTGCTGTGTTACAGCCCTCGCTGCTGGGAAGAGGGTTTAGGACAGACTTGGGTCCTGTCCAAGTCAGCAGAGCCCCAGATCTTGCTTGGTTCCATCTCTGCAAACACAAGTGTCTGGAGGATGCATTTTTGCAGCACTGGCATCGTGATCGCTCCTTGAATAGCCCCAAGGACCTGGTTTCGCAGTAAGATTTGTCATCAGGCACCCCAGCACACACAAAAAACGTGCCCAGCACTTTTACAGGGTTTTGCGGCTTATATTTCTGTCTTCAGCACTTATTCTGATCTTACAAACAGCTTTATTTGGCGGCCCCCGGACAGTCCTGTCATACGGTACAAAAGCCAGCTTTGTCCTGGCACACACGTGTTCAGTCCTGTTTGTTGGAGCTGTAGGTAATTACTCTCATACTTAATGAATAGCATTACTTTTATTGATTAACACGGAGGCTACATGCTGGAAAGAGGAAGCAAGGATTAAGTTTTATGGCCTACTGCTGCTATGAAAAGGAGCATCTAGACACCAGTTAATGTCCCCTTGATGGGATTAGCCATTGCATTAACTGCAACTCTGGATAAAATTGCAGTCTGTTATTTTAGACTTTTTAGATACTGTAGATACAGAATAAATCCACTTTCATCTTAAATGCAGATGACATTTAATTCTAGAAACAAAAAATCCAGTATATGTATGTTTTCTTGTGATTTATATCTCTTCCTACATGGATAAGAAGACTTCTTCCGAAGTCTTCATTTCATTTCTGCGCAGTTCAAAGATGGGGTGAGTTTCCAAACGAGCTCCGGCGTTGCTCCGGCTGACACGGCAACGGCCTCGGCTGTAGGTGAGGACGCGTCACGGGCTCCTCAGCAGACGCACCGTGTTGAGTTCTTGCGAGGAGCTTTCTCACAGCGTGTAACGTGTGCTTTTATTGTAGGAACTGAGCTGCTTTAACTACCCGCCTTGGCAGGGAATTGAAATAAATATAAGATGATAAAATAAAAAATCCATTTTAGAGCCATGGACTTTCTCAAGGAAGGGTTCTGGCTGATCTTATTCCGTTGTCCTGGGAAAAGAGTCGCTTTTGGCTTTGCAGTGTTTACAATTCCCTTCCAGCAACTCGAGCTCCCCAGGCAGTAAAACAGAGTTTTCACTAAATGATGTGTCTGACATTTTCCAAATCTTGATGTGACAATTTAGAGGGAACTAGTTGCATTGAGCAGCCTTATTAATATTGCGGTAACGTGATTAGGGGAACATATTGGTCGTTTAGGCCAAAGGGACTTTAATTTATGAGCACAATGCAGATGCAGATGCAAAGCACCAGTTCACCAGCATCACCAAAATATCCTGATCTTAACTTGTTTTCTTTTTACTCCCGGTTTGTATCTGGTTCATGTTCATGATAAGATGAGCTGGTTTAGATTCTTATTATCCAAGTAAAGGACTTTACACACAATAAGCAAAACCCCCTCAGAACGGGACGCGGAGCCAGAGGGAGGCGTGTGTTGCTGAACTGGGCACCAAATCCAAAATGATGTTTCTGCAGAATCTTCCCTGGAAATCCCTGCTGTTCCCTGCTGGTCCCAGCGCTCCGTTACCGCCTCTGCCCGTGTTACTGAGGGAAACTCCGGCTGATCTGGCGGCCTGGCCCAGCCCAGAGCTGGAGCTGAGCACCCTCAGCAGCCCCAGCGGGCACTGAAGCGGAGCGTGGCGTCTCCTTCCCAGCTGTAGCAGGAACAATTTGGGCAGAAGTAGCTCTTATGCTGCTGTGGCAATTTATGTGAGAGCCGCGGTGGTAAATAACACAGAGAGGGAGGGAAGCATCTCACATCTCATCAATACTGAAGACAAAAGGCTTTCTGCTCAGCGGTTACTCTTCCGTCCTTTCCCTCCTTCCCCCAGGCCGCAAGCAAGAAACCCAAATAGAGATCAGGCAGCTTTTAAATGCCACAGGCTCATAAAAGGGAGGAAATTCAGAGCTGTAATGTGCTGCCCGCTATTTGGGTCTGTAAGCAAGCTCCACACCGTGGGGCCAGAAACAACTGCAGCGTCTCTGCCAAGAGCCGCGGCCTGTGCCATGTCGGGCCAGCGCCGTGCCGGCTGCTGGCGGCCAGGACGGGCCCGGCACCCCGGCCTGGCGGGGAATTGGGGCGTTCTGTGGATTGGAGGATGGGGAGCAGCAGCGGTGGCGGCGGCAAAGATTTGTGGTCGGTGTTCCCAGCCCACATATGGTGATTTACTGCACACCAGCAAAGCGCTTGTCGCTGCTGCTGGGGGGTCACCTTCTGGGATGCTCCGTTCCGCTGTTCCCAGTCCCTTTGGTTTGCTGCTTTTTTTCTGGAGCGCGAACACGGCGTGTAGGCCGGGCCGGGCGTCGCTTTGCACGTACCCAGAGATGCATGCGGGGGGCAGAGCAGGGGAAAGGACGGGGGTTCGGCAACGAGTCCCGTGGCTGCTGGTGCTGTTTGTTCTGACAGAGGAAGGGTGTTGTTTTGGTGTAGCTGGGTAATTTCAGCTGGCCGATGGTGGTAGGAAACCATCAAGAGCTTGTTTTCCTCAGTAATAAGGTGCCTTTATGCACTTAATGGAGCATTGGGATGAGTTACTCTATAATTAACAGCTTTTACATCAATGTTACTGCCCTATTATTATGCGATAAACACGGATGAAGGCGGGTGTCTTCAAGTGGGGTATTTTGTTAGAGAAGAATGAGAAGCGGCAGCCGCAGGAGCTTGTCCTTGTGCTGGAAGCCCGGGAGCGGGAGGGCAGGAGGATGCGCTGGCGTTCGCACCGTTGGCCTGGCTCTGGAATCACAAGCCAACGTTGCATCAGCACAAACCGCTTAATTTGGCTTATTTATTTAAAGAGCTTCCTTGCGTCACCTGCCCTTGCAAATATTCGGTGGGTTTTTCAGCAATTCCAGGTTTCGCTCTGCTCCCCAGAGCCACTGAGGCCCTGACAGCCAAGGAGCGACGGGAGGTGGGGCCGGGCGGGGGTCCCTCCTGCTCGCTGTCTCCTGAAGGGCTTCTGTCCATTCATTTCCTTTGTTTATACGAGTTCAGGTGCTTTACTTCGTCCAAAGGCTCCAGCCAGCACTTTCCTGTGCGAGTTGCGTATTGCTCATGCCGTTGTTCCTGTGTCTGCTCTGGTGTCCCAGACCGGTGACGGTGCCCGGCGGGATCGGCTGGATCCGCACTCGCGGGCGGTTTAGCTTTTAGTGTCACAGCAGAAATGCCCCTTCAGTGTACGGGCTGAGCAGATGGCAAAGCATTTCTGTGAAATGTTGCCGTAGGCCCAGAAGACGTCGGCTCCTGTCTGTTGGGCCGGTGTCGACGCGCCTTTATTGACGTTCTGAAGCATCAACACGCTTTCTAAACGGAAAACGGGTTTGTGTGTCTTTGAAGTCAAGCAAGTGCTCCAAAGAGAGAAAGTTATTCCATGTCTAACACGGATCTAAGCAGGGACGGTAAAAGCAATGTATAAGCTAATGCTTTCTTTCTTCCGTTCCTTTTTGCTTTTTTATTGCCTTTTTAAACCAACATCCATATTCTGGTCCTGTGTTAGAGCTGGTTGTTATCTAATCCTGCTGATGCGTTAAAAAGAGATTGTCTATAATAAAATAACAGTCCTTTTTTTCTTTAACATTTCTCTCCTGATTTTCAGCATGTAGCTGAGCGTAATCATGATATGTCCTGTGAAAACACTGACTGGTTTATGATGATTTCCTTTTTTTTTTTTTTTAAACCTATCACTGGCACACTTGCCTTATTACGTACAAGATTCTCAAGTAAAATTTTGCAGATTGCAAAACATCAGTTAATCCAGGTAACAGCAACAAAGGTAAAAATTTGTTTTGTGCCAAAGACAGAATATTGCTTTTCTGTAGAGACTTTTACTGGTCTATAGTACATTGCTTCATAAACTCTCTTAGGGTGGTTTTTCTTTGTGTAATCCAAAACTATTTCTTCTTTTCAGACCGCAGAATGGTTCTATGATCCTGTACAACAGGAAGAAGGTGAAATACAGGAAAGATGGATATTGCTGGAAAAAAAGGAAAGATGGGAAAACCACCAGGGAGGATCACATGAAGCTGAAGGTGCAAGGAGTGGAGGTAGGAGCAGGAGGGTGGGTTTGGGGAGCGCTGGGCTGGGACACGCAGCCCCCGGAATGTGTTCAACGGGCAGTTGTCCACACCTTCAGAAAATACTTGTAGTCACTGGATTCCAGCTTTTACCCTCTCGCTCCCCAAAAATAGACACATTCTTCATTAGCTCTTGGAGCAAAATTTGAATATGGCTTCACCGTCTGATTGTGTTGCTGCTCGCGTTGCCATGAGGCTGAATAGAGACACTGAAGTGTCTTCACACTGAGCGTCTTTTGGTGGAATACGGGCTTTTTGGGACAGGTACTCACAAGGGCGGCCACACAGCTCGAGGTGGGTTGCCAAGCACTTTTTTCACCTGTCAGCTTTGTATGTTCATGATTTGATTCTCACAAAACTCCAGCTAGTTTTTGGAAGCAATTACCATGATTTTCCATGTGCTCGTGTTGGTCTCACAGTGTGCAGAGGTGGAGTTGCTGTTGAATTCAGACTATGACCAGACTCTGCTTCAAGGTGTGTTTTGAAGGAGACCATTGCTCTACTGATGGTGTTGAGCCATTCGGAGAATTTCACATGGGTGATTTAATCTGACACAGCATTTCTGGAATAAGCCTATTTGTTCTAAAATAGGTTGTTGTTTGACACAACTTTGTGTGAGGAAAGAACAGTTTGATTGCACGGATCACTTCTGATGTTAAAGGTCTGCACAGATGTGGGTGAGATGTACATTTAACTTTTTATTTTAATATTTTATTAAATGGGAATTACATTTTCTGTTGGTAGAAGCCCAACTGCAGAGCTTTGCCTACATAGTCCCTAAGACAACAGGGTTGTATTCCCCGTGTGTGATACTGAACTTGGGGCCAAAATGGTAAAAGGGTGTTAAAATGAGCAGTTGTAGCATTTAGCTGTGTCATCAATAAATACTGTAATTTTGGCAAATGAACAGCGGAGCCACGAGGGTGGATATTTAGTGTGGGGCTCCCTCCCGGAGCCGGGCGAGGGGACCCCGCGCTCCCCAGTGCCGCAGCGTGTCGGGCCGTTCGTCATCCCCGCGCTCTGTCTGCTCTAATGAGGTTTGGGGTTTAAAACAGTATTCAGTGGATTGCATTATATTACACCAGGGAGGCATAACTTTGTTCCATAATTTTTACATCCAATAACAATGTTTTATTATGACAAGCCCAAAAAAAAAAGTCAGCATAATAGAAATTGTGCACTGTTTTTGTTTTAGATTTGCAAAGCATGATTTAATTAACTTCTGTGAACTTTAACGATGCAGAATACCAGAATGGGCACTGGAAAACTTACCTGTATGAAAGTGGTGGTGACAATGATTCAATAAATACTTTGACGTGTTTTTTCAAAGACGGAGCCATCAGCCCCTCGAGCGCTCGACTGCGTGGCGGTGCACGGCGATCGCATTAAACACAAACAGCTGCCCTGCACTGAACCCAATAATTCCTGGTTTATTGAACTGTGTCCTCTGGAAAGTAACAAACCTGAAATGGGATGTATCAGGAGCTGGATAATGCACAGCTTTCAGGGTTTCTTCCTGTGGCTGATTGCGTTTGCCACTTTAGAAAATAAGTGTCGAAGTACTTGCTTTGTGATTTGGATTTGCCGGGGTTTGGCCATTCATTCCTCAGTCTGTCTCCCGCCAAAGAGCCCTTTGGTACCTGACATTTTATCTCCAGAAGGTACTTACGGCCTCTCACCGAACCATCCCTCTGTCTCCTTGGAGAGGTCAGAGAACAAGATGAATGCGTCAGAGCTCATAGATGTAAAATACCTTGTTCTCTCATATATAGGTGTATGTTGGCTCAGTACAATATGATAATCTTTATGAATTCCTTAACAAGAAAAAAAAAAGGTAAACTCTAAGTCTTATTAAGAGAGAAGCTCCCTTGTGGAGATGCAGAGTATCAATTTTGTGTCAGGACTTATATTTAATTATTATCATAGCAGTCCCTTAACACTATTACAGATTAGTTCAAGAGGACACCAGTGGAAATTTTAGGTTATTCAATTACTGCATAAACCCTGGGACATCACCCTCAAAACTTTGCAGAAGGTTTCTGTAGCGTTTGGGTCTGACGATGCGGTGAACCTGAGCTCGGCACTGCGGCGGCCGCGGTGGGCACGGTCGTGGTCGTGGTCGTGGTGCTGGGCACGGCATCAGATCGTGGGGCTGTGACAGCGTCCGAGCGGTTCGCGTGTCTGGAAACCAGAGACTGGTTTACGATTCCAAAGGGGAATATGGATTATCATTAAATCCGGAATGGGTCTCCTGAGAGTCGCTTCTGAAGGGAACATACATATCAATAACTCCTCTTCTATACCGGGATCCTAATGTATTCGCTTGCAGTAACATAAATTCACAGCAAATGGTTGTGGGTTTTGGCATCTTTTCCTAACGCCCTATATGTGTTGAGGAGCTTTTGTTCTTCAGCAGACCTGTAACATCTCTAATCCTTTAATTGTCTTAGCTTATTTTGTGGTGTGTGATGAAGGTGTTTCACTTACGGATCGTCACTTCATCTATCAAGTTGGGTTACTGGGAGGCTTCCAGATGGAGACACTGGAAGAGACTGAAAGAAATGAAAATAAATTTACAAAGAAATAAAGAGTCTGTTTCCTACTCCTGATTTTGCAAATAGCCTTTCCAGTGACAGATTGGGAATGGACTGAATTACAGCAAAAGCAGAAACGGAGGAGAGCTGTGGGGTAGGAAGAGCAAACATTACATTTACTTTAAAGGATATAATGCCAAGCAACTGTTTTTACACTTAATTAGTTCACACATCGTTTTGGATATGAACCAGAATGGAAAATGGTTTTGGTTTTGTTTTGGTATGATTAAGGGAGAAAAGGTGGAATAAAAGGATTAAATTGCTTTCTCAGGCTTTTTCCCCTTTTATTTGATTCCTTCCACCGTTAGTTTTGTGGAGTTTCAGTGGAGTAAGGGATCCTGACCCTTCCTCATCTGCTTTTAGCAAAAGACAACTTTTGGAATTTAACAGATTGAACTTTCTTTTTTGAAAACAATCTGCTTCGTGGCAACAACTGAGGGTTTTGCATAAACGTTATGAATCAAAGCTCAGAGCGAGAGCTTTTGGGATTGCAGCTCTGTTTGAGCACGTTTTTGTTGAATTTCGGTGAACAATAAATGGTGGGGGAGGTTCAGCATTTGCGTTGCAGTGCGGGGTGAGGAGCCTGCACACCAGAAACAATGGGAGGGATTCTTCTGAGCACAGGGGGTCAGACCCGTTTTGGGTGATGGGCAGGTGCCCGCGGGCAGGTTCTGCCCGAGTCAGCGCAAGGCAGCAGGTTTGCAGGAGCAGCCCAGGGAGCGGCTTTCGAATTGGCTGCATCACCTTTTTTTCCCCGTTTAATAAGTAGTGTGAATAAAGCTGAGCCACGTGTGGTAGGATTGTAATTCAAATCCCATTCTCTAAAGTCTGAACATTTTTCATTTACCATGTAAAGGCAGTTTCAATGTAAATTATTCCAAAAGGATCTCTGTGGACTAATGACATTAGCGTCTAGATAAATGGAAATTTTTTGAGTAATTGATGCTGCAACTGCACCTCTTACTGTGGGGGAAAAGAGGAGGAACCGGTGACGTGAGTTTGGATTCTCCTCTGAGGGGGTGGGTGTGCGGATGGGTCTGAGGAAACGGGGTGACCAACATCAGCCAACACTGGCCCCCATTTCTCCAGCTTCCTCTTGATTTGCCTGCCAAGCAGGGTAGACATCGCGCTTCTTTCTGACTCCCTAAAACAAAACAAACAAACAAAATTAATATATATACACACACACCTTGATATTATTTAGCCATCCTTATTAAATAAAATGTTAGAACACGTGGCAGACACAAAGCAAGGTAACGGGCACTCCTGTACCCCCTCCAAAACGTGAGGCGTCACCGCAATGCTGTACAGCGCAAATACACATTGACGTTTATATTGACTGTTTCAGTTTAGAGAAATTCAAAATTAAATACACTTTCTGCCAGCTCTGTGGGAAAATCCATTTAGGAAAACAAAATCCAATAGGAGATCTAAAGATTGGTGGCCAGAAATGAAATATTTTGAGAATAAAATATATGGAGATTGCATTGCAGGATCTGTGGTCTCGGTTTAATGTGCTGGGGACTGGAGGTGGGAGCGGAGGTTTTTTGTCCCAGTTCTTTCCCAGTGTTCGCAACTCAGATGAGATGGTTTACAGTGAAACAAAATGCTGTTTGGACCAGAGACAGTGGTTTGCGTTTACTTTTTTGACCGCACGGTTGCCTTTCTGTGCATGTGTAAACGCGGCCCAGGGCCCGCAGCTGCGGGCGCTGGTCGCGCAGCCCCCGCGGGTTCGGGGGCTCAGCGCGGGGTGACATCCCCGCACAGGATTCTGAGGTTTCGTTTTGTGTGGGGATGGCCGTGGGTGCAGGGGGGCCTGTGATCCTGTCACCGCCTCGTGTGATGGAGATCGGGGCTTCCCTGCAAACCAGGGGCCTCCCAGCCCTGCGCTGGCTCTTAATGTGTTTGTATTTACTTATTGGTGTCATGGTGGGTTGGAAAGCAAAACAAACCTCATTTGCTGTATTGCTGCTAGTTTTGTGTGCATCAGAGATGCATTAAACTTTTTAATTTCCTGGGTTCCTGTTGCAAAGCCGGGTGTCGCGTGGGAGGGAGCGGAGCCGCATCCGCGGGGCCTGTGCCGGGCAGCGCGTCCCAGGGCTCCCATCTCCGCTGCTCACACCGGAATTCGGAGTACCGCTTTCAGAAGGGTTTGCAAATAATAAATACCCCGCACCTGGCAATGACGCAAAAGTTCTGCAGGTTAGGACCAGGGAAGACTTGATGTCCACCTGTAATTGCGAAGCTTTGCAAATCTGTGCTCGGTTTGATACTTGGAGTTCTCAAAATAAGGTAAAATAATCCTGAACTTTTATAAGATACCTGGCTTTCACAAAGTTAAAGATCCTCGTTTCCAAATTAATTAACAAATTAAGCTGACTCTGCTCTCCAGATGCAGGGTCTGCAGGCTGGCGCTGGCACGTCCCGGGTGCCGTGGTGGCGGGCAGGGCTGCGCCAGGACGCGCGTCCCCAGCCTCGGCCTGGCGTCCCCGACCCGCTGTCCCCGACCCGCTGTCCCTGACCCGCTGTCCCCGACCCGCTGTCCCCGACCCGCTGTCCCTGACCTGCTGTCCCCGACCCGCTGTCCCTGACCCGCTGTCCCTGACCCGCTGTCCCCGACCCGCTGTCCCTGACCCGCTGTCCCTGACCCGCTGTCCCCGACCCGCTGTCCCCGACCCGCTGTCCCCGACCTGCTGTCCCCGACCCGCTGTCCCCGACCTGCTGTCCCCGACCCGCTGTCCCTGACCCGCTGTCCCTGACCTGCTGTCCCCGACCCGCTGTCCCTGACCCGCTGTCCCCGACCCGCTGTCCCCGACCTGCTGTCCCCGACCCGCTGTCCCCGACCCGCTGTCCCCGACCCGCTGTCCCCGACCCGCTGTCCCCGACCCGCTGTCCCTGACCCGCTGTCCCCGACCCGCTGTCCCTGACCCGCTGTCCCCGACCTGCTGTCCCTGACCCGCTGTCCCCGACCCGCTGTCCCCGACCTGCTGTCCCCGACCCGCTGTCCCCGACCCGCTGTCCCTGACCCGCTGTCCCCGACCCGCTGTCCCTGACCTGCTGTCCCCGACCCGCTGTCCCCGACCCGCTGTCCCCGACCTGCTGTCCCTGACCCGCTGTCCCTGACCCGCTGTCCCCGACCCGCTGTCCCCGACCCACCCCGCCGCACATCAGCCCTTCCGTGCCACTTCCAGCTGCTGCCGTCACTCACTGCAACAAACATGTCGTATTTTTCTGTCAAAAGGCCCCATGCTACTGAGGACTGCAACATTGTAGAGCACTGTAAATATGTTTTTGAAGATTATGCCTTCTGTCTGACCTAAGTATATTCCATAATACCGCGTGGGTGTTTCTATTGGTGGTTACACTTTGCCTGCAGTTTTTATGTGCCCGTTGCCATAGACGAATTTTGAATAAAATAAGACCGAGGCAATATTTTTACGCTTAAGCGCCGGGAGTTGGTTGCACAAAGGCCTGTGGCTCTGCCCCAGCCCGTGCTCCCGCGGCTCTCGCCGGTGGACGTGCCGCTGTCAGCACAGCTTTGCCCCTGCCCTGTGTGACTGGCCACTGGCCTCCCTGGGGACAGCTTTCCATTCGGTAAGTCATGTCTTACCTGCTACAGCCAGAACGATTTGTTTTTTCCTACTAAAGAGAAGCATGATTTTGAGCTTAAAAAGGTTAAATAAATCCTTTCCTGCCTCCTGTGTACTTCCCTTCATGCCCATCCTCTCCTAGAGGGGAGGCTGTGGCCGACACTCAGACTTAATTTTTAACGAGAGACTTTCCCTTTGTTCAGCTTTCTGTAGGCTGTACGTAGCTCTCTGCAGACAGAGCTGCAGACTCTTTGGACAGATGAATATTAAACGTAACAAAGCTCTTACAAACTGGTTGCAGTCCAGGCAATGACGTTTCCCTGCATGGTGACACCGGGCAGAGCAGGTTCCCAAACCCACAGGCCCTTCGGGGCGGGTTTGTCATGCTTTTGAATTAACAGTTTTTGAACTACGGTAATTGTATAAGACATATGGAAGGGTTTTGATTACAAATCTGAAATCTGAAGGTTTATTAATGGCTGGAGGGCACTGGAATTTAATACCTGCCTGTTGGCTTGTCAATTCACAGCATTTAAAAAAACCAGCAGCAGTTGAGATGTTTCTATATATAGCAACTTTATTTGAATAGTCGACATAGCTTTCAAAGTAAATATTAATTCCATTATGCTATAAACTGTTATTTATCACGACAGAAAGCCATAAAGTTATTTTACTAGAGTATAGCCAGTAAATTGCGTATCCTAGATGAGATACAGCATGCATTGAATTCCAGCGGCAATTACCCAACATACTTTATACACGTCGGTATTAAACACACTTAAACACAAGTTGCAGCCGAGGCACATGCGGAAAACCCTCTTCAGCCGTTTTCCGCCAAGCGATGCGTCAGCGGGGCCGGGGCTGCCGCGCGTAACGTACCGGTGCTGCTGCCGCGGAGTTGTGTGTTTGACTTCTTTAATTACCTGAACTACTCGTTAGAAGTGCCTCATAACTGCCCGACTCCAAGGTACCATGCAGTGGATGGCATTGATTCGGGGTGATTTATGGTCATTTTTTGAGCTCTGTGTAGTCATGGAGGTGTCCAAGAGAAGAGTGGTAAAGATCCGCCCTCCCCATACTCTGGTGCTCTGAGAAAGTTTTCTACTCGGGATCTTGGAGGAACATCCTTATTTTATGAATGACTTTAGGGAGAGGAGCAATCCCCACCAGGAAACCATTGGGGAGGGTGGATTTTATTATATTTTGCCAGTAAACAAAAATTGGTACATTTAATACTTGCCTAAGTCCTGTGGGATCTCTCTGACTAACACGAAGTGACAGTTGTCACAATATTCCGTATAAATACCCATCTATTTGCAGGTGTCTGTTCTATTTTTAATGTGATCCCACCTTTCTTGCTGTGAGGGAGAAAGCGATGATCGATGGACTCTGCACCTATGTCTATAATTTATATTGTTCTGTGGTTCATAAGAATTCGAGGGTTTCAGTACCCTTGCTGGCGGAACACGATGCTGTTATTCATGCAATTGAGCCGCAGAGCCAGGCAGGGGCTGCGCAGCAGCGACCTGCACTCGGGGCAGAGCCCGCGGGTTGGACCCAGGGGCCATAGGTCGGGCTTAGGGAGAGTGAAACAGGAGGTGGAGAAAAATAAAATCGAAAAACTTAGGAGGGTTTGTAATGTCACAAGTGTGTGTGGTATGAGGACCGCTTGACGCCATATTACGGTAAATTTAGAGGCTGTTTCTTTAGTTATAGTTTTACATGTTTGATTCAGTATTAAGCAAACATTCTTATGTGGCTGGTGTTTTTCCTTGTGGATAACTTGAGCCTTTAATGTATTAATTTGCATATATATGTATCTATTTATATACATATATATATTTACTTTGCTATAATTTACTCGCACGCATCCTGTGAATTATTCATGAGGGACGTTTTGAATTTTAATTCCTCTGCATCCTGCTTGGCGCAGACTGCGAGTGTGTTTCTGACCGCGGAGGCAGGGAATTCGCCATGCCGTTGGACACGTGCGCGTCCCCGCGGTGTCGCAGGGCTCGCTGCCGGGGGTGACACCGTGAACCAGTTTTAGGGATCGGGTGAGGGCCGCGTCCCGCTGCCGAGGGGACCCTGGTCCCAGGAACCCGGTGAGCAGCCCCGGCGCCCGCGGCTCCAGCCCCTGTGACCGGGGTTTGGCCTCTGGTGCAGCGCGCAGCGGTATCGATGTACGGCGCTGGGGTCGGGCAGCCGCAGACAGCCTTTCGCTTTGACCATTGAATAAAGCACTTCTGTAGCCTGCTCAAGATCTTCTGGCTGTGTTTACATTTTAATAGCACTGCTGCAGAAGAGAACATATTTTTATTGCTTACATTTATCAGTAAGAGCAAAAAAGGAGTGCCTGGTTGCAGCTTTGCAGAGAATATGCTCTTCTAAGGAAGCAGTACATGAAGCTATTTAGGGGAGAATAGTGTAGAATTTTAGACTTGTCAGATAACTATGCTGTGCCTGCGTTTGATTGCTGATACCAATTATCAGAAAGAAATTCTACTTTAAAACAAAATTTTCGGCAGTGTCCATGTGTAATAAAATGAGCAGGAAGCAGAAAGTCACATCTCTGTTTCATGCTGAAAGGGAGACCTCTATTACCTTCATTTAAAAGAAAAAAAAATTAAGCAAATTATGTAAGCTCTTGAAATTGCTTATTGAAAATGCGTTGCAATTGCAGGATGGTTTGCCTTCATGATAGCGCTTAAGGCATTTTGTCTGGTGCCGAAGGAAGTCTGGAAGGGAAGGCAGAGGCCCTTTGAGCCTGGTGGTGTGGCCAGAACACGCACCACGTGGCCAGAGCCCAGCGCATCTTCTTCTGACCTCTCTCACCGCTAAAATATTGTCCTGTGGATACGAAATGAAAAGGGTACAACCTTATTTCTTCAAAGATCAGCTGATCTAGCCCAGAGGTGTAATAAAATTCCAAACTTTGCTTTTAGGAATCATCTTTTGTAAGTAATATTTTTTGGAGTTAAGTGGTAGGTACACAGTTGAGAAATAAAATGCCACGGCTCAGTGCCTTGGAGCCGTGTAGGATGTTATGTTGTGGTGACGGCTCGATTTTGTTAGGAGAGTTACATGCTGTAAAGATGGTCCCTTTTTCTGTGGAAGGTGCTTCAGTGCTGACTCGGTCCAGTCTGTCTGCCGGTCCTCCTGCAACAAGAAGTGGTGCGTGGCTCTGCTGCTGCTGCTCCCCACAAAAACCTTCCAATGTTTGCTCTGAAGTTCTTTTTCCAGGTGGAGGAGCTTTCCAGTCACTCACATTGATCCTGCAGAGGCGCTGGGAAGCCCCTGGTCAGCAGGACCCCAGCTGTGAGCATCCCCGGTCCACGGGCATCCCCGGTCCACGGGCATGCCTGGTCCACGAGCATCCCCGGTCCACGAGCATCCCCGGTCCACGGGCATGCCTGGTCCACAAGCATCCCCGGCCCACGAGCATCCCCGGCCCACGAGCATCCCCGGCCCATGAGCATGCCCGGCCCACGAGCATCCCCGGCCCACGAGCATCTCCGGTCCATGAGCAACCCCGGTCCACAAGCATCCCCACCCACCGCTTCCCGCTCGGCGCTGGCCGTGTGAGCTCGCTCGTGGGCAGGGAGGCTGTGGCTGCTGGCGAGCGCCCGGGTCTCCTCAGCTCCGTCTGTGCTCTGGCCGTTCCTGGGCACATGGAGAAAGCCGTATTTCAGCCTGTGGCAGCACTGCCGTTTTTCATGCACAGAATGGGTTGTGTTGCCAAAACAGACTCTTGCCGTCTGCCTGTGGGTCTTGTGCCATCAGCAGCTGCGTTCCTGTGGAGGTTTTACAGCCACGTGGTGTCAGACAACAGATCCAGGCTGCCGTGTGAACGTGGTCATTAGGATTCTGTGCTTTTGCCTGTTAATGGTACCGCAGAATAGTGATAATTATAGGAAGCATCATTTAACATCATTGCCAGTGTGCTCTATGTTTATTTATACACGTTTTCATTGGCAGTCGACAGAACCCAGACTCTAAGTAGAATATCCCATGGCTGTTACCCTGTTACTGGGCTGCAGGTGTTGTAACTCCGTTCACTGTACCGTAGGCCATTTTCTGAGTTATCCGGGGGGCCCTCCATTACTTTTTATTTCTTGCTTCACCCTTGTGATACTGGAGGACCAGTTCCTGCAGGTAACACCTGCCGCTGCTTGTTCCTTCTCAGGAATCCATTAGAAGTTCATTAAACTTTTTACAGATGTAAATTCAAAGTGCTGAAAATTACTGGGATTTAGAAAATGTGGGGAGAACGTAAAAGGCTTTTCCATTTCTTGTCGGGCAATCTGACTTTGCTGGTGTAAAAGAACTTGAATGGCCAAACCGGGGCTCCTGTCCACGGAAGCACTTGGTTCAGAAAACTCACATTGGCTTCCAGCTACGCATCGTGGTTGTACAGATGGGTGTATCGCATAGTGCAGGCAGATAATCCTGTGTTTTTAGTGGAAACCTGTCATGGGCATTTTGTCTGTTGTAGAGCAGGAGGCCAGGCAGGCGAAGCGTGAAGCTCTTCCATTTCTTCTGCACGTGGGCCTGCTGGCACGTGCACCCTCAGAAGTGCTGTGCAACACGGCGGAATCACTTTGCAAACTTTCTGCTGTACCTGCAGGGGACCTTGAACTATAAAATAACATTTTATTATCTGCATAATGCTGGACTCTTGCAGTAATGCCAATGTCAGAAAGATTGTTAATAAATAATGAACAGCAGAATGAGCCAAGGGTTGACCTTTTGTAGAGCACCATCTGTCACCAGAGCTTCACTTGATCTTTACTTCCAGTGCTGATTTCTTTTCCCATCCCCCGCTGGGGATGTTGTAGGCTTCACTCCTATTAATAGCTTTTGTCTGACTTGTAAAAACTCTTGTAAAACTGAGAGGTTTCCAGCTTTCATGGGAGACAAATACTTGGGGAAGCAGGTCAGGGATGTTTGTGAACTGCCAGTGACTGTAAAGGCCCCTCCTCGTACCCCATCGGTGCGGCACAGGGACGCTGCTTGGAAACATTCCCGCGGGTAAGGGAGAGCGTCTGAGAGCATCCCTGGGACTTACAGCTGCTCTGTTTTACACGTTCTGTATTGTCTGGCAATGGGAAGGTAAGAAGGAAGGCAAAATGCAGGAAAGAGTTTGCCAAGGTTTTTAAGTTAGGGCTTGCTTGTGTTGTTAAGAAATGGATCCATCCGGCACTGGGAGGTGAGCTGGGGTGAGCAAAGGAGCCGCAGCCAGGACCTGCTTCTGGTCCTCTGCAGGCTGAGCATCGTGTGCGTCTGGTCACGTCATTTAGGAGGAAATTACAGAAGATAAATGCCCCAGTTTTTTAGTTTGATCATAAATAAGTGCTTGTTAAAAGCACTCAAGTTCATCTCCCGGGGTTGGGGCATAAGTGGCTTATTTAACAATATGGTTCAGGTTTGGTGCCCCCATCTTTTGCAATAGTGCCATCAGCTGAAGGAAATCATAACCAAATATGACCTGTACAAAACTTCCTTCTTTAATTCTTTGTAATTCCAAAGCCTTCATCATAGAAGCCCAATGCAGGGAAATTTTGTGGAGTGATTTCTCCTGCCTCTTGAGCCAAGGGTGGGCAATGCGCTGCAGTGTGTTTTCTAACGTGCAGAACCTAAAATGTTCCAAAGGATAAGACTTCTGTCCCTGGGCCAGGAAGTGGTGCTAAAATGTAATAAACCACATTGCTACCAAGGTTTCCTTGATGTTCTGCCCGAGCTGAGGAAGAATTTCCTTGTTTCTACCATGTACAAAAGTGCTTGATGTCTGATGGTTTCTGTGGCCTCCCCGACCGCGTCCTCCTCCCCTCAGCCCCCGCGGGTGCTGGTTTCTGTTCTTTCTTCCTCGGTGTTGGTTATTTTGAAGGTAACTTAGATTTAGCTCATTTTAGCCTCTGCATCCTGACTCAGCTGGAAGGAGGAGTGTTTACAGTATGACTCCTACATTTTATCTGTAGCTTTAAATGGAGCAGTTTTCTAGTTAAATGCCTTGCTGGGTCCTATTTCAGAAGCGTCTTCTGCTTTGACTTGGCTGCGGTTCGGATGCAAATCGTTCCCCTTCCCACACGTTAGCACAAGCTGATGGTTGTAATTACAATACATTAGTAATGTTAGAGATGCTGCAGAGATGGGTCTGACAGATCACAAGAATCCTCCCTCAACGATGTCGCTTCGGTGTTACTCACCTTCGGGCGATGCAGCACAGGCGTTTGCCAATTTAAATATCAGAGTGCTTGAGGCCCGGGCCACGGACAATTCACACAGCAGCTCTGTACGGGTGAACGGGACCGCGGGGTGAACGGGACCGCGGGGTGAACAGGAACATGGGGTGAACGGGACCGTGGGGTGAACGGGACCGTGGGGTGAACGGGACTGCAGGTGGGCCGGGGTCAGTATCTGTAGGAGTTGACCCTGGACCAGCCGTGCGTCAGCAGCCTGCAAGTTCTGTCAAAATCAGCCTTTTTCCGCGTTTTCCCCGTTCTCTCTCATGCCGGGAGCTGAGGGGTCGGAGACTCCAAGGGGCCACGCTGCATGGCACCTCACCTTCCGCTCACATCCATCTGCAGACTCAATTTCCTTGCCTTTTTTAAGCTAACTGTAGATGAAAAGGACAGAAAATTGTAGAATTTTCCTACTTTGATGGCCACTGGCGCCTTCAATTGAATATCTGGACTTTTGCCGGCAGCACTGCTGCTCATCAGGATGAGATACTCCACAGCATCCTTCTCCTCGACTGCGGAAACAACTTCATTTCATTCAAAGGGCATGGAAAGATAAAACTTTAAAGTCAAGTGACTTAAACATGGAAAAAAAATGCAGCTTGGTTATTATGGCATATGCTAAATTTTAATAGCATTTAGAAAGTGGTTTGTGGGGTAGAAAGGAAAAGCAAACCCATCGAACCTCAGCTGTGTTCTGGTTTATAGTGCAGAACATTTTTCTGCTGCCATCCAAAGGCTTTAAAATGTAATAAGGCACAGTCGAACCCAAGGGTGTCAAGATATATGTAAAAAGTGTGCATGTAAAGGAGTAGAATAAAAGGGTCCACTGCAAAGCAGGGAGCATTTGGGTAGAGATCCTTGGAGTAGAAAAACCTCTTTGACTTGTTCTATTTCATAGGTAAGTATTTACTAACATGTACAACTACTTAAAGAATAACATTTTGAAAAGTTTTGAAGGCTTGGAGTATCTCTAATGAGTTGCGGTTCTTTGGTTAAAAAAAACCAACCAAACACACAATTGCAATAATGTACTAAACTGTATATTTAAGTACATTGGAAAAATCAGTGAGTAGCTGCTCTTCTTTGGTTAAATACGTAAACCTGAAGAGTGATATATTTCAACAGTTTGAAATATTAGTTGTTGTTTCTGACCTGAGCAAGCACTGTCACAGCTGGCGCCCAGTTTTCATCTGTAATTTTACTTTTCCGTTGTATTTCTTTTTTAAAGATGCTGAGCTTTCTTGCACTGATTTATAGTCCTTTCATCTTTATACTCTAATAATATGTTGCTATGCACTTTTTACAAACTGCTGCAGAGAATTAAGCCCTAAGTCTTTCCTCTGTATTAGTCTGGGTGTCCTGTTACTGAGTGCATTGCTTTCCAGTAATGCCACTGGAGAGAAAAACCCAATACAGGACTGGCTGAAGGGGGAGACACCAGCAAGAGCCGGGGAAGCCCGTACGTTGTCTGTTGATCCTCAGCTCCTGAACAAAGACAGCACCTGCTTTCAGAACGTCGCTCCTGGAGCTGTGCAAACACCATCAGCAGCACAGCGGCTCATTGCATTGTCCCCAGCGCGTGCAACCTTCATTATTTGCGCTGCTGGCAAAAGGCGGCGTTGCCAGCAGATCCGCACCACTCCATTTAGCCCAGAACGATGATTTATTCCCCGCTCACCATCAGACACTCTCGGTTTCCCCGGCTAATGAGGAGCTCGGGGAGGGATGGGGAAGGAGAGTCCTGCTCCCTGTCGAGTGGCGTTAAACACGGGTACGTTGCTAAAGCCTGAGTTATCTGCTGGTGCAGACATGACCGAAGCAGACTTGAATTCCGAGTGGGCTGAGTCATTGTCCACTCCGAAGCTTTAATTCTTCCAGAGTCACTGGTTCCCAGGGCCCAGCCTCCCTCCCGAGAGCTCACTATTATAATACAGTTATAATTCCCAGCTGACCGTTGCTTCTGAGATCTGTCAGCCAGCCAGCTTTTCATCCACCGAATGTGTGTTACAGGGAATTTATAGCACTGTTTTTTGAATATTAGAATGCTGTTGGGTACTCAGCGGAATGCCATATGAAATGTTAGGTGCCTTACAAATACATTGCCTTTGTCAACCAGACTTTGAACCTCCTCAAATAATGAAATCAGGTTTTCTTGACAAGGGCAAAAAACCCCAGGTTGGCGAGCGTTAGTTATATTCACATCCTTTAATTCCTTATTAATTGAATCGTGGATCAGTTTTTCCGTTGCTTTTCCCGGCACTGATGTTGGGCCAGTCAGCCCAACGGGAGAGGATGAGGGGTTCGTTCTGCTTGACGGGTTTGGAGAGTGATTAAGAGCGGAATTACGCAGAGCACTGGTACTACCTGCGGTTGAAAGTCAGTAGCCCTTCCCATGGCAAATGTGACCATCTGTTTACTTCATCCCATTACATACTGCTATATATAGCAAACAGGTATTCAGTGTAGTTGTTAATTAATGCCAGCCAAAAATAGTGTTTCTGGTTACCTTATAAAAAGCAGAGTGCCGCGATGTTAAGAACAGCAAAATCTCATAGCGTTGCTGCAAACGTTCAACATGAGCGTTGTTACCTCTGTGTCTGAGATACAAGTCTGTGGAGTTGAGTCGGTGGCAAACGGGGGCACGGCGGGGCCGCGGCGGAGCTGGGGGTCCTGCGCTGGACCGGGCGCCTGAGCAGCGGACGAGCGTGGGCTGTGCCGGGCGGGACACGTGTCGAGGGCAGGACACCGGGGATGGCATGGCAGAGAACGCTGTGCCCAAAACACCGGGAACTAGATCGCATTTCTGCCGTCATCCAGCAATATGGTAGAATAAGCCAGCAGAGGAGCCTGCAAATTTACTTAATCCTAGGAAAAATGTGGCTCTTTTTTTTTTTTTTTTTTGTTTAAACATTCTTGCTTGAGGCTTAAGAGTGTTCTTATTTGGGATTGTTTCCAGTTATTTGCAATGTGCTAATTACCCAGTGGCAGAACCTAAGTGGGTGTAAATTGTCATATCTCTGCTGACTTCTGTGGAACTGTGGCAATTTGCACTTCAGGAGGATCTGTCACCTAGATTCTTGCCAAGTTTGAAATCCCTTCACTCTCTCTTGGCTGGGGAGCCTCAGGCTCGTGGGAATACAGAAGGAAGTGAGTGTTTTGCAGGGCTCAGGATCCTGGGCGCCTCACTGATTTGTCATCGCTCGTGTTGGCTGCTCAGCCGCCGCGGTGATGCGTGGTGGGCGCGGGAGCCATGGCGGCCGTTGCCATGGCAGCGGCAGGCCCGCCGGAGCAGCAGGGAGGCCGCGGCCTCCAGAGCCACCGGGACGCCAGCAGCACGTCGAGGCTTCTGCCTCTTGGTGCGTCTCATGGCGTGACCGTGTGTCTGACCGTGTGTCTGACCGTGTGTCTGACCGTGTGTCTGGCCGTGTGTCTGACCGTGTGTCTGACCGTGTGTCTGGCAGGGGCTGCAGAAACACCCCCGTCCCGGGCCGCCCAGCGCCGCCGCAGCCGAGCCCTCCTCAGAGCAGGCTCCGTGAGACGTGACTCAGGGTGACGGTAAAGAGCAGGTGGGGAATTCCAGGCAGAAGGGCATAAATACAGATTTGTTTGACCATCGAGCATCCTGACATTTCCTGCTGTAATGGCCTTTTAATTGATTAATCCAAATATAAAAGATTCATGTTGTCAGCTCCCTCCACAACTCTTTCAGTCCAGTGTCATCTCGGAAGGCAACAGAAACGGCTGCTGGGTTGATGAGAGACACCGAGAAGACAGTGGTGAGGGTAGAGCTGGGCACAGGAGGCCCTGGTGCGGGTTGGAGCCAAGTGGAGTTGTTCTGCCAGGTTGTTTTTAGCTATTAACCTCAAAGTTTGATCCAGAGTGCGCCCTTTGTGCTCATCCACAGTCGGCTTTGCTCTGGTGCTTCTCAGCCACCCTCTTCCCCCGCGTTCCTTGCCTTGCTTGAACCTCTGACATCCTCTCCCCCCGTGCATCCTTCCATTTGCAGCTCTTTTTTTGGTTTTGGTTTTGGCTCATCTGCCACAGGGTGCCCATCTCATTTAGTGCTGAGAAGCTCATTTTTGTCTCCCGTTAGTCCCAGATGCCAAATGCCTCTGCTCTCCCTGGCTGGATTTGCTTTTCCTGGTGCTGTTCTCAGGGGCGATCCCTTGCTCCTCCTCGGTCCCGCAGCGCTTACAGGTGCTCCATCCCATGGAGTGCCCCTGCCGCCACCGGTGAGGACGAGCATCGTTTTCTCCATCGCTACTCCATGTGTTTTGCAACGTCTCTTACGTGGCACAGCAGAGTCCTGTCCCCATCCAGTGTGTCTCATGTCCATGGCAGTGTTATAATGTTATTCATAATCACAGCAAAGGACCTGGGACCACCTTGGTTTGCTGTGTAGCTTCAATAAAGACGGGGTGAATAATGAGTTTCTCACTCCCTCTGTGCTTTTTAACTCTTGGTTCTGTTAAACACTGGCATTGGTTTTTTCCACCTTGTTTGATGCTAGCTGTATTTATTCACGTTACGGGTTGCTTGGAAGGCCTCGGTATTTGGCGTTTGCTGGAGGCAGTGGCTCAAACGGTGCAGCCCTCTTGGCATTTTCCTCCTGCCTGCAGGTACGTGGCCGCGAGCGTAACAACCCTTGAGCGAGTGGGCACGCTTGCTTAAAGAAGATAAATCCACAGGCAGCCAGAGATTTTTCCGGAATCTTATTTATCAACCATCTGCTTGTTTGTCTCATCCCTCTCCCATTCGGGGGAGTTAAAAGGCTGTTTAGATCCCATTTCCAGATGAAAGAGGGGCAAATATTGGGGTGGGAGAGCAGAACGGGCAGCGTAGGTGGCCTGTTTCCAATATCTTTGAATTTACCGTATCTGCATGTCACTTGTTTATGAATTCCTAAATGTTAAAATAAATACATGCATTGATTTCATAAAGAGGTGTAATGTACCAGGTAGCAGATTTTTATCTACTTTGGGCCTAATTCATTAACATTTTGCTTGTACAGGCATATCGTTGTCTTTATGTGGCTTCTCTGGTTGGCCATATGGGTTTGTTGGCTGTGTAGTATTTCTCAGCAAGGATGCAGCAAACTTGCCATCTGGGTGATGTTTGCCCGACTACTTGAAATGGTTTTTGGCTTTTTTAAAAAAATATGGCTGTAAGAGGTTTCTGTTATCCCCCATATTACCATGGGCAGTGCTTGATTTGCTTTCCGCAGCACTGAAGCACTGGGCGGTGGTGGCTGGCGCTTGGATGTGTTTGCAGCGTGGGGATGTCACTGACCTCCTGGTACCGCACAGCAGACAGCTCTGCCCTGGCATCCGCAAAGGGCTGAGGTGCTGAGGGAGCTGCCTTGGGAACTGGGAGAAAAAAACGGTTCTTTGCAAACAAATGTCGATATTCCAATAATAAGGGTATGTTTTATTGCACTGCTCCCAGACTGGTACATTCCATAAAGCTGATCTATCTATGCATAAGCAACAGCAGGTGAGCAGCAGGAGCTGTCAGTACGGAGTGTGGAGGATGCGACTGTCCTGGGACATCCTCAGTACAGGAGCTGGGGGGTGCCGAGGGATGCTCCTCGTGCCGAGGGATGCTCCTCATGCCGGGGATGCTCCTCGTGCCGAGGGATGCTCCTCGTGCCGGGGATGCTCCTCGTGCCGGGGATGCTCCTCGTGCCGAGGGATGCTCCTCGTGCCGGGGATGCTCCTCGTGCCGAGGGATGCTCCTCGTGCCGGGGATGCTCCTCGTGCCGGGGATGCTCCTCGTGCCGAGGGATGCTCCTCGTGCCGGGGATGCTCCTCGTGCCGAGGGATGCTCCTCGTGCCGGGGATGCTCCTCGTGCCGAGGGACGCTCCTCGTGCTGGGGCGCTGCCGCTGGGAGCTGTTTTTCCTCCCCGGTGACGCGGCTGGTGAGCATCACAGCTCCACTCTGTGCTGCTCACCTTGCACAGCTGGGTGGAAGAGGGAACCGCAATACCATGTTACTAAGCAGCATCTGGAAAATTGCCCTTAGGTCTTACATTCATGTTTGTAACCTTTGTAAAAATATTATTTCCCATTGCTACCTGGTTTTTATAATGTCAATGTACTAAGCTCTACCTCCCAGTATTACATCTGGCACACAGTGCTACCTTCTTTATACCCTAGAGCACATGTATTTTCTAAGCTGGCTTTCAAAAATAGCCGGTTTCAAAAAAAAAATAATTCAGGGGAGACTGTGCTGTTGGCAGGGAAAGAAGTTTTTATCAGGCCCGAAGCGAAATGCGCAGCAGATCTTTAACTGAAGTTCACCTTTAGCGATCAGGGTTCTTCTGTCTGCATCTGCCAAGCTGTTCCACGGGATCCTTATCTGCAGGGATTCCCTCTCCTGTGGGAGGTTCCTGTGCCAGAGCCAGCAACACCCCCCCGGGCAGCGTGTCCCGCGAGTCCCGGCCGCTGGCGAGCGCCCAACGTGGGGACGTCCCGGGCGGGCTGGGGCAGGTGCTCCTGCCTCCGCCTCCCCTCCTCCTCCTCTGCAAAAACTGGATTCCCTCCTGTTAGTTTTACAAATCTTATCCCATCTGAAAACCTTCTCATCATCCCGTTTTCCCTCTGCGAAGTGCAGAATTAAGAAGCCGCATTTAGATTATGGAAAGGATTGCCCAAAAATATGCACAGCCGAAAAGGGCAGTTCCTGATCAGCAGTAGTGAGTTCGGGAAATGTAATGGGAGTGCAATTAGTTGTACAATGCCACTGGTAGGGAGTGAGTTCCAGCTGCACTGGAATTTAAGGAAATTAATACAAATAGTGTGTAACACTCTTACTCAGAATACCAAATCGTAGCATCTTATGTTTTGACATGTCTATTATTTATATGCAAATTCAGCCTTTTCTGCAGAATTTCCTTGGAGATAAACATTTTATTAGGGAGTTAAGGGAAAGGACACAATACGTTAATGGAAGATAATCAACACGGAGCTTGTGACTGGGAATATAACGATGAGAAAGAGGGAGATTAGCTTTTATGTAATTTTCACTCTTTGAGATGCATTCTCCTTTCCCTCTGCCCCACGTGCTCTGCTGCAGGCTCTGTAAAACGGCACTTTGTTGAACCGTGTGCATTTAGCAACACTTCACATGCCGGAGGATCTTTGCAGCTGAAACCAATGTGTTACACATGCACGTAGCGTGGCTTTCCCAGGCTGTTGCGTGTTGTTCGGAGTATGTTAGCCACAGACAGCGCGTGCTAATTGCCCTTATGGAGTGTGCAATCCTAGCATGCTTCACAGAAGGAGCGATTGGTAACCGTAGGGTGCGATGAGGCCTCTGAGCAAGGTGGCTTTGCATTATTACAGTATTATGTACAATGGAGGAGAACAGTGTCCAGGAAACGTCAGTGCAACGCAGAACAGAAAAGGACAAGTTGAAATGATCAGGAAAGTGGGTTGTTTTATGAGCAGAAATAAAAAGCTTGTTTAATCTGGGAAAACCAAGGCTGAGAGATGAAATGGTTTCTGTAGGGGTAGTTTGGATGTTTAAATTTCCTCGTCACAAGCCAAGGCTGTTCAGTGAGGCGATGCAGGCATTGGGGAACAGTCCGTTAACGTCAGTGCCCCTCTAAACATCGGGGGCAGCCAAGCCCAGCCCGGAGAGAAACCCTGGGCTCTCAGCAGAAATACCCACCAGCTGGGACAGGAGAGGGATCTGTGCTGCTCTGCGAATAACACCCTGATGACACTGACAATGGAAATTTGAGTGAGTTATTTAAGCTCGATTTGGCATTCGTAATAGCAGGTCCTGGCAAGCAGGGAAGATGTTTTGCAGTGGAGGTGACCGAGGGCTGTCGGGGTCCCGGCGCTGCTGCAGGGAGATGCTCGGCCACAGGCTGCTGCTGAGCTGGCATCACCCTCCTGGGGCTGGGGACACGTCCCCTCCCTGTCCTTGCTGCGTTACTGCTCCTCTGACCCAGCTGCTTTTGCCCAGGGCTTTTCCTGCTGAACCTGGTTTCTCCTTAGTTCTGTTTCCTTGTCCACTCACTGAGTGTGTGTGTTATGCTGAGAATGGCTTTTCTGAGCTTGTTGCTTTATTAGTTTTTGAACTATGTTCATTGTAGTTGTATTTACTTAAGGAGGTAAATAACAAAGTTGTTTACGGCGGGAGCTGTTTGCAGAGCTGTGGTGGAGCAGAGCAGCCTGTCCGCGTGGGCTCCAGGCTGGGGCTGACATGGGGTAAGTCCCGGCTTTCCCAGGGGTAAATCCCGGCTCTCCAGGTGTGTGCCTCCGCGGCTGGGACAGGGCCGGCGGGACGCCCAGCGGGGGTCGCGGAGGTGGGCGCCAGGAGGGGGTCGGATCCGCCGGCTGCAGCTCACAAGCACCGTGCTCGCCCCTGAGCACCACGCTCGCCCGTGCCCTGGTCAGACAGCCAGAGAGGCCCGAGACTGACCAGAAATGGTGATAAAACCCCGTGACTGCTGCTCAGTCTGGGCTTTGGTAGAGCGGCCAAAGTCGGCTCCAGGCGAGCGCTGGGAAGCTATTCGGGTCAGAGTCTCCAAGGGGACAGTGTCCTCCCCAAGCCCCAGGGATGCTCAGCTGGCAGTCACCGTCACTTCCAGCCTCAGCACCGGTCAGTCCCTCTCTTCTCGACGTCATTAGAGAAACACCTCTTTATTCCAAATTAAATTTGCAAGTGAACTTTGAAATAAAGCAACGATGCTCACATTTTATAAAGTAAGCGCTATCACTGTGAGGTGGCATCCTTAGTATTAAAAAGGTAATGCTTGATTTATTAAGAGTGTATACTGAATTTAAAAAAAAAAAAAAAAGGTTTGAAGATAACCTTGGTTAATATTCCTTTTGGCTGCAGTCCTGCTGGTTCAACACCGCGCTGGCGGAGCCCTCGGCGCGGCCCGGCGGGCAGCGGCGCGAGGAGGGCGAACGGCTGAGGGATGCGCAGGCAGGTTCTGTCGCCGTTCGCCGCCCGCCGCAGAGAACAAGGAGCTTTGAAGGGTACAGGAGCTGCTGACAGAGGACAGGGCTGCGGTGCCGGCTGTTCACCCGGTGAGCACTCGCTGCGGTGGGTTCTGGAGGGAGCCAGGAGAGGCTGCCGGGCAGGGAGCGGCCGCACGCTCGCTGCTTTTAGACCAAACCAGGCTGTGAGCTAGACTGTATCAGAACGCAACATTGCAACCCATGAGCTTGGAAAAACGAAGGCAAAATAAGAGTTTGCGGTTTAAAAGAGAGTTTAATGCTGTAAAGATAATGAGGAAACAAACTCTTACTTGCTTGAGCTCCAGGAGACACTTGTTCGAGAAAGAAACATGAGAGATGATCTCTTAATCAAAAAAATGGAGTTTGGTGCGGGGGGTGCTCTCCGCTGCGGTCGCGGGCTCCTTCCAGCTGCCGCGTTTGCTCTGCAGGATCTTCTGGGTTTGTCTCTTTTATGTTTCTTTCAGATTCTTTACATGATTCTGTTAAACATCTCTTTGAGATTTGCGTATGGTAAAGACGAGTTCTCTGGAAAAGGAGTCTCTATGTGGTAAGAGTAAACTTTAAAACAAAATCGCACCTGCTGTTGGTGTATTTTGAGGAGAACTGGAGATTTTTACTGCTTAGGCCCTGATTCATTTATCCTTCAGGGTTTGCTTTAAATGAAACAAAACAAAACACACAAAAAAACCCTAAAGAAGGAAGTGGTGAGTTTTTAAGGAATGATGCCACTTGTATTCCAATAAAGGAATGTTGTGTAGCGTTATGCCCTGTAAATTAACATTAGACATGCAGGGGGATCTTGCAAGCGCTGTGGTTTCACACTGTGATTCTTCGGCCTACAAGTTTTGCTCTTCTCGCAGCTCTAAACGCACATAAATCTCGGGCAAAGCGTTATCCTGGGTGGTGGCGGTGACACAGCTGTCCCCCGGACAGCGTCCCCGTCTGCTTCCACCTCAATGACAGAACATCTTCATGAGCTGCCCCGGCGATAATCTGCTGCTGATGGAGATTAATAGAGAAAATATTTTCTAAACACTTCTGTATGCATTTTCATTAATATACGCTTGGAAAATTAATCTTGTGGGGTGACCTGCAGAAGGTGTTAATTGCAGTTTCAGAGAAGGGTTTGTCAGAGGTTGGCAGCGGTGCCGGGGCTGTGGAGGGGCCTGGTGCTCAGGCAGCTAAAAACACCCGGTTTTGGAAGCTGGGAAGCAAAGTGCAGCCCTGGCTCTGGGGGGCGCGTTCTTCCCCTTCGGGTTCAGCGTGGGATTAGAGAAGAAAGCGTAAGTGAATAAGTGAATTAACGTCCATCCTTAATACTGTATCATTATTTTTGAAGGCCACTCAGATGGTTTGGTTTTGTTTTGGAGTCTTTTTTTTTTTTTTACAGTTATCGATAATGAAATTTGGCCTGAAAATGAAACTGTTATGTGAGTGGCTTCGATATGATGATGATTTATTGTCCACTTTTACTTACGAAAGCACACTTGGTAAATTCCTTGTGATTTGTAAACCCGCAGGCAACGTATTGGATAAAAATGATGAATTGGATGGCTGGGGGAAGAGATTTCTGTCCACTCGTGGGACTCATTTTTAATGACACTTTTTGCAGTGTTAACGTGCGGTTTGGGGAAGTGAGCAACCCAGAATTTTCTGTGTTTTCTTCTGCTTTTCCTTGAATCTTGAGCGTGAGTTGGTTTCAGTGACTGAGAAAATATTGCTTTTCGATTTTGTGCTGGAGCCGACTCAGTGCATGGTCAGTCTCAATGAAGCGTTTTATCCTGGCAGTAAACAAATCTATGAGCGCCTGTTCATGCCTCTTCTCCCAAATGCTCAGAAACTTCTGTTTACAAAAATTAAACAAACGGTGTTCAAATTTACGCGTGTTGCTGTGAATGTTCCTGTGATCTGTTTGACGCCAGGAATGTCGGGACACTATGAATCACACGTGGAAGTACTGATCTTCTTGTGAGCTATATTTAACCAGTGAAAATTTGAGAGAGTGTTTGAAGTTCCTCTGTTTGAATACCTGTTTTGTAAAAGGGGACTGCTCTCAAGGAAAGGTATTTCACCGTTTCAGCCTTGAAAAGAAGCTGAAATAGTAAGCCATTGCATGTTCATGTGACATTTCAGTTCTGCTCAGCTGACACCCTGATGGAAAAGCCCCTTTTCTGTTCAGAGGAGCAAAGCTGTGCTTTGTACTCGCATTCCAGGAAAAAACTGTTTGGGTTGAGAAAAATGGTGATCTGCCATAGCCGGTGAAACACTCGGAGAACTGGGGGGATGAAGAGAGCAGACCTAATGGGATAAAGCTTAAAACTTTATTTTGTGAAGTCTCGTGGTCTTTTCCAATCACTGTCAGCCTAGAAGAAACATTTTGGATGTTTTAATTAGCTGTGGTGGGGAAGACAGAGGATTCCCTCTGCATGAGGTGATGTACTAAAAACAATTCAGCATTCTGTTTTGTCAAATATCTCATCAGTGCCGTCTTGCTTTTATAGAGAAAATACGCAGAAAGCACATTAGAAGCAAAACTGTTGAAACTGCCGGTGAATCCCTTGGCCGTCGCTTGTCCTGTCGCGGCTGCCCGGGGCCGTTCCCGGTGACCTCCCGCCCGTGGCGGCGCCTCCGCTGCCCCCGGTACCTGCCGAACAACCCCCACGTTCGCTGATGCTGTTTGTTCACATTTCCAGCTGCTTAGGTAAAAAGTACAAAAGGTTGGACAGAGATGTGTAAGATCCCATCTGTGTGAGCAGCGTTTATAGGATTAATTTGTGTGAAGGCTTGCATCTAGTTAATCCATAATTAATCAGGAAAGCCCACCGGTTCTATAATTGGATGCTAGTGACAAGTTAGTTAAAGCAAAATTAAATCCCTTCATGTCACATTTGTGTACGGGAGACGTTGCAGATGACGCACTGACCCGATGGGCCTTTGCCGTGGGGTTCTGGTCGTGGCTGAGCCGCCCAAACCAGAGTCCAGGCCCAAGGTGGCTCCAGCTTGACACCCCATTCCACCTGAAAGAATGCAAATACACTTTTTGTTGGCAACATGTAGACAAATCCTCCTCAGACACCTGGACACTGAATGCCAGTGATAGAAATTCCTATTATTTTACAAATGAGAAGAAAATTTGCTCGTAGCTTGCAATTTTCACTTGTGTTCTCCGTGATGTCTACAGGCTTGTGGAAGATACCTGCTTTTGTGTCTAGAGTTGTATTCTCCCCCCTGCACAGTCCAGGTGTCGTAGGTGAACAGTCCTGAGGAACCCTTCAGCGGGCAGAGCGGTACCGTGCAAAATCCCAGAGGCAGTGCCAGCCTGGGGGGCCGTGAGGGAGGTCTCTGACGTTCTGCCGTGGTTCCTACAGGGCATACACTGGTCTGGTGTATCTTGCTGAAGCCGATCTCTTCCAGCATTAGTTATCTGTCACAAAAATGAGCTTTCCATTCTGATAAAAAATTAACACAAGTAAAACTTTGACTTTTTTGCTACTTACTAAATGTCAAAACCAGCTATTAGCTGGTGGTGAATTCAGTAAATTTAGGCACACTAATCTTGATAAATTAATGCTTTGCTGTTTGGGTGTTTGGGACAGGAGTAAAATATTTATAATTTGGTTGCAAGCAGTATAAACTTAGTATTTCTACAACAGCTTGTGCAGACAGACATTCTTAAACCCTTGCTTACTGTAGCTCCTGCCATTGCTTGTGAGCGATAGTGAAGCTCTCAGGATTTTAAATTGGAATGGGAAGATTTAGTGTAGGCATTCACAACAATTTGTTTCAGGTTGTGTAAATGCTTTTTAACGAAGGGATTTGTTGGAAGGAGGTTTGGAGGTCAGGTCCTTCCAAGCTTTCCAGGCATTTAGAGTAAATTTTCAGAATTCAGGAGCTGCTGAACACCTTGAATAAGTTCCTGAAATGGGGAAGGGAATATCAACTTCTGAAGCTCCCTCGATGGAACTCAGGTCTCCACTAAGACCAGCTCAATAATCCTTTTTCTGTACAGTGTTTCCTCAGATACAAGCATATTTAGATGTCTACCTGTCTTCATTAACCTCCAGAATCTGTTTGGTCTTGTCCCCCCAACAGCTGAGACAACC
The DNA here is from genome assembly GCF_036013445.1 of Caloenas nicobarica. Classification (NCBI taxonomy): domain Eukaryota; kingdom Metazoa; phylum Chordata; class Aves; order Columbiformes; family Columbidae; genus Caloenas; species Caloenas nicobarica. The sequence goes on from NC_088266.1 coordinate 7,591,052, forward strand.
AACACAGACATTAATGGTTCATCCACGTTTGTATCGGATTTTCCATTTATGTTGTAGTAGACATGATTAAAGCCTTCAAGTAAAATTGCAGCTAAATCCTGTCATAGCCTAACCCATTATTTTTTTGTGCTCCTATTAGGATTTTAGGCATTTCTTTGACACATTTTTATTGCCAGATTAGGAGGAAAACACTTGACTTGTTTGCAACGTTCTCATTATATTGTCTTTATAACATTTCTAAAAGAGAATAAATATAAAATACTTCTGTGTATTGCGGCCATATTTCAGTCTGACGTTAATACTCCCCGTGGTTCTCCGGCTCGCAGTTCTTCTCACCTCGTGGTGACGGTGCAGAAACCCTCGAGCTGCTGGAGCCGCCGTCGTCCCCGCGGGGCCGGGCCGTGGCCCGACCCCCCGCCAGCCTTTGGCACGGGGACCCGCGGTTTGCAGCCGTTTGGTGTCAGGTCACTGGTGAAAAGGTCTAATAGTGCCGGGCTTCAGTTCCCGAGGAGCCTGATGGAGAAGCTCAGGTCTCGGTTCCCAGCGGGCGGCCGTGGGGCCGGGCCTGGCAGCAGGACCAGCACTGGCTGGTGCATTCGCACGACGCCAGTTACCTTCATATCCAGAGCCAGCGCCCGGCAGGCGCCTGCTCCCTTGTGATAGAGTCCAGACACGTGTCTGCCAGCCCGGAGTGGTACTTATCTGTGAACTTCTCTTTCATGGAAGAGAAGATGATGTTATTCCTGAGATTTGGATGTTTTACAAATTGTTTTGGTTTTATCGTGTTGTGCAGAGCATCCGCAAGAATAGCTTCAGGGCAGGGCTCTCGCTGCCTGGCCTCTCTCCTCCATAATCCTGCTAGAAATCCGTGACTTGTCCTCAGCCTTGCTCAAACCCGGCATCTCAACAGCTCTTGGGTCTCCGGAAAACACTGGGCATTATTCTAGAATATTCAAGCTGGCGGTTGCCAAGCTGTGTGTGGGTGTTTGTGGCACAGGAATGAATTTGAGGCTGGGTTATCGCGGTCATCACAGTCATCCCCTGTGGGGTTTTCTTGTGATTTATGGGTTTTGGGGTTGGTGGCGAGCCACGCAGGTAGCAGGGAACTGGGTAGGTAGCGTGAGGCCTTTTGTGTCAGATTAGGAGGTGGTTTGAAAAGGATATTCTGTGACTAACTGGCTGTGATCGCTGGCCCTAAGGAAACTTTAAGCTCTGGGAAAGCTGTTAATCCCGTCGAGGGTCCCGTGTACACTTGAGCTGTTCCCAAGGGAAAGCCGAGACGTGTCCTCCTGCACCTCACACCCCGTCCCTGCCCGGGCAGCGTCCTGCTGGGACGGTGCTCACCCAGGCCAGGGTGATTAAGCACTTAAATTGATTAATCAAATTTCTTGTGATGAGAACTACTGTCATTCATTAATCTGAATGGGATTATAAATAAGAGTTGGCAGATAGGGGAGGCAAACATGTTGACAGATAGACCTGCTGCTTTGAATACAAATTACACTGCTGCATCTGGAGGGTTTTAGCTCCTGGCAGCCTCGGGATGTGGCTTCCCTAAAGGTAAAATTAGACTGAGATTAAAGTATCCCCATATTAATAAAGAAATATGTATTTATGAACAGGCATCTACTGCAGGTGGTGTGCGGGGCTGCATACCAATGATACTACAGCAGGACTGGGCTGTGGATTTTGCTTCCTGTGGAATTCGTGAAAGATTTTATGAGGTTAGTTGTAGTCAAAACTCAAGGATAACCCAATTGCAAGTGTGCGGCTAATACCAATTTGAGCAATAAAGTAGCAGGCTAGCGCGAGCAGTTCCTCTTGAATCGTCTTGCAGTTGGCAGCATTGCAAATAACAGAAAATTTGTATCAAATTTTGCCCTTGTAGAGATGCTGCATAGTGTTCGCTTTTTGGGGAGACAACGCCGTGTGGTTTTCATGGCGTGGCCGGTGCAGGACGCGGTCCAGGCGTCCCGGGGCGGCTGTTGGACCCTCTGCAGGTCGCAGCCGAATCCTGCGGCTGCAGCGGGGCTGGGGCCGCTGCGGGACGAGGTGTCTGCACTCGTGTCTTGCTGCAGCGCAGCAGGCAGGATTGCTGCGGAGCATGCCGAGATTAAAGCTATTGCTCCTTTTGTACTGGCCACATGCACTTCTCTTCATAAATATTTAAAGAATTCTTATTAAAAGAATTACCAGTATAAAAAATCAAGAGTTTGATAGCTGGTGCGTAGCATGCTGCAGTGTTGTTGTGGGGGGGGAAGGTCGGGGAGCTGCTGCCTCTCGCCCCACAGAACAGCACACTTCCCGGGACGGCAGACGGGCTCGTTTGCTGTGGAGCCGCAGGTGGGTCAGTGCCAGGGGATCCAGTGGCGGTGTCGCTACCAGTAAATGCTCCCGCTGAAAACACAGGCTACTGGCATAAAGACAAGGAATAGAAATGAGAGGTTTGGGCAGGCTGGAAAATGCCGTTACCGACTTCACACTGGGGAAAAAAACCACATTAAAGCAGGAAATGTGGCCGTCCTTAGGTATCAAACAGGTGGCACGGTTCATTGTGTCTCTTTCTCATGCATCACCATAACACATAGAGAGGCTGAAGACTGGACCCATAGCAAGTAGTGTTCACTGGAAAAACGAAGGGAAGGTGCTGGAATATGCCCCTTCCCAGGGCCGGCTGTCCTGCCCGCGCGCTCGGAACGGGCAGCACAGGGAGTCGCTCACGGGGACCCAACGAGTCTTCAGGGAAGAGCAGCAGCGGGACCAAGCGCTGGGCGGGCTGGGCAGATGGAATGAAACTGCAGGCATGAAATGTAAATGTTTGAATTTGGAGCACCAAAGATCGCTACCCAAATATGCAGATTTCTGCCAATTAGCCAGTGTTGTTTGAAGAATTGTTTCTAACAGTAAGAAAGTTAAAACCTTCTATCCTTGCAGTGACTTCAGAACTCCACGGAGGGGAAACAGAGTTTGACAAAGAAGCCATTAAACATTTAAATATTTCATTAAATATTGAACATTTCAAAAATTGCTTTCTAACAAGTCCCGAGGTAAACAGGGCAATATTTGGTAGCAAAAGCTACCAGAAGTGACAAGGTCCTGCAGTGAATCGAGCTTGGCTCTGGATTTGCAGGCTGCGGTAACCTCTCCTCAGTTGATCAGCCACCAGACGAGATCCCTGGGCTCGGTCCAGGAGCCCTTATCTGAGCGTAACTGCTGGTGACATCAAGGGCACCAGGCGGGTTTGAAACACGTCAGAAGAAGAGCCAATGGGATTGAAACCAGAACTCCTGGTCCAGCTGAAGGCTGGAGCGGCAGCCAGAGCCAGCGCTGCACGGGGACGCTTGGGTGCTGCAGCCGGGGCAGCCGGAGCCCAAAAATGAAGGGTCAGGTTCTCCAGGGTTCTGCAGACACCTCGAAGTGTTCAGATGGTTTTTGAGGTCTGTCATCAGTACGTAGGGACTCTTTGCCCAAACTGGCGAACCAAAAGCTATTACTTAAGTTTTGTTGACGTTGATAGAAGGTGAACCTTGCCAGCAGTGCAGATTGGTCCAGCGCTGAGATCTGAGCACGTGTTTTGCACTTTGCTGAATCAAAGTTGCTGTCTATAAACGCTGGATGAAAATCCAAACCTGTCTGATGTCTGTGGCTCACTGAGATGAGGAGTGAGAAAACATGTTCAGCAGTGTTTCAGCTGAAGATTTGCTGTCATAACGGGAAGTCTGGGCTGCCTCCCCATGGTATGACACTTTTTCCCTTCTTAGATCAAACCCAGACCCCCAGGTACAGCCCCTGCCCCCAGGGGCCCCTCAGCACTGTAGGGTTCAGCCACGTTTATACCTCTCTGCTTTAAAAAGCTGATCTGTACAGAGAAACACTGAGCTCAGATTCTTGTCGTGTCCCTGTCAACGTGGTGTAACTGTGCATCGCTTTTTTGTCAAAAACCTGCTTCTCCGCTCACCTGGCTGAGCCCCCTCGTCGTTCCCCCTCCCCAGCGCATCTCGCTGCCAGGGAGGAGGAGGAAGATTGATGGCACTGGGTTCCCCGTGCGTGGTGTTGGCATCGAGTCAGGGGGTTTTACAGCAGCACGCTGGCTTTTCTCACTGAATTTTGATTAATGGAGCAGGCGGGAGCTGCTGCTGTCTCCCAGCTCCTGTGGCTGACAGGGGTGAGCCTAATCTGATGTTTAAATGGATTTGGAACGTGCCTGTGGCTTTAGCATCCCTGTCCTGAAGGACGGACCATCTGCTACGAGATAACCCCATCTCAGAGAGTGCTCACTTCAGGTCTGTTGGAAAACAGAGGTGACACGTATACGAGTTGAAGGTTTTCCCTGATGCTTGCTAATCTGGTGGCCAAGAGGCAGGTCCCATTGAAGACTTGCGGTTTTTGGTTGCCTTGCTTTTCCAGCCACGCTCTGCCTGGTGGGAGAAGATCAGCAGAGAATTTTGTGAGTACTTGTTACAGACACGGGTGGAAAATTGCCCCTATGTGTAAAACATATCAGTACAAAGAGTTAACAAACTGCTCTGATCATGATTTGTATGAAATCCAGAGAAATTGGTTTCAGGAAGATTGGATAGTGTGGCTGCTGGGATATGAAAAAGTTGGTGAAAAGAACGAGATAACAGCGATGTCTATATGAACGGGTAGTGGAAAAGTCCGTGGTAGGGATGGCAGAGTGGGGTTTGTTGTCACATTTGACCGGTATCTCCAAATCAGAGGTTATTGTGTTAAAGGATGCTGAGATGAGAACTTGGAAGCTGCTTTTCCGTTTTCCCGTCGTGCCCGGGGCGGCTGCGCGGCGGCTCCTGCAGCGTGTCCCTCCTGGCGCGGGCAGGGACAGAGCTCGGCCGGGCTCGGATGCGGCTGCTGATGAGACCTGTGCGCTGTCATCAGCGTGACGAGGAGGATGGAGGAGACGCCTTATCGGGCTTTCCTGCGAGGTTTGATCCGCAGCAGCAGCGATGCCGCTGCAAACAGAGCGCTGTTCCCTGGTGGAAGGTGGTGGAGAAACTCTGAAATCGTCGTAGTAATTACAGAGGGAGATCCCGCGCAGTGGAGCAGGGATGTGATGGGCTGCGAGGGCACCGGGCACCAGAACCAGCTTCCAGAGCCGCGCCTGCCTTTGCTGATGGCGCTGCCGCGGAGCAGAGGGCCGGGCAGAGCCGGCATGTGCTGGGGCAAAAGGAACCAGGAGGATCTGCAAAGCTGGCTGAGAGAGAGGGGCCCTGGGAGGGGAGGACGCCAGTGGCACCCAGCGTGGGGGTTTGCTCGCCGAGAGCGTCTGCAGGGCAGGAGCGTGTCCCCTGGCAGGAGCGTGTCCCCTTGGCAGGAGCGCGTCCCCTGGCAGGAGCGCGTCCCCTGGCAGGTCCGTGTCCCCTTGCAGGACCATGTCCCCTGGCAGGTCCGTGTCCCCTGGCAGGACCATGTCCCCTTGGCAGGACCATGTCCCCTGGCAGGTCCGTGTCCCCCTGGCAGGACCATGTCCCCTTGGCAGGACCGTGTCCCCTGGCAGGACCGTGTCCCCTGGCAGGACCGTGTCCCACGGTGTGCACAGGGAGCGCAGCCGCCGTGCAGGTCCCGCCTGTGGCTGCTGGAAGTTGAAGCCTTATACCACAAAATTACTCAAGTATATTTTAATAATTTAAAGCCACAGGTCTTACGTGATTTGTTCTCTGAAGATTGATTTAGCTTCTTATTAAGGGAACTGGGAATTCAGAGTGAAAATCTGAACAAAATCTAGGCGGTTTTTATTTTTTTTTAAATATCCACTAGTGTAACTCACTGGGGAGAATTATTTCAAAGCCTGTCCAGCCCTATCTTGAATTTTTGGTTCTCCTGCTTTCCTATTTCGATTCCCAAGGCGTTCTTGTTAAGGAAGAACACCTCAGCATTATTGTATTATTTTTAAATAAGCCACAATCACTTTAAGGAGCTCAGGACAGAAAAATCCACTAATACTTTGATTTTTTTTTTTCTCTCCCCTCTGGTGTTCAGAAGTTTGATAACACAAGATGTGGGCTGCATGTAAATGGAGGGGTAGGAGCTGTAATTGCATAGCTCTCCCCCTCTGTCCAGAAAGGCCCTCTGCTCTTTAATTATCATTGATTTTGAGGAGGTACAAGCTGGTGCGGAGCTGGCGGGGCCGGAGCAGCAGGAGCAGGTGGAGGTTTTGCATTCGGGGAGCCGGCGGCTTCCCTTGGCTGGTCCATCAGCGGCATCCCCGGCACTGAGGGGACGAAGTCGGTGCTGAGCACCGTGTCCAGGTGAGGACGTGCCAGCCGAACGGGGACGGGGACAGGGATGGAGCGATGTCCCGGCGTCCCCGCAGCGCGGGCCGGTGCGGGCTACTGCCGTTCGCCTCTCCTCCCAGCAGGGATGGACGAGCTGCCGAAGTGGTGTTTCTCCTCAGACAGCTCAGAAATGTCATTTCTTTTCTCCTGGAGATTTTGTAAACTTGAAAGAGAATCATGAAAAAAGCGTTCTCCCCTGTCCAGCCCATTAATTCAGCCTGCTCAGGACAGAATTAACCTTGGCAAGCCTTCCAGAGGAGAGAGTCATTCTAACTTTAAAAATCTGCTGATTAAAGCTGGTTTCAGGAATTCGATTTCACTTAATGCGTTGGCTGAGCGCCCAGCTTGGCATTAACATAGCCACAGACACACAGGCCTGCGCAATTTTATCTCCTCGATTAAAGAAAAAAAAAAACACCAACCAGCTAATGAAACCCCTTTTGCCTGTTTTGAACAAGAATTCATTTTAAAGACTTGTTTAGCTCCAGGCCTGCCGTGTGCCCTGTCGCCCGTCCCCCAAGGCGCCGCGCAGGTAATTCCCTTCCCCTGGCCAGCGGTGGCAGCACCGTGGTGCCCAGCGCCCGGCAGGGGCTCAGCGCCGCGGGAAGTCACCCGCGCTCCCCAAACCCCGCAGACCCACGAGGATCGCGCTGCCGAACTTCAGATTTTATGTCATTGAACAGCGCTTGACTCATTAACCTTTAAAATCCTCCCGAACAAGGGAGCTCAGATTTCTAGGGTTTGTATTTAGTTCTTAAACATTTTTTAATGCATTTTTATCCAAAAAGTGATGTAGTTTTTAGTGCCACTGTGGCCCATCTTGTCTTTGCTCCAGAAGCCGGGTGTCCGGGGTGTTTCTGCACCGTGCTCTCTCGGAGCAGAAGCTCCCGCTGTCCCTCCGGGGCTGGGGGACTCGCTCGTGCTCGGCTGTCCTTCCTGCCGGCTGCCCAGATCAGCACATCCAGCCCCAAAACATCGGTCCAGATCTAGATTCCCATGTTGTGCCATGATGGGGCGCAGAGGAAGAGAAAAGAAAAAAAAATCTCTTCAGTATTCTGGACGCTTTGTAAATTCTGTGAACCGTTAGGGTTTTCTTAATGGCTTGCTGAGGTGTTGAAAAGCAGTTTTGCGGAGGTGGGATGCTTTTATGTAAGTCGTTATCGACACCTCTAGAATTACATGCGAGACAGATCTGGAGATAGAGCGCAGCTTCCCACCTCCCGGTGCAGCGAACCACGGGAGCTCAGCATTAGTGCTTGTCATGCTTTTTTGTTTTAATCACGGTGAAGTTTCGATTGCCTTCACAGCAAATCAGGGCTGTGAAGCAGGCGGGGGCGTGCTGATATAGATTGATATAGATTGATATGTATTGCAGGAGGCGCTGGGGGTGTTCCCGGCGGCTGCGGGGGCTCCTCCAGCGTCGTGCCCCAGGCCAGCTGGCCTGCCCTGGCTGGAACTGGTCGGACTGGGAGCTGCTGCCCCTGCCCCGGCGCTTCCCGAGGCAGAGGGAGCAGCCCCAGGTCAGCAGAACCGAACGTCAAAGACTTTTAATGCAGCCCCGGTGCCGTGCAGCCAGGAGTCGCTGTCAGGGATTATCTGAGACAAACGGCGTCCGCTTTGCCTTGGCCGAGTGCTGGGATTTAAATGTCAAGCTTTTCTTTGGATTATTTTCTGCAGGTTTTTTCCCCTCTCTTTTTCCTCCCTGCTTTTTTTGTGTGTGGAACGTGCCCTTGACACATTTAAAAACATTATTAATCTTTGTCATTTGTATTTTAAAAATAACTCAGAGATAGCAGCCAGCAGTCCCTAAATCCTTTTCAATTCAGGCCGACCTCGTGAGCACAGATCTGGTGGCGCCGCCGCCGCGGCCCCCGCATGTTCACCGACACGAGTGCACCGAGGACGGGGCTCTCGAGCCGCTGCCCGCAGAGCGTGCCCGCGGTTCCCTCCAGGCAGGGCCACATGCGACGTGTTCGTGTCCGGGACCGCGGCGGCACCGCGCTCGGGTCGCCCCAGCACTGCTCTGTCTTGGTGCCATGTGTCCGCCTGTGCATCGCTGTTGGTGCGGCGGCATCCAAACCTGCAGAAACACGTGCGAGACAGCCGGGATGGTGGTTCAGCAACAGGCTTTTCTGGGACCCGTCTGCTTAGGTCCCGTTTAGTGCAGTTCCCAGTGGCGCCAGAGCCGGGGCCGTCCCATTCTGCGGCCGCTGCTGCCGGGGGACTCCGTGACGGCTCCAGAATCCCGGAGCCGCGAGGACGCGGCGGGTGGGGACTGGGCTGGGAGCGAGGGGAGAATGCGGTGTCATGAGCATCTTCACAGTCGCTGGGTGAAACAAAAAAGGAAATTCCCCATAAAAGTCCCCTGCAGTGGGATTTTTTTTTTTCCCTTCTCTAATGGCAGGATACTGGTGTGCCTAAAATATACGCGGCCCACAGTCTTCTTGGGAAAATATCAGAAGAAAGCTGTGAGCAGATTGCTGGGCTGTTGCAATCTCGCATTTAAGAAAAACTAATCACCTTCGATATGGGAGAATATATCATAACACACACTCCTGTGCCCCATGTGTGCTATATTAAAAGCCAGCACAGTCAGAAAATAATATTGCTTTCTTAATAATAAACAAATCTTGTGGACAGGAATTGTATCGGGATCTTTTAAATTAAAAACAGTTTTGTGTGTTTGGTTTGCGCTGGGCTTAGCTTCCAACCAACAGTGATGCTGGAAAGTTTTAACATACTGGAAATTTGATTTTTTCTTGCAGAAAGAATTCCTTAGGCTTGCTCATTTCAGTTAATCAGAGAATAAATGTTTGTTTAAAAAATAGAAGAAAAAAAATAGTAACTGTATTTTGGCACTTTGCTGTACAAAATACCTGACAGCCACTTTTTCAGTTTACAAACCCTGAATTTTCAGTTGATGTACACAGGTGATAAAACATGGAAAAGAGGTGTTTGTGTTGTGTTTTTAAAGGACTGTTGAAGCGAAGCTGACGGGGCGGCCGCAGCGCCCAGGGGTGCAAGGGGTCTGCGACCTGTAGTGATGCTCAGAATCAGCGCTGGGAGCTGAAACCCAGGGTTGTGTGTCCCTGCACGTCCCCAGCGCTGCCGCCTCGGTGATGGTTTCCTCCGCTAACCCCCTCTGCTTTCTCTTTTTTTGTGTCCCCAGTGCTTGTACGGCTGCTACGTCCATTCCTCCATCATCCCCACGTTTCACAGAAGGTGCTACTGGCTGCTGCAGGTAGGATGGCGACCGGTTCCTCTCCCGGGCGAGCCGGTGCAGCCGCACGGCGCATCCCAGCGCTGCCGGGGAGCTCAGTGTTCCCGTCACATTGTTGGGAGGGATTTTGTTTGTCTGGAGGTGATGGGGATTTTCTTAGTCACATGTCTCTGTTCAGAGGTGCAATGTATTTTCTCTGGGTAGGTTTCTAGCAAATACAGAGCAGGTGCCAGCTCAAACGTTCCCTAACCAGAGTCAGCCCAAGTGCGTGCCCATGACAGCTGGTGTGACACAGAAATCCAGAGGAAGCTCTGAATTCCCTCAGAATGACCGCGGGCACGGCACGGCGCTGCTCCCGAGCCGTTGTCTGGCCTGCTGTCCCTGCGGAGACACAGAGGACCAGCCCGTGCTTGTCTCCCCCAGAGCTCCTCCCCTCGAAGGTCGCACCTCTGATCTTTAATCGCATGTTTTGCGTTTCTTTTAATTTTTGTTGCATGCGTCTCAAAGCCCTGCTGCGCTCGGCCGGTGTGCAGGCAGCAAAGCTCCTGTCTTGTGAGCTGCCCCGCGGCACCGTGGGGTCTTCTCACCGGTACCCTGGGGTCTGGCCCGCTCACGTTTGGAGGGCGTGTGTCGATGTTCAGGCATCTTCTTTGCTCTGATAATTGCTTTGGATCGAGATGAGTGGATGGGAAGTGTGTTCTTATGAGCCTATTTATAAAACGTGATGCAGGGCATCTCATTGTGGGTATAGCGTACTTGTATTGGGAACCAAGGACGCGCTGTGCCCTCAGTGTGGGAGGAACAGGGGTCTGTGATTCATGGCAGCATCTCCCAGGCACACACGGGCATCCTTCAATCGTGCGCTCAAGGTTATGCAGCTGGAGAGAAAAGCGCCAGCCAGGAACCGGTGACGCTTTTCTAACGTCTGCACGATGTCTCTGTTCAGCTCCACAGTGAATTTGGGGTGAGTGAGACCAGGAGAGAGAGAGGAGGTATTTTATGCGTGTTCGATCTTCCACGTCGACACCACCCGATAAATGGCTTTCGTATTCCAGAACGGGCACAGACAGGGCAATGTTTAACATTAACCTCCAGCAAAAGGTTTGGCTTTTCGGTTCACAGAGGCAAATGGGTGATTTTCGCTTTTTTTAGAGTCATGTGGCACCTTCCTGGGATATGGAGCTCTCTGTCTGCGAGTCTCTGGTCAATAGGAAGTAAATACCATTATCCTGTGATGCCATCTGTGTTTTATGGGATGATCTTCCTCCAAATCCTATTGTCAGGTTAGATATTGATTAAAAATCCACGTGCAATTGTTCTTGATCTTTTCTTAGTGGCATTTTCAGTGTCAAGGCCAGACTCAGACAAGCCACAGAGACCAGCAGTCTCTCTCGTGCGTTTGTGCTGTGCTACAGCCCTTAATTATATGGTGGTATCTGATTTCTCACTTAAACAACTCTGCATTGTCACTTATGATTGACACAACGTACGTTCTCCCTGAAAACTGGTCAGAGGGATAAGAAATGAAAACCATTGAACCGCCAGCGGGCAGAATGCCGTGTTCTCAGTCCCCGCCACCAGCCGCTCTCCTGCCGTCCTTCCCACGGGCCTCGCAGAGTCCGTAAGCACCGATCTGATGTCAGACGCTTACGCAATACCTGCTCTTTAAACTGTTTTTCCTTGGATTCTTCCTTCTGATACACTTGAATATTGACAATTTACTTATTGCTGTTAATGCATACACTGATTCTTGTTGTTCCCTGAGTGCTCCCTTCCTAAAATACAGCTCGTTTGAAAGCTGTGGGCAGAAAGTATCAAGGCCTGAAAATTGGTTTAACATTTTACATGATGTCTGCAGCTGTCCTGTGGAAATTTGGTGTTCATTCTGTATTTTTTTGCCTCCAGTTTTCCATTATGTCCTACATGAAAGGAGAACCCTCCCACTTCTTTCTGAGCAGCATTGCCCTGTCCGATGGCTTGTGCTGCGCCAGCAGTGGCTGCCGTGTCCCTGGCTGGAGGAGCAACAGGCAGCGTGAGGATTTAGGTCTTTTTCAGCAGAAATCAGAAGCATTAGAATCTCATAAAAATTCCTGAGACTTTTGCATAGAAATGACCAGGCAATAATGCTTTGAAGATGGCACGCTGCTTGAGGGCACTTTCCATCGGCCCCGTGTTGTTGGGGAGCAGAGTGTAAGCTCAGCTCTCGGCACGACGAGCCTTTGCTTTATTGCTAAGGGGAATATAAACTGCTGCTGCTACGCTAGCCTGTTTTCCCAGTGTTTTAGCCCATATAATTAAATCAAGCGTGTGTTGAAGTGTAGCAGAGTATGGTGCCAAGATGGACCACGATACTCAACAGAAAGAGAAACTCCCAGTTCCTACAATGTGGCCGCAAAGGAGGTCGAAAGGAAGGAAAAGTGCTGCCTTTCTCATGTTCAAAAAGCCGTGATTTCCAAGGCTTGGGTGCTCCCGGGACGCCGTGAGCGGCTGTGCCTCCTCTGGCCGGGCTGCGGCTGCTCCTGTACCGGGTGTGCTGGGGCGGCCGAGGAGCCCTGTGTCCCATCACCCCGGCCGTCGGGAGCCCCGTGTCCCCTCCCGCAGACACGTCACCCCCGGCCGTCGGTCGGGCTGGATCTCTGCAGAACAAAGATGTGGTTTGGCACGTGCAGGATGAGCGAGACGGGGCTGCGGAGGACGGCAGCAATAACCCTCTGCGGATGCTCCCACGAAGGGGAGGCGGAGAGGATTACAAATGAACTGGTATCTCAGTGGCTGGAAACATTTTAGCAGGAGTGCTTTATCTTTTGTAATGTTTTTATAAATTATTTATTAACACACTTGCTGCATTTTCCTGAGAAATTGGATAGAAAAGCAAAATGTATAGCTGGCAGATTATATTCCAGAAGAAAGACGCCAGTGATTAAAAAACAATTTCCAACCCTTTCAAACGCATAACTTTATTTTAGACAAGTAGTCTGCTATTTTTGTATCGCTCTCCACCATTTTAAAGAAAATCCCGGATTCGTTCCCTAGATATATGAGGAGACTGACGTTAATGCGAGCAAACTAAAAAGCAGTCAGAGTGCTTTAGTTGTTGCTTAAATAATCTGTTGTCATTTATAGAGGAGATGCGTTTCCCAAACTGCTGTGGGACGTGCCTGGGCTGCTAATCAAGAGCGGTTATTACAGGGGCGACATAACGAGTCAGAACATGGCCGGCTCCGCGCGGCGGGGAGCAGATGTGATGCTGTGGCTGCTGGGAAGCGATGCCCGTTTGCACTTCACGCTTGGCTGGGGGATGCCGAGCGGGGTCTCCGTGGGGCGGGAGGCAGCCCCAGGCTGGCCGTGGCTTTTTGTGCACAGCGGGGCAGCAGCACCGCACCGATGTCTGCCCCACAGCCTTCCCTCTGCCAGCCCGCGGCTCCGACAGGAGCACCTGCCTCAGCAAAAATGCTTTTTGCCCCTGGACCCAGAGGGCACCGAAAGCTGGTTCGGGGAGCCGGGGACCCTGGGGCTGTCGCTGGGAGCAGCAGCTCCAGCAGTGGCGCGGCTGGAACCGGGTCGCTTTGCTGGGCGCACACCCGCCCGTCCCAGGAAGGGCCCAGCGTGCCAGAGCGCGTCTCCGGGTTCCGCTCCGCTTTGGACCGGTGACGCTGTCACCGAGATGTCCTGGCGGCAGGGACCGCAGCGAGGGGACAGCACAGCCCAGCTGGAAATCAAATCAAACCACAGGCTCCAAGACACTTATTAATATGCTCTGTATACCGAGGATTAGGCTTTTGGTGACATTTAAATTGAATTCTAATGCTATTTTGAAATATATAATATGCTGAATTTACTTCACCTCAGGTTTGAGTTAATGGTTTATTAAATTATGCACCTTGCAGTAGCAAAGCCGTTTCCTGGTGTAGGACACCGGGCTTGCAGTAGCAATGCAGCAGTTTTGCTGATCTCATCCACATCCTCCTGGTCAATTATTAGGTCTGCAGGTGTCTGCGAATGTATTACACCATCGGCTGAAGTTTCACCCTTGCCAGAGAAGCGTAATTGGGGATTGGGTTGGAAGTTTTGTAGTGAAGCAAATTACAGTTTGAGTTCAGAGATTTGGAGCTGGTTTTGACGTGGGCAGGGAGACTCGTAGCAGATGCTGCCGGGACTGAAGTCTCTCCTTCTAAGGCATGATTTTTTTTTTCTTTTAATATGCGGAGTTTTGGCCTGCAGTGAGTTACTCCTTTTCGTATTGCGTTTGTTAAGGCACGCTTTTGTCAGCGTTTCGGATAAACCACTGCTCAGGTACGCGCGTCTTGGGCCCGGCCCAGGGCCAGCACACAGGCTTCCACAGCTGCCCGTTCGCTTGGCGCTTGTGATAATTGACATTTATAATTCAGCGAGCTGTTGCAGGCGCTTTCTGCTGGGAAAGGGAGAGAGGAGGCTGCCGGGATTTTCACCGTTCTCCATTTATATTTATTCCTGGCGCTCTCTAAATGCCAGCATCAACGGCTCTGTAGTCACAGCCTTTATTTACGAGCGCGGAACACTTGCGCTTCTTCCTCTCTATAACCTATGCTTGCGCCTTCTCGTCAGGGCTCGTGCTGTTTCTCGGCGCAGCGCTGGTGTGGGCCGTGCTGTCCGAGGGAAGAACCTTCACCGGGCGGCTCAGCCGGGCGCCGCCGTGAGCTTCAACAGCCAGGGTCCGATGCGGAGACACGAATGCGTCTCTCTTTATAGCGTCCACACAGAGATATTTAATACTTGGGAGAACCGTCGCCTTTCTAAAACATATCAGTCGAATTTTGGTCATCTCATGCTTTTGCATTTCATGCCTCTGTCTTGCTAGGAATTTGCCTTATGTGCATAGTGTGAGACTTTGTAGGAAAAGGAATCCACGTAAAAAATAAATCCCCTTTTCAGCCCACAGTGAAGAGAATGGAGCCGTGACATCAGTTTTGCTGTGAATGCGGTGAGCGAGCTGTAGAAATCAGCCCTGAACCCCTCCTGCAGCGCTTGGCACTTGCACAAATAGCTTGAGCCTCAAATGCTGTTATTCTTTCGGTTTTATTGAACGTTAAATCCATCACAAAAATATGCAGAAAGAAAAATGAATGCAACATCCTTCAAGGTCACTCGTTTCGTGGAGGCGATGTAACTGCACTGGGCTTTCTGTAACAAAGCAGCATCGCTGCAGGAAACCATCCATTTCATAGAAACAACTCTGGATCGCGTGGCAATGCTCTCTTTTCATGGAAAAATACAGCAGATCTGTCCTGTAACCTGCTAGTGAGGCACTTTGATAAACAGTAATTATAACTCTTACAGGATGTCATCTCCCGTCTGCCATTTATTGACCTTTTCTTCAGTATCATTTTCTTCTCAGGAGCCCAGGTAACTGAATATCCCAGGAAAGACAGTCTGTATGAGTGTCTGGGACAGCACAGCAGCCGAGACACACTTGGCTTCTGAAAGGTGCTCAGTTTTGGACATATTTAATATCTGCATTATGCTGCCAACTCTGGAAACCTTTGAAGAAATAAGTTTTTCTGAGTTCACCTTGTAGTCGTCGGGGGAAGAGCGAGTTACGGCTGTTAGATGCTGGGAAGCTGCTAAAAGGACTTGTCTGAAACAACTTTTCTGTCTGTAATATCATTTTAGATCCTAGAGTCTTTCCAAGCTCAATCTTGTTTGTACAGTGAGAAACATCATCCTCCCAGGGAACTAAACCCTCATTTTCGGGTGTCGTGCATCCGCACCCTCCTTGGGGACCAGGGCACATGGCCTCGGTTTCCAGCCTGCCACTCCTGTGGCAGGGATGAGGAGGGAGAGGATGTGGAGTCGGCTTGATTAAGAAGTGCTTTTGCTTTTTCTCTTGAAGGGTATTTGCAGAGAAAACTGTACATGAAATTTATACTCCTCTCATATGATTTTGACTGGTTTTAGTGCAAAAATTCTCAGTAGAAAATGCATTCAATAAAAATTTGATGTGGAACTATAGCTCAGCAGAATATTTTTTAAGAAATCCAGCTCTGGAATATTTATTTTGCATCTAGTTTCAGTTTTAGTGCCTATTCCTTCTGCAGATGCCCTCGTTAGCCTGCTAACAGCTTTGAAGAGCTCAGCCCCTCTCGCGCCTGGATCCCAGCATCCCGGTCCTGCCCGTGGCGTTGCTGCCGCTCACGTTTTCGGGGGAAAGCACAGCTGCGTGGAACACTGCTGAAGGCTGCTGCCATTGCCTTTTTCTGCAGGCAAATCCGTGCTTTTTTTTAGTGAAGAGACCAGAAGGCTCGAGGCACGTGGGGAGCTGAGCCTGCGGCAGGTAACACATTACCGCATTCACGGGCAGCGACGCGGCCGAAGGAATCTGGTGCTCTTGATTTATAACAAGGCTACTGGGAATCGCTTTTAGCAGGAAAAGTGCAACAGATCTGGATTTATTCTCCTTCGATGCTCAGCATGCAAAAGGAGAGCATTTAGGGGAAGCAGCAGAGGAATGCGGCATGGCCACAGTGAAAATTTCAGGGTGAACCTGACATCTGTAAGTCCCTCAGCTGTCATTTCTTACTGTGGAATCACGTCCCTTCAGCACGAGGAGGTGGGAGATCCCGGTGTCTGGACGAGTTAACTCCGGTGTGTTGGGGAGACAGGACTTTTTTGGGCTTTGAAGCAAGTAACAGTGATGAAGGAAATCCTCGCTCGCCTTCTTGATTCGTGACCATTATGCCAAAAGATTCCTGTTTTTTCCCAAAATTGCAAGGAGCGTCGCTTTGTTAGATGCCGTTTGTCCAGCCGCCTCTTCCCACTCTGCCATGGGAGAGGGTCCTGGGGCACCGATACCCAAAGTGACTCTCCAAACATCAATCCCAAGGCTCAAACCCCTGCTCAGCATCTCAGGGTCACCGTACAGACTCTGCCAGGTTTCTGCCCCGTGACGCACCGTGTCCCGTTCCTGCCAACGCGGAGCTGGAGCCTCCAGGCACCAGGAGCTTTGTCCTGATGTTTGGTGATAAACTTCTGTCTCCTGCGAGCACACAACCTGCTTGCTTTGCCACTTTGCCTCAATTTCAACAGGAGTACACTGAAGCCCTCTTGCAAAAGCATTTATTATGTCAGGCAAAACTGGAGGGTTTGAGTTGTGTTTCTCTAGTCTTTTTTTTCTCTACTTCTAGTGTTCTCAGATCAAATTTTCACTGGAAAAATACTGCCCAGAGGCATAGGAAATGGCACCCGGCTTTATGAAATATACCCTCATCCCAGGATACGCCATGTTTTTATTTTGTGACAGTCCAGGATTCAGTGCCTGGCCTAAACATTGTGGCATCCTATTTGATTTTTGAATTGTTGGATGGACTAGAGGCTATAGCTCATGGACAACATGACCATTTTTCCTCGTGGTTTACCCTTTTTCTAGATTACTGTCTGTAAGTTTCAAAATGGAACAGGATTCCTCCGTGGTTTATAAATTAGGGCCATATTACAGCAGCACCCAATAGTGCTGCTATATTTTAGGTGGTGTCAGGGTTTCTATTATAAACCTCATTTTTCAGAGGTTTATGGCACAGCAATAAAAATTCACTGTATGCTGGGACTCAGAATGTAACAGCTGCATCTCAGCCATGCAGAGCATGTGTTTGCATGTATTTTTTACAAGCAAAACAAACCGTGCTTTGTGTGTGCATTTATAGATAAAGGTCTATATAATTATATTAAAATCAGTATAAATTTATCCTAACGTTTGATTTCGAAGTTAATTACTTGGGAGCTGGGAACTGCCCCCTTTTTGGCAGCCTATGCAGCTTTATTTCTTCCTGTTTGCCAGAAGGAAAACAACAAGGGCTGTTTGTGGCCCTGTGCTGTACGCAGCCATTGCACAACTGTGGATGTCTTACATGTGCAATTCAGTCATCAACACAGAAGTGGTTTCATATATACAAACTGCCAAATAATGAAGGGGACAGATTTGGTATGAATGTATTAAAAAAGAAAAGCCCACACAATCTGCAAGGTGCTGTTAACCTAACTGCAGCTAAATGCATCTTCCATGACGTTTTGGCTCTCGTTGGCTTCCCATCTGTCTGGGTTTTACAGTTGACATCAGGCAGGCCTGTCTAAGCTTGTGTTTTCTGTGTGTTAGGGCATTTTGACCCTAGTGCTGTTGGCCGGAGTTAATTGCGAAATGCTGCCCGGTCGGGGCTCTCCCGGCGCCGCAGCGGCACGGGCAAGTCGCGGGCTGTTCGGTGAACTGCTGCGGGGAGCAGGGTTCTGGCGGCTCTTCCCAGGTGCTCCTCGGTGCTTCATCTGAATCCAAACCCGAGTGACCACGCGCTGTGACGTGTGTACGGTGCAGTGACAGGAGCTGCGTGTCGCAGGGTGACGCGGCCGGTGACCCCGGATCGGGCTCCCTTTGAGGTGCATGGAGCCCGGCTGCTTTCATGGACACACCTGCACAGCCTCATTAATTAATATCATGTTTTACATTTCATTTTAATAAAGTCTTTTCATTACGGAGCTTATTCCCACGGTAGGAAAAATTGAAATTCTTTGCAAGAGCATGATAATTAAGCTGTAGTGCGATGGGGAGGAAAGTGCCTTGGAAAGTGTCTGTCGGAGCCGTCTCACTGCACAAGCGATCCCAGCAGACCCGGGCAGGGTCCCTGGGCCGCGCTTTGCGAGATTTCGCCCGGGAGAGCCCGCTCGCCGGAGCGTCGCTGCAGCCCTGGCTCGGGTTTTGCTCTCGGGTCGGAGCTCCCAGGCTGGGAAATGAAAACAACCTCTCCAGGGGCGCTGCCCCGAGCTTTGGCTGCCTGGGCTGGGCAGCTCTTGGGTGCTTGTGGACGGGACAGTGGCTTTTGCTGCTGAGCTCGTTCTGGGTTATTTAGGACTGTGTTGCAGCCCAGGGCCTGGTCCTGGGTTATTTAGGACTGTGTTGCAGCCCAGGGCCT
Organism: Caloenas nicobarica; assembly: GCF_036013445.1. Taxonomy (NCBI): domain Eukaryota; kingdom Metazoa; phylum Chordata; class Aves; order Columbiformes; family Columbidae; genus Caloenas; species Caloenas nicobarica. Next base: position 7,609,498 of record NC_088266.1, read on the forward strand.
GGTCCTGGGTTATTTAGGACTGTGTTGCAGCCCAGGGCCGCCCCAGTGGCACTGCAGGGAGGAGCAAGGGGCGAGACGTCTGGTGCATGGAACCCCTTTGGGTGTTTCTTCAGTCTAGTATGAAATACCAAGTGTGGCAGTATAGGAGGTAAAATACTTGGTTATTTTATCAGTGTTGTGACTTGCTCCTGCAGCTTAAAATCAATATACCGAGTGTCTTCACAGCTGTTTGTAACATGAAGATTCATTTGGATGAGCATGAGGAACCCGGGGTTCACCATGAGGTTAAAGCATCACTGTTCAAGAAAGGCAACTCAGCAAGAGGAGTTAATTAAATTGTGTCAGGATTACTTGAGAATTTGGAAACAGACTTTTATTTTCTCTTTGACAAAAAATAAGGTTTCTAAATTAGACAAAGCCTGCGTTCTGTTTCTGCCTCTGACCTCAGGGATGCTTATTTACGAGCTATACAGCGCGAAGATGGAAATGCTTCATTAGCAAGCAACATTGCATGTTATCTGGAGAAGATCCTAATGGAGTAAATTAGCAGGGAAACATCTGTTGCTTTCTGTCTTGGGTTTGGTGCTCAATCTGGCGCTAATTCTGGCCTTTTGTGACCTTTTTATATGTTCCTTCGTCCTAAATACGAGACATGTTTTGTTCATTAACTATGGGCGTGTGTTGCAGCCTTTGAACTGAAATGCTTCAGAGTTCGCCTCTACTCTCTAGGAGAGATTTGTTCCTGTCTTATTTTCCTCCGTTTCCAAGACCTTACAGATAAAACGTAAGAGGTGGAGTTGGAGGGAGAGGAGGCTGAGAGGCACTGAAGTCTGAGCCAGGCAGAGAAAGAGATGTGTATATATACACATGCGTGCATATATAAGATACAGAGTTCTGCCTTCTTCTCCCTTTTGTATAACGAATTTTATCATTTAAAAAATAGCTAGAGCTTATAATGGAAAATTAAAGTCTTGGTTTACGCAAATTCATGGCACATCTAGGGAAAAATGTTTCTCACAGCTTCATGTCTAAATATCCAGGTTTGGTGCAAAGAGAGGCGGCGTGCCAAAATTCTCTTCCCGAATTGTCATTTTTCCACTGCCCAGCACAGCACCAGCAGGTGCGGGGCCGCCCAGCTGCTCTGCCAAGCTCGGAGGGACGGGCGACTGTGGCCACCGGTCCTGCCCAGGCACATCATCCCCTCGTGCCCAGGGCTCCGCGTCCCCTCGTGCCCGGGGCTCCGTGTCCCCTCGTGCCCAGGGCTCCGCGTCCCCTCGTGCCCAGAGCTCCGTGTCCCCTCGTGCCCGGGGCACCGCGTCCCCTCGTGCCCAGAGCTCCGCGTCCCCTCGTGCCCGGGGCTCCGCGTCCCCTCGTGCCCAGAGCTCCGCGTCCCCTCGTGCCCGGGGCTCCGCGTCCCCTCGTGCCCAGAGCTCCGCGTCCCCTCGTGCCCAGGGCTCCGCGTCCCCTCGTGCCCAGAGCTCCGCGTCCCCTCGTGCCCAGGGCTCCGCGTCCCCTCGTGCCCAGGGCTCCGCGTCCCCTTGTGCCCGGGGCTCCGCGTCCCCTCGCCGCAGGGAGATGCTCCGGTGCGGTGGGTCCCTCGGCCGTGTGTCTGTGCTGCAGCACTGAGCTGCAGCCGTTGTCACAGGCACAGAAGAGTTTTGTTCAAGGCTTAAAATGCTTGCTCAAATTAATGACCAAAAATGTCAAATTTGTCCACAGCTAATTGTTCATTAGATGCGTAATTAGTGTGAGATGATCGTGACATTTTACTGTTATTAATTTTTATACTCTAATAGGAATGAAATCAGCCTGCGATCACAGAACACCAGTTTGAACTCGGCACTGGAGATGCCTGTTGCTGGGCTGGGCAGGCTGCAAACAAGTAATTATTTCTGCACATGTTGATTTTTAAGGCATTTTGTTCTGAGAGAGTGTTGATGCTATTGGGTTTCCTGAGATCAGTTTTAACTTCTGCTGTGTCTCTGCTCCAAATAGAGTCGCGAGATTCAGGTGGACAGGCTGAGCCTCCTCAATACCAAGCCCAGTTGTCTTCATTCAAGCAACAATCAACTCAAGAAGAGCAAAGCCAAATGTGTTGGGTTCTGTTCATTAGGAGACTGGCGGGTTTCTGGCTTCGTTGTCTTTCAATACAGCAAGAGCAGATGTAGGTTGACAAATGGCATCAGCCAAGGGACACAACTTTATAAGGTTGTGTTGAAGCAGGGCTTGGAAATCGCCAGCTGAAATCTAATTTGTAGCCAAGTGGAATAAATTGGAACTGATAGTTATTCAATTAATGGCATGGGCAGCAAGGTGAGGTCTCCTCTCAAAATAGCAGAATAAGGTTTCTTGACAGGGAGGTTTGGGAAAACGGGGTGCAGCACCAGCTTTTCAATCTAGTTCAGCCGTTAATCATCTAAGTAGCAGGAGGGAGATGTGATTATTCTAGAGAGACTCAGCAAAGTGGTTGGAGCGAGCAGTACCCAAAAGCGCAGTGGAGTCCAGACCCGCGGCGTGACCCGGTGAGCGCCGGCCCGCGTGCCGGGCAGAATGGAGCCGACCCGCGCCGCGGCTTCCCGGGCACGGACACCGCGGCTTCCCGGGCACGGACACCGCGGCGTCCCCGGTGTAGACACCGCGGCATCCCGCGCATGGGCACTACGGCATCCCCAGCACGGGCACTGCGGCATCCCGGGCACGGACACCACGGCCCTGCCGCCCCCACCGCTGCCAAGATGTTCCTTCGTACCTGAAAGAGTCGTGTGTGCTGAGGAGTTCAGTGACAATGGGCAACTTCGGCATCTTCGTAGTGCTCTCTGTGCACCCAGAGATGCAGAGTGGATGGTTCAGTAATGTATTCGCCAGACTTCTCACAGATTCCTGTGGTGCAGTTTTTCAGATCTTTGGATAATTGCATAGTGATGAAGCTGCCATAGTTCTCTCCGCCACAAGCAGACCAAGAAATATAGAAGGGCTTTTTTTTTTTTTTAATCAAAAGAAAAAATTCTTCCTATGCAAATGGCCTCCATAATAATATTATCAGTGTTGCCTCAGGCTTGCACAAGCTGAATGCAAGAGAAGTTGAGTTTATGATTTTCAGCAGAGTGGTTTTAAGCTTTATCAGTTCAGTATGTAAGTAGGAAAGGAAGACTCGTTTTACCTGGAATAATGGGATTCTTTGGTTGCATTTAAAGCCAAGCAGATTGTTTAACAGGAAGGTTGGTGCTGGAGGGCCACGGGCTGGTCTCTGTGCTGCTGTCGGTGCAGCCGTCCCGCGGCTGGACGGCACGGCCGCTGCACGTGGGTACAAGAGAGCGCTCAGGGATCGGGGTTAATGCAAATGAACCACATAGATCAAGTCTAAACTAAGACTTTTCTCAGCTTGTGATATAAATATAGTCCAACAGCTGTGGTCTTTCATTAAAAATGGAGTTAGTGAGATTTCACTCAGCGACACTGATGTGGTGCCTGTGAAATCATTAACAGTTTGATATTGTAGCTTTCTCATTATAAACTTCTGTGGGAAAGGGGAATTAATTTTCCTGTGCAGTCAGAAGTTGTCAGAGGAGATCCCTCCCTTCCTGCATAACCAGAGCAGAAACTTCTCATGTGTGTATTGACCCCATCTCTCTGGGGAGCACATTCGTTGAAGTCGCACTTCTAATTAAGCTTGTGCTGCAGGAGAGGAGTGTAAAAATAATGCTGAGTAACAGTGGCAGGCCTGGAGGAATTTGTAGGAGTTTGAAGCAAGGCAGAGGGTAATGCATTCGGATCGGAACTCCAAAGAGGAGGTTACTCGTGGTAAATCTTTTCTGCTTGTACGTAGGACGTTTTTCCGTAAGCAAGAATACAAGTCGGTATCTTCTTATTGCAGCAGTGTCTCGAGCTGTCTCACAATGTGCAAGCCCTTGGTGGGGTTTTTGAGGCAGCGATGCCGGCAACCGTGCCAGTCCTGGCAATCCCGGCAATCCTCGTGTGCCACCTCTCCAGCAGCAGAGGGGCCGGGACATGCTGACACTGCCTACTTAAAAAAACCAAACAAATCCTATTCCGGCCAAATGGAAGCCTCTGTTCGGAGGACGCTGCTGGGAAGAGGGTTCTATGGCGGTTCAGGAGCCGCCGTGCGCTGCCCGTGGAGCAGGGAGCGGGCAGCAGGGCGGCCGGGGCTGGGGGGTTATTGATGCCAAAGGACTGTCAGCTGGAAAGATGAAAATCTGCTGCGCTCTCCCAGGGCTCCGAACTTTCTCCCCTCCAGGCAGCTGGCAGGATTTCTCTAAATATTTGAGACAGTAAAGGGCTCAAGCTGGATTACTCCTGGACATGAGCAATTAGAATTGTAAATGCACTATTATCTGAGTGCTCTCCTGACGCTGTTCTGGCACCGAGGAGGACGCGGTGACAGGGAGGGCGTGCGGGTCGAGGGCAGGGTGAGGAGAGCCCTTCCCTGGGGCCGCGCTGGCTGTTTGCAGCAGACCCGGCCCGTTGTCCCTCGCAAGCGTCCCCTCCCCGCCGTCTGAGAGCTGCAGAAGGGGCTTCCAGCTGCCCCAGCGGCTCCGTTCGAGCGGTGTCACTCAAAGAACCCGATGTTTTTAAAGGCATTCGTATTTCAGTGTTGAATTTAACTGATCGCAGTGATTGGCAGCGTATTATTAAATATGAAATCGGTCTGTTGGGCACAAAGCGAGATCCCCGTTCCTGGCAGTGCAGGATGCATTGGCAGGACGCACGCCACACACAAAATGCAGCATTTTTTACAGCCTGAAATTGTTCTTCCCAGAGCCAAGAGGATGGGAATTTACCTCCCGCGTGGTTTCCAGAGCGATGGCTGTGTTTCTGTCACACGGAGGAGGAGAGATCAGAGGACGTTCAGCAGGAGCTCGGGAGGCTGCTGATAGATGAGCCTTTCAAATGAAGTGTTTGCATATAGCAGTGCTGGAAACAGGTAGCCAGTAATTCACACCCACGTGCTTGGCATCCTCAGCATCTCTCCAGCCTCTGGGAAGCAGCTGCCTTCCCTCTCCAGCAGAACCAGCTGCGCAGCTTCCACGTCCCGCCCCCTTCCCCTGTGAAAAGGAAGGAAAAAGACGACGTTGCCCATGATGTCCCATCTACTAGTACTGAGGTTAAAGCCCAGCATATGTGCAAGGCAGAGTTGCCTTCATGGGAAAGGTTGATGGGAATAAAGACAAGACACGTTCAGCATGTCCCTCGAATGTCTGCTGATCTCTGGGGCCTCGCTTGGTGTTTAAAAATGGTTTGAAGTCGAGGTGTCGATAAAAGGAAAGCTTCATAAAACAATCCCAGGAAAAATAAATGAAATCCTTTTATCTGATTCCTTGCTGGTCCCCTGAGGTTCCTGAGATGTGGGGTGGGGGGACCGCAAGTTCATCTGCAAAGGATAAGCTGGGAAGGCTTTTTTATATCTGCATGAGCAGTTAACTGGAGCATGCCGCAGAGTGTCTACGGCAGGATTTCGGCTTCACAATGGATTAAAAGATTTTAAAATCCATCTGCAGAATATCTTGAACTTTAGCATTGTTGTGTGCTCAAAATAACGTTAGTCTTTTAATGTTTGATGTGCTGGGAGCCTTGAGGGGAATCAAAGGGGTTTGAAATGGCAGGAGGAGGCAGGGCAGCTCTTGGCATGAACAGGGTCCTCTCTGAAGGGCTGACACGGGGCCCTGCCCGGCAGAAGCGCCGCTGCGGGTCAGGAGCCCCCGTGCGAGCCGAGGGCCGGGTGGGCTCTGCCGGGCTGGGCTCTGCCGGGCTGGGCTCAGCCGTGTGGCTCTGCCGGGCTGGGCTCAGCCGTGTGGCTCAGCCGTGTGGCTCAGCCGTGTGGCACAGCCGTGTGGCTCAGCCGTGTGGCTCTGCCGGGCTGGGCTCAGCCGTGTGGCACAGCCTTGTGGCTCAGCCGTGTGGCTCAGCCGTGTGGCTCAGCCGTGTGGCTCTGCCGGGCTGGGCTCAGCCGTGTGGCACAGCCGTGTGGCTCAGCCGTGTGGCTCTGCCGGGCTGGGCTCAGCCGTGTGGCTCAGCCGTGTGGCTCAGCCGTGTGGCACAGCCGTGTGGCTCAGCCGTGTGGCACAGCCGTGTGGCACAGCCGTGTGGCTCTGCCGGGCTGGGCTCAGCCGTGTGGCACAGCCTTGTGGCTCAGCCGTGTGGCTCAGCCGTGTGGCTCAGCCGTGTGGCTCTGCCGGGCTGGGCTCAGCCGTGTGGCACAGCCGTGTGGCTCAGCCGTGTGGCTCTGCCGGGCTGGGCTCAGCCGTGTGGCTCAGCCGTGTGGCACAGCCGTGTGGCACAGCCGTGTGGCTCAGCCGTGTGGCTCAGCCGTGTGGCACAGCCGTGTGGCTCAGCCGTGTGGCTCAGCCGTGTGGCACAGCCGTGTGGCTCTGCCGGGCTGGGCTCAGCCGTGTGGCTCAGCCTTGTGGCTCAGCCGTGTGGCACAGCCGTGTGGCACGTCCTGCAGCCCCACAGCTCCGCTGCCGCCTCCACCGGAGCTCCTGGCGACCCTGAGTCATCCGAAGAGGGTGCTCAGTGAGGGAGGTGCTGAGGCTGGGCCTGCAGCACAAGCTGAGGCTTTCACATCCTATAAAACGATGCCCCTGAACACAGCAGAGTGCGATCTCCTCCGGGCAGGCGTTTGCTGCTCAGAAGGGCTCTTGCTGGTGCTCTGTTCCATTCTGAGATTGTCCGGTCTCCAAAGCACCATTGCAGGCAATGCCCCCGTCCTTCTGCTTTGCTGCCCGTCTTGCAGAAGACCTTTTCTGAATTTGGGAGCTGGAAACCTGCAGAAAGAGGCACGGTGTCTTGGTGTGTCTCAGCATGGGCACAGGTACGGTTGAGCAGGCTGGAGGCAGAGGAGACAGTGTTTGCTCTGTCTCTGGGTAGAGCTCTGGCTCCATCTTTTCGGGGGCTTGTGTGGATTTGGGAAGCCTCTTTTTAAACCCAAGCTCGAGCCGATTTTCAGAATGATTCAGAAATATCATCAGAATTAGTTCCAAAGTCCCAGGAGCAGGCGGCCGCCCGGGCAGGCTGAGCCGCGGCAGAGCGCGGTCGGCAGCTCGCGAGGGCTCGGGGGCCGCGGGCGCATCTCGAGCGGCCATCGGGGCGCGTGTCACCCGGACCCACGCGGGGGGGTCTGCCAGCATGAGCCAGGCACCCCAGCCTGTGACAAATCACTTTTTAATTGCTTCAAGGAAAAAATCCATTAGTCTTCCCTTTACGTGAGAGTCATAGCAAAACTCTGCTAAATATGAGCAGATAATGCATTCCAAATAATGAGGGCCCTGCTGCTGTTTTCAGTTTACATCACTGTGCAGTTTGGAGCATTAATTTTCAATTCGACAAAATGGAACTGTCTGAGCCCCCTCCCACCCCGTCCAAGCAGATGCAGGAGGAAGCTCTGCTGACACAGGGAACGGCGTGATGGTGATGCATTAATTGTCAAAGAAATTTATCTTGTCTTAGTCTCAGTTCCTTTTTTTGGGGTTGTGTGGGTTTTTTTAAAGCAAATGACAGTTCTTTCTTTTCTTAGACGTGCAGCCCATAGGGGCTGGAAGGTTTGACCCTTCTGGCAGCAGCATCCCTTTGCTTTTCTGCGTCTCACCATTGCAGCAAACAGGCAGAAACCTCCGAGCATGTTGTTATGGCAAATTATTGCCCTGCCATCTTGATTTAAGCCTCGTTGCTACAAAACAGGATTGGGAAGCGCCTGGGAGCTGCTGACAGCCGTGGCGGTCACCGGCTGCTCTGCCGCGGCTGGCGGCGCTTTCGGCCAGGCCTGTCTCAGCCTTGGGTGTGTTTTATGGGAAGAAATCCAGTTAGTGGCAGACTCTGAGTCTTGCCAGTCCACGATGTTTTTTTCTTGTAAGGAATATGCATCTTTAAAACTGCAGATTAACATGTTGAAATTCGTTATTATATTGTGCACAGGGAAATTATACTAATATAAATGTTTACGATAGAGTGTAATTGTTGGAATTTCAGTAAGTTGTCCCAGTGTGGTACCCAACCTGTAACATGAAGCACTTCTCTGGTCACAGTTCTTTCTTGCTTATGGGACCAATAAATGAATTTGCATTTGCAAGTTAGATAAATCCTTTGAATGTATTATTGATGCAAACAAACAAGGATTGGGGCTCCAGACAATACCTAATGAAGCTGACTCGACACGGGCTGTTCAGTGCAGGAAGATTGATGCCTGTTGCATCCCATAATTATTCCGCGGCTCATACTCACTTTGTACGTTTCTTGGCTGGGCACAGGGCTGGGGGCACCACGATAAGTAATTCCTGGGGCTCCACTGCCAGCTGTTACAGCTCTTGCTCAGTTGATAGTTCGTGGCAGTATCTGCACTTTGATCTCATTGTAGACTTGGGCTGTTGGCTCTCCCAATTATTTTTTCTGGCAAATATTGCTAATCAGAACATGTTTTAGAAGAGGTTTGTACCTTTTCTGAAGATGGTTGCTTTTTTCAGCTGCAGACTCCAACTGGTGCCAAATAAACTTAGTTTAAAAGCCCTACTCTGGACATGTGAGTTATAAATAAGGTGTGCAGCACTGAAATAAATGCCAGCTGCAGCAGTACCCGCTGGAGAACACCTTTAACCTCCTGGAGAACCGAACGTTTCCCCTCCCTGACAGGACAACTGCCTGGGAGCAAAAGGTCAGTCTCCTCTCCTGCCATTCAGAAAGGTGTTCCCAGCTGCAGGACTTAGTCCGGAAAACACATCAGACGCCTGATGCTCTGGGGTGGGACGAAGCTGCTGCATGTGCTGCACCCACGGCTGCAGGAGCCCGTGATTTCCACGTGAAACTGCAATGGGTTCAGCCCGGTTAAAGGATCCTAACAGGAGAGAAAAGCAGGAGTTTGCTGTGCAACCCTTGGTCTAGACGTGCCGGCTGGAGCGTGTCTGTCCTGAGCTTTGGTTCTGGCAGCGGCTGAACCTGCAGCCCAGCCCGAGGGGCTGCGTCCGCTGCCCTTGGCAATGAGCCGTGCGCTGCGTCCGGGGCTTCGGGGGGACCGTGCGTGGCCTGAGGGGTCACAGAAACTTGTCGAGGCCTGAGCACCGAGCGCAGCTACGGCAGCCTGCTTAATTGGCTAAATTGGAGGGGCTGTGACCTACCCCACAGAAGTGTAACGAATTAGTTGATGATGCACGGGATGGTGTTTCACCACGGCAGAGGGCAGGGCAGACACTTGGGAACACCCAAGCACAGGGACATGTTTTCCCTTCGACCCCTCAGGGACGGTTCATCGTCAGGTGCCGGACAAAAAGGGGCTGCCAGGATTAGCATTTTGGAGCTTGCTCATTGCAAGTCATTGCACTTTTAAAATGAGTTTCCATTTACATTTTTTGTCAAAAGGCAGCTGTGAAAAAGCCCTTGGACTAAACTGTCTCCTTAGGGGGTAAAGCAACCTCCAGTATATTTTAATGGATTCTTGTCAAATTACAGATCAGAATAAATCCAAGTGCTCTTGGAGACTGAATGTTTCTTGTTAAACTCTCCAAAAAAAGAATAGGATTGATTTGGAAATGTCACTTGTGATTTAAAAGCTTAAAGGTGAGAACATCGAGATATAATTAGCAGCAGCCGATTTTTCCTTTATTTACTCCTTGTTGTCTGCACGAAAATGAGATGCCCGGGAGTGAGTTTCTCGGCCAGCAAAGGCAGGACCTGCAGGTTCCGAGGTGGGTCTCAGGCCTCGGGTGCCGCCCGTGCTCAAGCCACATTCAGGTGACGGCAGCGTGAGATGGACACACGGCGTTGCCATCGTCTGTGCCGGTTGTTGAGCAGGTGCTGTAAGTCCTGGAGCTGTCAGACGTCGCGGCGATTGGTTCTCCCCATCCGTGCCATCCTAGCCGGCAGCAGCCGCTCGTCCTTGGCCTCGGCACCGCTGACGCCACGCAATGGAATCAGGAAAAGGCGGCAAAAAATAGCGATATTTATAGAGTCATTTTAGCAGCCAAAGTCAGTATGACAAAACACCCTCTAATGGGGGGGAACTTATTGGGTCCTCAGGTCTTGATTTAATTGGATTCTTTCTTAACTGAAGAAAAGAGGCACGGTCCTGCAGCTCTGGACTAATTTCCAATATTAGGAAATATTAGTGCGAAATACCATTGTCATAATCTTCTGGAAATACCACCTTTCATCACTCTAGGTATTAGTTTTGAAATACTCCTTTATTTCTCAAAAATAGAATGTGAGCCTATAAATAGAAATCACATTGTGAATTCAGATTTTAACTGAAATCACTGATATAAAGTATTCAAGATACGGTCTTTGAAAGAGTCTGATTGTGATAATCCCACAGTGTTAGAATTATATTGTGCCGCCAAACACATGAAAAGACCCGGTCTCTTTTTTTCCGATACAGTAAGTGCAGCCATTGATCGGGATCACCCGGTCCTGTCTCCATCCTGGCTTTGCCCTGATGATACACGTTTCTTCTGCTCATATTATCTTTGTTGAATTTGAATAAGATTCAATTTCCTGACATCTAAGGCTCTTTGTACCCTGCAAATTGTTATCCTTACTTACAAAAGAGGACACGTTGGCTCTGCCCCCGGTGGCTGTGCACAGGGAAACGTGCCGAGGCTGCAGCCCGATCCCCAGCTCAGGCAGACGCAGGATGCGCGCTGCGGGCACCGTGCCTGGCTGTGACCGCCCTGGGACGGTGCAAGCGTCGTGTCTGTGGTGTCTGGATTTACTCGAGGGGAACACGCAAAGCAAATGCGTTGGGGCTTAAATCTGGAGTGCTGGAGGGTCTTCCGCGGCGCTCCCTGCCCTGCCAGGGGCTCCTGCCGCAGCGTCTCCCCTCGCAGAGTCCTGGTGTTTGCAGAGCCGGCGCAAGGCTGCCCTGATTAAAATTTAATGAGGCTTGGTGTTATTGAGGGCCCTTTGGTGTCAGTTCTGCACTCGTCAGCAAGTGGATCCGTCGGCCGGTGGCGTGGGGGTGACCCTGGCTCTGCGGGGATCAGGGGCTGGGCCGGGGCAGCCGGGATGCTGCAGCAGGGCTTCCCTTTTGTTTATTTGCATGCTTTAGCCAACGGAATTGAATTTGTGCCCATTAAAACTAAATTAGCGCTGCCTGGAATTTTAAATAGGCTCTGGCAGAGCAGCCTGTTAACTCTATTGGAGCCGTTTCTGCAGATCCTCCTCTACAGGCACACGACGCACACTGAAAACCACTGCAAAATGTTGATTATTTGCACGTTCCCAAGGATAATTGGAATGACTATACCAGAGACAATGTATTACCGTTTTGAAAGCCATTAGCATGGCTCAGAGCTGGTTTTAATTTCCTCTACTTCAAAAAAAAAGTGTGGCGTAGAAGTCTCACCAGATGAGTTTGCAGTTCCTCGGGTTTGATGCTGAACGAACGCCACAAGCTCCGGGTCCCCGTGCGTGCGGCTCTGGCTCCGCTCGCGGCCCCGGTGCCGCCGCTCGGGGTTTCCCATCCTGGATGCCGGTCAGGACCCGGGGGCCTCCCAGGTCTGGCAGCTCGGGGAGTGAACGGACGCCGTGCGTTGGACTTGCTGTTAAAATAACCTCTGTTGTTGAATGGTGTCTAGTGAGAAAAGAGAAAATACACCTGAGCGAAATGGTGCATCTTGTTTACAAAGAGTGGAATTTAATTTAAAGCTTATTCTTTGCAGAAAAGAAAAACGTGTTCGATCAGCCAGAACCACTCCAGCAGAGTTTATGAGACAAGGCTTGGCTGCGTGTTCCTGGTACCAGCCAGGATCCTCAAATCTGGTGGATTATGTATTGCAGTTCTTTCCTGGGTGTGCAGCCAGTGAATGGAGCATCGCGCTGGTGTTGTGCCAGCGTTCCGCACTTCTCCGCAGCCCCAGCACCAGACATTTCCCAGGCACGCTCCCACCAGGCTTTGTCTTGGCTTTGTTTGCCTTGGCTGCGCGTCTGTGCATCATAAAACAGCCGGGGAACCTTCTCGTTTGAGCCCGGAGAAATGGGTCAGCGCTGTACAGACACAGCCTTGGTTGGTTGGTTTTTTTCTGGAGCCAAGTCTGTTCCTGAAATGTCCGAAAAATGCTTTGTGGTTCTCCAGGCCGAGGGAGGTCACACAAACGTGGGGTGCGTTGTTCCCAAGTACAGAATTACCCGATGCACGTCTCTATTGCTGCCAGGGCTCCTGTGTCACAGGGCAGGGGCTGCACAGGGACGGGACTTCCCGTTCATCGCCTGGGATGGCAAGTCTCCATCTTGAGGTCCGTCCTCGTCTCATAATAAAAAATGCACTATGGGCATCAATCTACAGTCAGTAAATTCAGCTCCTTTGCTTTTGCAAAGCCAAAGCACGACCTGCGCTGCTGCCTCTTGTCAGGAAAGGCTGGGAATCGACACCACGGCTCAGAGCCGAGCAAAGCAAAATTTCTTCTAGAATTTGATATAAAGTGGCCAACACGACTCCTGTGTAAATGCTTTGAATCCATTTAATGCTGCCTGAGTAGATGTTAGGAATTATAAAAAGGAATACGACTGAGCTTGTCACCTAAACTATGATAATATTCCTTCAAAGGAGGCACATTTGCAAACATTATTAATTACCTGGGGAACAGCTCAAGGTTTAAAGTGAATTAAGAGGAGGATGTGTTTCTGTGATTTCGGGTTCGATTGAGAGATTTCTGTGTTTTCAAACAAGGGAGCATTTCTTTGTTACAGACCTGGCAGCAAAATACAGGGAGTTAGCCCGCACCGAGTCCCTCACCCCCCAAAACCAATTTACCAGCAAAGATATTATGCCAGGAATTACCTGGGGCCAAAATTGCTTTTAAAAGTGTTTAGCACAGGCTCCTCTAACTAGAAACCCCCAGGAGCGCATGGCTAAACTGTGGCTTGTTTTCCATGCAGGGTGGTTTGGCTCTTGGGGCGGGTCGGAGCTCTCTGGGGTCTGGTTGCTCTCGGGGGGCCGTGGGTACGTCTGTGGGGTCCCACAGAACCCCGCAGCCCTCGGATGCAGTGGGGGTGCAGGGCAGGGGGCCGGGTGCGGGTCGGGCGGCTGGCGGGGGCAGACCTGGCATGGTGGAGGCAACGGAAGCAAAGCAACCGCTCAGGGAGCCGTGTCCGGGGCTGTGGGGAAGCGAGAACAAGGCTAGTGTGAGAGCAACGCTGCTTAGACCCCGTTAGCCAGGGAAATACCTAGGATCTCTTTTTTCATTATTTTGATCTCTTTTTCCTGCCCTCTGTATAAAGAAAGGATCAGCTTGTCTGAAATGACTGCATCCTAAGCCAAAACCACCAGGCAGATCTCACCTTCATCAGAGGTCTGCTTATCTGAGAGGCACCTGGAGCTGGTTTCAGCCCCAGCTTTACCGGCATTGCTGCACCTGGGTGCGTTTAGAGCATTCAGGAGAGGGGGTTACTGTAATAACAGCGCAGCTGTGTGGGTCCTGCACAAAGGTGCCTGGTCCCCAGCAGCCCTGGAGGACACTCGGCACACGGGGGGTCCTGCTTTGGCCAGGCTGTGTGGCCGCAGGGTCTCTGTGTTGACATTGAGGTTACTTTTCCTACCAGCCACAGAAACTTGGTTTTTACTTAATTGCAACACACAGGCTGCAATTGAAAATGCCCTCTGCAGGTATTTGCTGCTTGGCTCAGCTGAGAGCTGAGGATTTCAGGGAGCTTTGCATGGAAATAGCATCTTCCTTCGGCCCTTGAGTTGCTGCCGTCACCTGAAGGTAAGGTTTATTTTAGTTCTCTGGTGGTAAAAGCCCCCACACCTTCAGCAGTGTCTGGCTGGTTGTGAGGAGCCCGCAGCCACGTCCCTAAATTGCTAAGCAACTGCGGCCCATTTGCTCTCCTGGAGCAAACTGAAACATTGATTTATCTATTTGTTTTGCAACCAACACCAGGGCTTCATTATGCTATTCCCTAGGGACATGCTCCCACGTGCTTAGATTTGAAATTAACGCCTCTTACCAAAAAGTGTGAATGGCTTTGGTTTTAATTTTGAAGAAAAGTCCAGAAGCATAGGGCTCGGCTTGCTGCCTGTTCGCGCGCAGCCGTGGGCTGTTCCGGGCAGAAAACATGGAGCCTCCCTTCCCTGGAGCTTCACATCCAGCTCTGATCCAGGATTTGGATTGAGCCTCATGTGCCATCTATATGTCTGTGATGTAAGCTGCTCAGACCCATATGCAGGCAGCTGTTCAGAGGTGGTTAAGCTGAAAGCAGAATTCAGCAGCAGCACAGACAGAAAGCTGAGGGAAGCAGCAAACCCCCAAACTGGCAGGTGAAAGGGGAATGCAGGTGCCGAAGCAGCGCAGGAACCTGTTCGAGAAGTGCCAGATTTTGAGCGTGGTCGCTGGAAAGTTTTTACAGGAATTATCTACCCACGCTTGCAATTGCAAGACCTGGGCTGAGCTTTACACTGCCTGTCGGGTAGCTCTGCTCTTCAAAAGTTTTCCTTCAGGTTGAAAGGAAATGGAAATATATGGGAAATAGGAAGAGGAGGAAGCTAAGAAGGTACATCAGGTTTGAGGAGTCTGTCGTAATAAGTTCACAGATGATAAAGAGGCCATCGATTTGATTGTCTAGAACTTGCCCCATGGCAATGAACACAAAGCATGTTTGCTCATTAAGCCCAAACCATGTTCACGATTGTTTATCAAAGCATTTTCAGGAAAGTCAGAGTAAGTAATCTTTAAAGTTCGTGCAAGTGCTGCTTATTCCGAGATTTCCTTTTGGACTAGCCGTGTGTTCCAGCTCCTTGGCCATGCTTAGCTCTCCGTTCCTCACATGCAAAATGCATTATTAAAATGCACTTAAGCAACACACAGCAAATGGCTTCCCTGCTTAGATGGAGCAGAGCTGGCTGCCTCCGCTGGTACCAGCGACAGTTAGCTGCTGAAAGAAGAGAAATGATGAAGTACGAGGTTATTTAAGGCTTAGTCTGCCTTGGCGGAATGTGCTTAAAATGAAGATGTTGCTGATGAATAGAAAAAGAGAGAAGAGTGGAAGGCCCTGGGCCAAAGGTACTTGGCAACATGGAGCTATTGTTTGGTATTATTTGAAGAACGGTTTAGCCCAGTGACTAAATGGTGTCTGCCACCTCATTCCAAGGTGTCAGGGTCAGATGGGGCAGGAAATCATAATGTAGGACCGAGGGGTCCCACACCATGAATTTCTGGACTGAGGCAGCGAGCGACACCTGCAAAGAGTTACAGGTCGCCGTTTTGCTGGATTCAGCCTAAACATACAGGAAATTACTACTCGGGATTGTTTAAATAAAATTAGGGCTGTTCTCTGGGTTTACGGACTGTCTTGTGACGGATCCGGGATCAGGGGATCCCGTCTGCCCAGGACACCCCCCGCGCCCTGCACGGAGCCGCCGGTGCCAACACCCTCTCCCTTCCCCGTGACTAGAAACAGAGCAGACGGACGGACGTGTTTTCCTGCGCTTGGAGTCAGTTATCTGGTTTAATTCCAGCTGAGAAACCAGGGCATGGAATATACATCAGCACCACACAGACACTTTCCAAATCACCGCAATCAAGTTTAAATTCTTCTTATTCTTCACTGTAAACCTGTCCTAAAGTAGGTTAGTGGATCAGAGCAGATCTGCTCTATATTATTTATAGGTTGTTTCCTTCCGGTTCTTGCTGCTTGGCTGGATGCTGCTGAAGAGGACTCCATGTTCCAGCAGCCCTTCTCTTTGCTGCAGCTTTAAAACTTGCTATTTTTGTCTGTAGGAATCCCATCTCCCCAGCTCCCTTTTCTGCTAAAATCAGCACACTGGCAATGCTGAAAGTCTTTCATCACTTGCCATGCCAAGGTCTTAATCTGCTGAGAAGCGCCGTGCCGTTTCGTTAGCGGTGAGCAGCGGCGCCACGGGCAGCACCAGCTCGGGTGTTTGGCCGCCCTCCCGGGCCAGCGTCCTTTGGGGACATTTTTGGGGAAATGCTGCTTTCCTCTCCCAACAGGACGCTTTGGCCAGGGTGTTCTGCACAAGCCCTGTTACCCTGTGAGCCAGACAACCTTTCAGGAGCGTTTGCAGCAGCAGCAGAACTCGTCTTTGGCTTCGAGGACGTTGGAATTTAGCAACCAGTGCAGGGCTGCCCTCTCACAGCGCAGGGCAGGAGCCCTCACCATTTTCAAGGAACTCTCATAATTTAAACCCACTGTCAGGTGAAGAGGCTCTACACAGCAGCCAAATGTGATAGGCAGGGTACGGCTGCATAATTTATGAAACTGCATTTCTTTTTGATGAGATTTTGAGTCGAAAAGCTCTGGGAGGGGTGTGCTATTTTTTACTGCATCTCTGAACTCAAATTATGTCACATTCTGTGGGCACAGTCTGTGCTTGCAAAAAAAAAAAAAAAAAAAAGTGCAGCCTCAGATTGTTCGTGCTGCATGAGTGCTCCTGGTCCAGCTCGGTGCTAAGTAAAACAACTCCTTGCAAATCTCTGCTGAGAGCTCCGGGGGATTAGCCTCTGCGTCGGCAGCGGGACGTGGGCTTCAGCCGCTGCCAGGGCCCGTGTGCCTGTCCCGGCCAGGGCCCATGTTGCCCTTTGTTCAGTATCTCTGTCCCAGGCCCTGTTTCGTGTGCTGCATTGTCTGGCTGGAGCTCAGTCTCCGAAAGCTGCTGGAAGCCACAGTCGGGACCTTCCTTCCAGGCGTTCCCTGGCCCCGGCTGGTGCAGCCCTGTGAAACTCCTCACAAGGGAATTCCCAGCCACCCCGTCACCCCGGGAAGGACATAGATTTGGGGTCAGGTTGGCCCTTCTGCCGCATGCCGACAGTCGTTGTGTGAAAGGTGCGTGGGCAGCCGTTGCTTCAAGTAAATATCAGCACGTCAGCCCAGCAAATTCTGGTTTTCACTGCGAAGGTGGGTGCCCGGTGCTCCATGTGTTGGAGGCAGACTGCTCTTGGTACAAGGGTTCCCTTTTTGAGCGGCTTATTCTGAGAAAATTATTGCAGTTTGAGGTCGTAGAGGGTGACATCACCAGCTGTACTAATGTGTAAGGATTTGGGAGACTTGCTGATGTTTTCTGGAGATAAACCACTAGAAATTGGAAAAATGTTATGAAACTGCAGCCCAAGTTCCTGTTCCCTTATCTCTGTGTGAGTGTTATCGAGAGTTTAAAATGCGTGTGTGATAAAGTGCTTCATGGAGCAGTTGCAGTGGCGATGTGTCCTGAAAAGCATCTCCAGCTTCCCTGTGGACGGGTGAGCCCCGGAGAGCCCTCCTGACAACGCAGCAGGGGCAGAAGATTCTCCTTCTCCTGAGATGAGTATTTCTTCAAAGGGGTATGGCCAGGTGGCCGTCATTTATGCTCTTTTAAACTAGTGTAATATCACCTTGTGTGTTATGTGAGCTGTGATTTTTTAAAAATATTTGCTTATTTTAAATTTGTGGCAATGCATCCTCTAAGGTCCTTCTAACGTAGTTTGGGATTATTTGTGACTTGCGGGGTGTTGGCTCAGGCTGCCTGTTGAGGGTGCCTGTGACACTGAGCAGCGCTTGGAGGGTGAGGGCTTTCCAATCTGACGGGTTTTGGTCATCAAGCAGGGAGGTAATACCTAATACTCAATAAAACCCCTAAATCTGGCCTGTGAAAAGGAATGAGTTCTTTCTGAAGTGCTTCAGCATTGAGGTACATGTAAATCAAATTATTGGGCGAGGTATAGGCGCCTGACACAGAGTTGGCAGCTCCCCTCGAACGCTAACCATGTGCGATGCCTGAGCCGAACACCCTTCAGAGCTGCTTAAGAGCTTCTCTCTTCCATTTTGGCGAGATCTTTCTAAATTATACATTGAACTTATCAGGGTGAGTAATGCATCACAGCTTCCGTGTGTCAGACCTAATGTGACTTGCTCAGCTGCAGCTTTGTGTTTGCCTTTCTCTTCTGTTTATCCTCAGGCTTTGTGCTGGAGCAAACCCGGCTCCCCATACCGCCCGCTGTCCGTGCAGGGACGCTCGGTGCGATGCCGGGGCTTTGCTGTAGGTTGGTTTTGTGCTTGTGAGTACGTCAGCCAGAGCGTCCCAAGAGCTGGAGCCAGCGCAGCACAGGGCAAGGCGCAGCGGGACAGTCACAGCGCCTGTCGGCTCTGTGAGCCGTGGTGGTAGGTGACGAGGGACTGGCACAACAGCTGTTGTAATTCTAGATGCTACAGGAAAACCAAGTAATTTGCTACTTTTCCTTGCCAATACATCTGAAGACAGATAGTATTTGGTTAAGTGCAGCTTTAAAATTGAAATCCAAGCAATTTTCTGCCAGTGGCTTTTCAGAACGTTGCACGGCAAGATGCAGCTAAGAAGGAATGCATCCCTCTCCATTTCAAGTGCTCTGTATTAACGCTGGTTTCTTTTGTGAGATTACCAGGCTTTGGTGATGAAATTCTGCACCCATTCGTGCTGACAACAAGCGTGTTTCTGGAGCTGCTACAGCTTCTTCTGAAATGCGGATGCTGCGCAAGAGTGACAAAGGAGGAATTCCTCACTTTAGGGTTTTTGCCTCTTGGAATCTCTGTGTGTTGTGAGGCCTTTTCTGTTTTTTTCTACTAGCTGCTAAATAATTCACTGCCAGGAAACCGGCTGGAGTTCCCTGTCTTTCCGTGCTGCCGCCCTGCCCGGCTCCTCTGCCCGCACTCCCTTTGACCCATTACACCTGTTTCTTTGGCCCTGTCAGACGCTTCACCGTGCAGGTGGTTTGCAGGACTGGTGCTGTTTCAAGCACTCCTTGTATATTGTTTGCTTCATTTTATTCTGATGTATATATAAATAATTGGATGCCTTTAGTAGGTCACAGCCACTCCTGAGTCATATCCATCAGTTTTCCTCTGTTCTTTTTTTGCAGAAGTCAATAGGCAGATGTGGGACTGTTCTTTTAATAAATGCAGTCACTTAAATCTCTTCAGCACCTGAGTGTGTTTTTTCTAAACAGCAGTCAGCTTCAGCTATTTGTATCACCCGTTCACCTTACTATGTTTACATTTCTATAGCAAAACACTGTATGTTTTCAGCAAAATTAATCAGTATAATTATGCATGATTTCCAATGTCAGGTTCAGCTGAAACACTGATTTAGGGTGGTGATTAGCCCTATCAGAAGCAACGAGGATGGAGAGCTAATCTGTGCCTAAAACTGTTCTTTTGAAAGGTGCCGTTTATACTCTATTCATAAATTGAATATTTCCTCTGAACCCCTCCAATCAATTTGAATGGAAAATACATTTATACTAGATGGCAGTGTACCTTGTTTGTTTTAGATTGCCGCTTTGCTGCTGTTCGCAGAGGTGCCGTTGCTCAGACAGAAAGGGGCTGAGCTGAGCGCGTTTATTTATTAACAGGACCCTGCACCTTTGTATTTGGCTGAGGTTATATCAAATGAAATCTCAAAATTATTTAAATCTGCATAGTCTTCATCATCTCCGATCCCTAAAAAAAATAAAATAAAAAGTCCTGCGAATACTGTTTTCGACAAGTGCTGCAAGAACACAGCATACAAATGCTGTTCAGTGTGAAATACCTGTGTGTGGCTTGTTCTCGCGGTGCACACCTTGTCAGAGAAAGTCCTTGAACCCCTGCAAGGGTTTGTTACAAACATGAACATGGAAGAGTCGTGGAAATGTGGATTTATTCTCAATTTCCAGCGTGCAGCCTTTTAGAATCAGGAGCATTTTAAAGATTGCAGGCTCCAAGAGTGATTAATTTGCTATTTTACTCCTTTAGAAAGTGCAATTATATAGAAACAAAGTTCCCGCATCGTAAAAAAAGTTCAGATCAATTAAAACAATTTACTTTGTTGCTAATGATTTCAGACGGTTGTAATTTATTGCTAAATAAGTGACTTCAGAGCGTGATCGTTCGGTGGGTGTACAGAGGGAACATGAGCGGGTTCCTGGGCAGGTGGAGTCTGGGGTTTGGTACAAGTGCAGTCTGGGGTTTGGTTCGGGGTTCTCGCTGCAAAGCGCCGGGGTCGGCGCAGCCCGAGGGGTCCGGCCCCGCGAACGCCCGGGCTCGATTCCCCAACAACATCTGCAGCTTCAAACCCTTCCTCCTCCATCCTGTGTTGGTTTTGAAAAGCTATTCGGTGGAGGTTTCCCAGGTTATTTCAGTTACAAATAAAAATATAGGGTTTTTTCCATATGCAGACAAACAATATTACCAAGGTGAGCACATCCCTTTAGCAGCCGTGAGGAATCACTGGTGGTACAGAACAGTCTGTGCTCTGTTTGGCGGAGACGAGAAGTTAAACAGCAATTACTGAGCAGCTGTAAATATATGCTGCGAAATCTTTTGAATGGTCTTTCAAAATGGTCCTTTTTTAGTGGAACTCAATGGTGTTAAAAAACTAGGAGTCAGTGCTGGTGTTGTCAGGGTCTCACTTATCCTGTGGACAAGTCTGCTGCAGCTTCAATTTGCCAGCCAGGTAAAATGGGCTGTCACATGGCGGGGACAGCCAGATCCGTCAAGCTGCACGCGGTTTTCCTTTATTAGTTCTATTGGTTTTATTGCCCTTCTTGTGCTCTGAGGGATGATGGTTGTTTAGTGACAAGAACCTGGAAAATCATTCAAGTTGACAATGCGTTTTAGATTTCATTTTTTCCTTGTGTCTCTATCTATAAAAAAGAATGACTTGACGACACGGTGAACTTAGTGGGAGTTTGTGCTGAGAACTTGCCTTTGGGTTCAGGGCTCTGCTGCTGTCGCCGTCCCGCCGTCCCCAACCCGCGGGGGTGTTCGCCGCTCAGTCTGTGATACTGGAAACTCGGGTTTCTAAGATGCATCAGTGCCTGAGCTGCAAAGAAACCTTTGATCTGCCCTCACCTTCCCCAGCATTCACAAACTTACAAGTTCTCCTGTTAAACTCTGAGTATTCCTGTGTCTGGCACTGGATGTGCAGACTGCTGCTGCTCTTTGGGGTGTCTCAGAAGATACCGGGGTATGTGGCTGGCTCAGGGAGCTGGTGGGTGAACGAACGATGGTTTGCCATGCGGAATAGTGTGCAGCTGTTACTGAAATCTAGCAGCCTCTCTGCCTTTCCAGATTTTGTAAAGGGTACGATGTTGTTGGCATTGTGTGTTCTTTTCTCTTGCTAATGTGAGTGTATGCTACAGGCAGCAGCACTCAATTTATAAAATATCTCAATTTCATAGACATTTTTGGTGAGTAAATATAAAAAAAAAAAAAAGAAAAAAAGTAATTTCTCCATGTAGCAGCAAATGCATTGCTATTTGTTATACTCTTCAGAAGGCATTGCCAAAACTTCACTGTTGTTATTAGAGCATACTGTGAAATAAAAAGGTCACGGAAAATCTCCAAAGGAACAAAGCGAGACGCAACCGTGGAGTTACCAAAGAAGTTGATAACTCTGATGCACAACGTCTCCAACCACTTATCTGATAAATTTGCTCTCGCTACTTAAAAATCTAATTGGATGTGGCGTCAGCATCTGTCATCTGCTCTGCCTGAGCCCGCGGGCTAAGCAAAGCTCACCTTCTTCTGCCTAAACAGTCACCGCTTTGGAGGTTATTGCTGCGCTGTCGTCTGTGCGGACAAGACCAGGCTACTCCCCGCTGCAGCGGGCTTGAGACCAACGGATTAGGCTGAAGCCCATTTGATTTAGCCAGGTTGGAGCACCCTGTCTGCCCATCACTAATAATAATAATATCTCTAGTTAGCAGCCAGGTTGCTTATTCTACCTTGGGAATCTGAGGCAGGACGGGCTCACTATCCTGTTTCTTGTTCTCTTCTCTTGGTGTATGAGACACCTGGGACAAAGAGACCTGATTTGGGGGAAAAAGGAGCCAGGACGGAATGTGTGCACCTCCTCGGAATTCCGAGTTGCATCAGCAGCTCGTGCAGCGCGGGAGGCTGCAGTCCTGCGGGAGCGGAGTCTGCAGCGCCGTTATGGCCATTATTACTTTCAGGATAATGTACACACTTTCACTATCACATAGTTTTCCTCCTTCATTTTTCATGAGAACTGGCACTAGATTAATGTTTGAGCCATGGAAGAAACGTAACACTGTGCCAGTCTGATTTATTGACCACTTAGTGCTGATGAAGCTGCAAACAAGAGTCAGACAGATGTTGCAGCTGCATTTTTCTTTATCAAAACTAACAGCTTTTTTTGTGTTTTTAACCACTTCTCGTGTCATCTCCTGCTTACTCAGCAGCACCAGGGGCATTGGAGCAAGCTCCTGCAGCCCCGAGGAGACACAGCCATTGGGAGGATGCGATGCCGCGGCGCAGCGCGCCCGGCGGCCCAGCGGGGCCGTGGCGGCAGCTCTGGTGGGGCCGTGGCAGCTCTGGTGGGGCTGGTGGCAGCTCTGGTGGGGCTGGTGGCGGCAGCTCTGGTGGGGCCGTGGCAGCTCTGGCGGGGCCGTGGCGGCAGCTCTGGTGGGGCCGCGGCAGCTCTGGCCGGGCCATGGCGGCAGCTCTGGCCGGGCCGCGGCAGCTCTGGCCGGGCCGCGGCAGCTCTGGCCGGGCCGTGGCGGCAGCTCTGGCCGGGCCGTGGCGGCAGCTCTGGCCGGGCCGCGGCAGCTCTGGCCGGGCCGTGGCAGCTCTGGCCAGGCCGTGGCGGCAGCTCTGGCCAGGCCATGGCGGCAGCTCTGGCCGGGCCGCGGCAGCTCTGGCCGGGCCGTGGCAGCTCTGGCCAGGCCGTGGCGGCAGCTCTGGCCGGGCCGCGGCAGCTCTGGCCGGGCCGTGGCAGCGGGCGGCTCCGCAGAGCTCGGGGCGCTGCCATCTCGGGCAGGTTTCCCGCGGGCGCGTCCAGCGCCGCCCGCAGCCCCGCGCCCAGGGCACGCTCTGCCGTGCCGTCTGTCCCCACGCTGCTCTGTCCTCGGGCCCGTGTCCACCTGCTCCAACCCTCAGCAGTTTCATAAGCAAGCGCTGCCATTAGCACAACCTTTGCAAACGAATGATGGCTTGTGCTCCCCCTCCCCCTTGGAACAGGGCTCTAACAGCATTAATGAAACGTTAGGGTTTTAATTACACCATTATCCCATTTATTTTTATAAATAATTCCAAAGCAGTCATTAAAGTTTGTGAACTTAGGAGTAAATGACTTAAGGGAAAGAAATCAGCTTCTCAATCTCGTTATTATCTATTGTACAATCTCCCTGGGATGCTGGTGGGAACTAGCGGAGTTCTTGCTGTTGCTGTTGTTAGGATGATTCATTTACTCACAGGGTGGTAACGCGCTGCTGAGCTCCCTGCTTGGCACGCTGGTGTCGGTGGGACAGGGCTGCAGCCAGTGGAGCGTCCCCCCGCGTCCCCTCAGCCCCTCGAGAAGGGCAGGGGAGAGGGGCGCAGGGAACAGCCCCGTGGGAGCGAGCACCCTGCAGTTCTTCTGCACAGGACGTGGGCTCTTCCAGTCCCGACCTTCTGAAGCTTGCAGTTTTCATTGCAAAGCTGCAAGATCTTCAAAAGACAAAAAATGTTGGGTTTATCTGAAAAGGGCCTGTCCTTGGGGCACTGTAATGCTGTTTGAGAGTCTCTTTGCTCTTCCCTCCCACTTTCTACTGCTGCACAGAAAGCGTGGCTGTTACAGCTGTTCTCAGGTGAATTTCTGTGTATTTGGAATAGCCCAGTGTGGACCAGAACTGATGAAAGCATTGGACCAAACAGACCACAGGTCCCTTTAAGCAAAGTAAATCACCTGGTGTTTGTTGCGACTGTTTGCAGGACTCTTGCAAGTATTTGGTGTATTACAGGTTGGAAAAGTGCTTGAGGGGCGAGGGGAAGATGCCTGCAAACTGTCGCGCGTCATCTTCTGCCACCTCTTCTAAAGAGCAGCTCCGATCTCAGGGAAATCTGGTACATACTGGGATCTAACTACGGTGCTTTCTGTCACGGTTTTAGTTAGACAGGCAAATGCAGAGAGCCCCAAGCGGAGAGAGGGGCCCGAGGACGTAATGTTTTCTCTGCTCTCCCCGCAGAACCCGGACATCGTGCTGGTGCACTACCTGAACGTCCCTGCCATCGAGGACTGCGGGAAGCCCTGCGGCCCCATCTTGTGCTCAATAAACACAGACAAGAAGGAATGGGCAAAGTGGACAAAAGAGGAGCTCATTGGACAGCTCAAACCCATGTGTGAGTATCCGGAGGCTTTTTTGCTCTTTGCTTTACAAAGGGTTAATTTTGAGTGCAATGTCTCTCACTGCCACCAGCCTGCCCTGCGAAGGAGTCATTTGTCACCACCAAACTCTCCTCGCATCTGCATGCACTTTCTTCCTTCCCAATATTCAATGCTTCTGGGATGTGTGATATGAAAGCTGCCCAGACTGTCCCTGAAAAGGTCATATCCCAAAAAAGGTCCCCTCCACACACTGGGGAAAAAAATTGTACCTATGGTCTTGCATTTTCAAGTACCGTTTGTAGGCACCTACTCAGCTACAAAGAGCCTTGGCAGTATCGGCAGGTGGGATTCCCCAGGGCACTCGTGTTTGGGTGGTCAGTGTCAGATCGGAACGGGCGGCTGTTGTTTGCAGATGGACTCTGTGGAGCTGAGGGTTTCAGGGTTGTGTCTGTACTCATGTTCTGAACTTTGCAGCCTAAAGAGAAGGCTGCTTAGATGCACAGAGCGATGGGGAACTCTGTGCTGCAAACAGGCAGCTCTGTGGAGTTCTCTGCATCCACCCTGGAGTGTATTTTCTTTCACATCACGGTTATATTGTATGTTTTTCTCTGGAGAATATGTCCCAGTGTGCACACAAACATCGTTTTACAGTGAAGGAAAGATGAGGTGTAACAGGGGCCTGTAAGCAAGAGAAAGCTAGCTGCGGGAGCCGCAATACCAGATCTAGGTGGTTGCATCCAAGTCAGCAAAGCCCAGGTCTGCCCCCCTCGCCCCTGCCCCAGCAGTGCTGCTGTCCTGCCCCGCGTTCCGTATCAGCGGTCACAGCCGTGAAGGGACATCCCGATCCATCTCAGTCTCATGCTGATCGCAGCATTAGCCATGTAAGTTTGCACCACTCCTTGTTGCATCCCAAGCTCTGCCAGCCCATGTATTCCTTTTCCATGCAAAGCTGAAGGGCAGAGGAGAATAGAGAAAATGACACATTTGCTAAATAGAATATTGCCCCTGGGACCGATAACCTTAGACAGAAATCTAAGATGTTGAAGGTGTAGCTGAGACCGGACAAGTACCTTAACATTAAACAGGAGAGGAAATGGCAGCCTGATAAAAGATCTGCAGTGCATCAAGAAAATTATGTGAAAAC
This sequence comes from Caloenas nicobarica, assembly GCF_036013445.1. Taxonomy (NCBI): domain Eukaryota; kingdom Metazoa; phylum Chordata; class Aves; order Columbiformes; family Columbidae; genus Caloenas; species Caloenas nicobarica. The sequence continues at coordinate 7,634,691 of NC_088266.1, forward strand.
TACAACAAACTTGCTGTAAATTTAATAACACTTGGATCTTTTATGTCTTGGGAGGGAAGAGTGAAATTCTGCACAACTATTTAGAGTGTATATGCACATACACATCTCTATTTATGGGTACATATCCTGGGAAAGGTATCCTTAGAAGTGTAACTAAAATAAAAGCTTTAGATTCCGATCAGACCTAGAAACAAAGAGGACACGGATAACCGTGTTCAGGGAGCACAGAGGGGCACTGCTCGCCAAGAAGCCATCAGATTTGGTTCCAGTATTGGGTGTGCCATGAGATTCTGGAGCCAAGCACATTAGCTTCATCACATTTTTGCATCAATCACATTCTTTCACAGCCTTCACAGTTTGATTGCCTGATGTTTCCAAATTTCTCTGCCCTAAAGCAGGTTTGTCAATGACTTAATCAAAGCGTTGTGCACGGTGCTGGTCAAGTGACAGTCTCACCCTGTCCCTGTTCGTGTTGCGGTTCCTCTAGTGTTGTTCCTCTGGGGCTGGAAGCTGCATGAGGCTTTTGTCGATTCTTTGGTTTCCTTGGTTGCCGTTTTTCACAAGAATGTTGCGTTTTGGACGGTTAGCGATGACGCAGCCAGAGTGTGTGTGGAGGTCCCGGGACAAGTGCTGCACCTGCAGGGAGGTTTTTCATCCTGTTCCGGACCATTGTGTCGTTCAGAGTTGGGAGGATAAGCTGGTACCAGTTCTGCCTTTGGGGACAATGCCTTCTCCTGCCCAGGGGTCAGTGAGAGCCCATTCCCGACTCGCTGAGAACAAGGGCTGTTTGCTCGGCCCTGGTGTTAAAGCTTTTGGCCTCTGTTGGGTGCTGAAGCTTTTCTGTCGGAATACAGGGCAGCGGAGTCTGCGGTGCGGCAGCGGGTTCTCTTGGCTGTGCAGTGTGGCAGGGACAGGGGCAGCGGCCAGACAAATACACCAGACTGGTTTTCCTGAAATGCGGTGAGCAGGGAGTTTGCTCACATTTCTTGCATTTGTAATTCACTTGGTTGCCTCCTCATACCCCAGCGCATCATCCCAGAGTCAGCCCAGCTCCAGCGAGTGCTCCGCAGTGCCGGGGACAGGCCCGGGCTCCTGGGGCCGGCAGCGTCACCCGTCACGGAGCACAGCTCGCGTCTGGGCCGCTGCAGCGTGAGCTGTTCGCGGCCTCCGGCAGGCGATTCCCTCTCCTTCCAGGCCAGGATATGTCTCGGGGCTGCGGTCGGGGAGCACAGCGGGGCTGTGAAGCCTCCACTGAAACCTCTGCGGGCCGGTGACAGTCGGACTGTCGGCAGCATCCTAACTGGTTGAACCAAAAATCATGTGTGTTGCCTCTGTACAACTGCAGCCTTTCGGGCCAGTTGTGCAAAATGAGTAGCGATAGTAGATGGAAATTCTGTGGGAGTGTTGTCTGAGACACCTGTAAGTCATTTTGGGATGCCTGGTGTGAAGAATCAGCCTCAGTTTGGCGTCGCTTTCAGTTTTCTCCGCCTCTCGTGCCCTATTATGGGCTTGCTTGGAGATTTCTGTGAACAGATTAGCAGATGTCCTCTGAGGCATCTGGTGGTAAAAGCAAAATGCAGTGGCAGAATCCAGCACAGCAGAATTCTGTGTATAAACTCCATATGATCAGCAAATTGTGGGCCAGCTCATGCTGAGGGTTTCTCCAAATCGTCCCCGTTTGGCGCTCTCATCCCTCGGCTGGCAGAGCACGAGTTACACGCTCACAGCTGGTGCTACGTTGCAGTCCTCGTTTCAGGTCCACTATAATTAAGAGCTGTCTTTCTTGGGGAAAAAAGCTTTTTTCATTGCTCTGCTCGTGCTGTTGCTGCCTGCTTGCAGCCGGGGAAGCTGGAGGTGTCCCCAGCACTGTCACCAAGCACCTCTGGGCACAGGCAGCTTGGGTTCTCTGTCCTGCCCATGGGAGGGGACCATCCAGGGCTCGGGGAGGTGACCTGGGCCTGTGTCCCCGCGTTGTCACACTGCAGCAGGCACTGAGCACTCGCAGCCTCGAATGAAGTTTAAATACAGTAATTGGCACTAATCCGGGCTGAAGCACTGACTTGTTGGGTGTTTTTATCTGGAGCTACGTTTACATTGGAGGTCAGCGCCAGGGCGGCGCTGCGGGGGCTGCACCTGCTCGTCTGCTGGTGCTTCTCACAAAAACCGCCCAGCGAGATTTGTGCTTAAAAAAATTTGGAAAAAAAAAAAATACACGAGGGGGCGGCAGGAGCCCCGTGTGTGGGCGGTGGCCCCGCCCACGGCCCCGCCCCCTGTCACGGCCCCGCCCCCTGTCACGGCCCCGCCCACGGCCCCGCCCGGCCCCGCCCCCAGCGCCCGTTCCTGATCCGCGGGCGCCACCTGGCGTTCGAATTACAACTGTAAGGAAACACCGGGGGCGTCTGACGAGAAATCCGGCTCAAAATACCTCCCAGAATTGCTGTTAAGCTTCAGCATTTTTTCCTCTTTTTTCTTTTTTTTTTGTGTGTTCCCACATTATGACTATATTTAATCAAATGTGGTTCTACAGTGGTTTCACCTTTCGAGCCACTAAGAAACAGGAAGAGTGTGTGTGTATATGCTTTTTTCTTAACCTTGCTTTCATAATGCATTTTCTTCCCTATAGAAGTCTCCTTTCCTGCTGATTCATTATGTGTCAGGAAGCCAAGCATGACATGTTAGAAGCCATCTCAATAGCATTTGGTATTCAGTACTAAAAACTTACCAGCTCACAGGAGTTTTTCTTTACAAGGAGGAGAAAGAAAATGTGCATATTGGATGTGTTAAGGTAGTGGATAGTTTGCATTAAGCATCTAGACATTCTTTTTTGCCATCTCTCACCCTTTACTGGCTTTCTGGTTTATAACCTTGCTGATGTATGGGGAGTGTAAGCACTGAAAACCGCTGCACCCCGTTCGGATCGGGGAGCGGAGGCAGAGCAGGACCCTCAGCAGCAACCGACCCGCCATGGGGCTTTGGTAGGCTGCAAGGACCTGAAAATCACCAGCCTGATACTAGAGGTGTCCAGCCGTAAAGCTGTCTCATTTCTGAGCTTCCAGGTCACGGCTTGGTTCAGATTTACAAATACACAAACCATGACACACGATTCGTTACCAGACTTGCCCCCTGTAGTAACGCTGCTCGTTGGGGGTTTGGCAGCAGCAGAGACCAAACTCTGCCGTGCTGCTGTAAAACTGACTCTGTCCCAGCAACGCGTACCTGAGCTCCCTGCTTCAGCAAAGCACTTCCGAAGTGACCGCAAAGGACTTAACACAACAAGTACAGTTCAGTAACTTTATATAGTGTAGCTGAAAATATTCCAAATACGTTACTGCATTTTAAGCTTGCTGTCAACGTATTTTTTGCAAAACTGCTATTTGAACATCACTTATTAGGTATAACATCACACGTAACAGAATAACATACCTAGAATAATAAAAGGAATGTGAGTGGAGGTACTGAAGTGGTAAGCATATATAAACTTTAGCTTACGCATAATAACAGATACTGAGTGTTAAGAGGAAATTCAAAATTGTGAACGCACTAGAAAGCAAAATCTGTTGGGTACAATAACAATAAATGTGGTTGTCAAGCAAGGATAGAGGGACTCATTACTAAAGTAACTGCAGTACTTTAAATACTGATATGAGGAAGAAAACTTGTAAACCTTATTTACAGTATTTCTGCAAGTTATCCAGCCCAGCCAATAAACATATGAATTCTGTAATATAAAACCTAACCAAGATGAGATGCTGTTAGGCACGGTAACATCAGTGGGTGATGAGGGAACACAGCAACAGGTGATAAAAAAAGCAATAAAACTGCTCCACAGAGCAGATCCAGGAGCTCTGTTCAACCAGCTGCTTATGACACACTAAATAAGCAGCATCAAAGAGGAGAAGAGGAGATCCAGACGATCTCCTTCCTTCCTGCAAGGAACGTCTTTGCTGGAGTTGGACAAAGACGCTGCTGAAAAGCAGCAACTCTTGCAGCTGAGCTGCGGGCACAGGGACACCTTGGGAACGGTGTCACCACCAACCAGCACTTCCCAAAATCTGCAAGTGAGCTCTAGTGCACACAAAGGATAAATAGATAATAGGCACATGTAAATCACTTAAACAGACATTTAAGGAGACAGAAGATGCCTTGAGTCAGTTATTTTGGAGAAAATATTTTATAAATGCTCTTTCGATTGTAAGTCAGGTTGAGAATACCACTGTTATGTGCAGTTCTGCATCTAAAAAATTCTGAGAGGGAGCCTTTATTCAAATAATTTATGTGCCTGCGGTTTAGCATTGTTATTTAAATAGCTAACAGGCCCCAAGAAAAGAGACCTTCAGTTTGCGACGTGTTCTGCAACATCACCCTCCTGTCCTTTTTCCCAAATTACCAAGAAGTTGTCTGAGGATGAACTCGCGCAGTGTCTGTTAGTGACTCTCAGAGAATGAGTCGGTCTTCGCTGCTGCCAACCAGCACCTGACAGTGAAGACCTGGCAAAAGGTTTGTCTTTGCTGTTATACTGGCAGATTTGTGGCTGCTGATTTTGTTATAAAACAAACTAATTTTGGTTTCATATTAGACAGAAAAAGATTGCAAAGTGCTCCTTGGAATTGTACTGGTTTACTTCAGTGAAACACAAGTATTTGGTTGCTTTCAGGTTTTATTGAAGGTCACATGCACTGCTCAGATAGTCCTTACCATGTTTCACCTTAGCGAGAGCCGCCACTAACAGCAAACTGAACAAAGATGTTCTGCTGGGGTGTTTTCCTGACAAAAAGCAGCAGGAATGGGTTTCTGCCTTTCTTTGGGAATGGTTTTTGGTGATTTCTGGCATGTTTTTGAAGTCTTTGCTGTTTTCTCGGCAGTTCATGGCATCAAGTGGACGTGCAGCAACGGCAACAGCAGTTCGGGGTTCTCGGTGGAACAGCTGGTGCAGCAAATCCTCGACAGCCACCAGACCAAACCGCAGCCTCGGACACACAACTGTCTCTGCACTGGTACCTTGGGTGAGCACCTCGAGGGGCACGAAAGGGGCCGCAGCTTAATCCGGGCTTAGAGTCGGGCTTGTAGCGCTGAAGCGCTTAAATTATGTATCGTGAACTGTTGAGACACAGCTAGTTCAGAGGTGACAGAAGAAGTCTTGAGCATAAAAAGATGCGGCTGGAACTTCTGAAAAACCTGTCAATGCTTTGTAATGTGCAAACTCTAATGAATGCCCTCCATATGTGGCCTGCTCAAAAAGGCATATTCTCTTCTGCGTGTTCAAAGCATCAAAATTGAATGTTCTTCCAACTTCACCCTCTGAACTCCTTGCCCTGCAGCCCACTTCGCTGAAGAAAATGGGCTCAGGTGGTTAATTGCAAGGTATCACTGGGATAAGGCAGGTTTTATTTAGGTATCATGAAAATACAGGAGATTTCTTTCCCATTAAGGGTTTGTTTTGAGTGAGGCTACAACAGCAAGAAACAGCAGCCTTAGTTTAGCATTTTGTATACAGAGTGGGAAGCTGAGTGATTCTCTTTTCCAACTCATCTGCTTTATAGCCACCCCTTCCTAGTGCTTTGGTCCAGTAAAATATGACACATTAATTAGTCTTTAGCAGAATTTCTAAAGGAAAGCTGTCAGTGCTTCAAAGGGTTTATTTTTTCTTCTTTTTTGGGGGGCAGTTGCATTATACAATTGTGACTTAAGTAAGAATGATGACCTCTGAAATACCTGAGTTTGGATTAAAATTCAACCTTAAGGCTCAGCATTTGATCCAGGCTTGCAGATCTGAACATGAATCCTTTTATTCTTCCCTTTGATGTTTTGTCTAGCACTAAGTCAGCTGCATGCCTTTTAACATAACAGTATTGCTTTGTTTTGTAACGGCTCGCGCATTGACATGTACGTTCCCAGCTCCTGACTGTCATCCGCAGCGTGAAAGCCTCTCCCTTGTTCCCGTTCATCTCTGTACCTAGGAGAATAGAGAGATTTATATTGCATTTAGTCTCAAAAGCACTGTCCTGAACTACTTTAAGTGACCTGATTCAAGTCTTGAGCACATAATAAAGAAGTTCCCTTTCAAGGGCAAGGAACAAAAGATTTAGCAAACTGCAGCGGCTACATGGATGCTTTATGTTACTCAGAAGACGGCATTGATAATTGTAGCCATTAGCTCTAAGGAGGAGGTCTCTCCCCCTTTAGTCGTTATGCAGTACCATAATTAATGTTCTTACCTTATTCTAGGGAAAATGAATCGATTAAGGAAAGAAACATCAAAAATTCGTGGGCTGTTCTTTCTTAAACACCACAAGCAGTCCTTGCACCAGAGTTTGCGGCCAAGACGCGTGTGCAGACAGCGTTGTGTCCTTCATCCTCCGGGGGCTCGGGGACGCTCCTCTTGCCGGCCCAGCTCCCCGTCTCCTGCCGGCCTCGGCTGGTGCATGCTCCGGTACTAATCGCACACTCTGCCTGCAACCTCTCAACGTGCAAAACGTTCATTTGTCAGCAGAGGAACAGCTTAGGACCGGAGAAACGCATCACCCTGCTTACGGGAGGCTTTTGTTGTGCTGGCTGGTGTACTGCTTTTAAATAATGTGATTGGCAGCTGTAATAGACACAATAATGACAAGGAGATAAGGTCGCGGTCTAGGTGGCAGGGTGACGCTCAGTACAGGACTGTGATGTGGCACCTGTCACCTCCGCGTTACCAGTCAGCATCCAGCCCAGGAGAGCAGTTGTCAAACCACCGACATCGCGGCGTGACGAGCCGAGCAGTTGTGCGGGGGCTGAGGGCTCGTCCGTGCTGCAGACGGACGGGCCTGCGTGGCAGAAACCCTCTGCCACGGCCTTGTGGGCTCTGTGCAGTGATCGGGCGCGTTTCAACAGCTCCAGAACTGGTCACAGGTGCCGATTCCTCTCCTGTGGTGTCTGATCCAGCAGGGCCGAGGGGGACAGGGGCTACGTGGGGTGAGGGGAAGGGAACAAACGCACTTGTTCAGAAGTTGCTGTCATTGCACACAAAGGATCTATGCGTTAGGTGGAAAGGGAGCTGTAAACCTGACACTAGCAAGAAATTAATTTTATTTCCAAGGTCTCTTGCTCTCTCGTGTACCAGCTCTCCCTCACACACACAGCGTAAGCACAGCTGTCCTTTGCTACAGCCCTAAGACACACAACTAGCGTCATCTTAATTTTGTATTTACTGAACGACAAATGTTGTTTTCTGGCACAGGGGCAGGAAGCAGTGTGCATCACAAGTGTAACAGTGCCAAACACCGCATCATATCACCAAAGGTCGAACCAAGGACAGGTGGGTACAGCGCTCACTCAGAGGTACAAAATAACGATGTCTCTGAAGGCAAGAACGAGCACAGCCATGGCAAGGCCTCCAGCCGAGAGAAGAGGAACGGCAAAGTGGCGAAACCAGTGTTGCTCCACCAAAACAGCACCGAGGTTTCTTCCACCAACCAGGTGGAGGTCCCCGACACAACCCAGAATTCTCCCGTGTCCATCAGCAGCGGATTGAACAGCGACCCGGACATGGCAGACAGCCCGGCTGTCACCGGCGTGTCCAGTATGGCTGTAGCGTCCGTTATGGGAAGCTTGTCACAAAGTGCCACCGTATTTATGTCAGAAGTCACCAGTGAAGCCGTGTACACCATGTCACCCACCTCTGGCCCAAACCAACACCTTCTGTCCTCAGATGCAGCTGCACAAGGACTGGTACTTGCTGTGAGTTCAGATGGACACAAATTTGCTTTTCCAACAACTGGCAGTTCAGAGAGCTTGTCGATGCTGCCCAGCACTGTCTCTGAGGAGCTTGTGCTCTCCACAACTTTAGATGGAAATAGAAAAATTCCAGAAACCACCATGAATTTTGACCCAGACTGTTTTCTTAACAATCCCAAGCAAGGGCAGACTTATGGTGGAGGAGGTATGAAAAGCGACAGCATCAGTACCAACATGAGGCAGTCGCCCACAACGGAACGCAGCTTCAACTTCAATACGACCCTCACAAAAGAAATTAAAACTGAGGACACATCTTTTGAACAACAGATGTCCAAAGAAGCATTTTCCTCCACTTCTGCATCAAACACTCTCACCCTCACCACTGGTTCAGGTTTGCTTCCCTCCGGAGGAGGTCTGAGCCCAAGTACCACCCTGGAGCAGATGGACTTCAGTGCCATTGACTCCAACAAGGACTATTCTTCCAGCTTCAGTCAGACTGTCCAGAGCCCTCACGTTCATCAGACCCCTTCACCCAGCTTCTTTCTGCAGGATGCCAGCAAACCTCTTCCCCTTGAGCAGAACACTCACAACAACTTGAATGACACAAGTGGCTCATTTGTGAACACATTAGGAATCCCCAGTGTGAAAACGGAGTCCCCATCCCAAACCACTTCCAACTGTAACGGCACAGTGGAAACCAGAATAGAGTCCAGCTCTTCTCTCCAGCTCATGCAGTTCCAAACAAATTTCCAGGCTATGACTGCAGAAGCTGAAGTTCCCATGGAGACTTCCCAGCAGGCAGAAGGGAATGAAAATCTACTTAAATCAGGGGATCTTCAAGCCTGCAGCTCAGAACACTACTTGCAGCCCGAGGCCAATGGGGGTATCAGGAACGGGAACAACCTCCCTATTCTCCAAGGAAACATGGTACAAGGACTCTATCCTGTGGCCCATCCCAGCTTAAATAACTCCTCCAACATGGAGCTTAACTTGGACCACTTTGACATCTCCTTCAGCAACCAGTTTTCCGATCTAATTAATGATTTCATATCGGTAGAAGGTGGGAGCAATGCTCTCTATGGACACCAGCTGGTGTCGGGCGACAGTGCCGGACTGTCTCAGCCTGAAGACAGTAACAGAGCAACCTACAGCCAGGCTGAAATGTGCATTCCCTGCTGCAGCCCTCAGCAAGCCAACATGCAGCTCAGCAGCACGGAGAGCGGCGCCAGCACCATGGCTTACATGCACGTGGCTGAGGTGGTCTCTGCAGCTGCAGCACAAGGCACTTTGGGGTTGCTGCAGCAGAGTGGGCGCTTGTTCGTGGTGACAGATTATTCACCAGAATGGTCTTACCCTGAGGTAAGTCCAGGGCTTTTACTCATTAATGTTTACTGCTCTATCTGTCATTGCTTTGTTAATAAGGGCTCCCAAGAACTGTTTCATTGAAGTTTTGACGAGGCTTTCAAAATATTTCTCTTGGAAGTCAGAGGTCCAAGGCCATTTGCATGTCTGACTGTACTTCAGTTAATTACGCTTCTCTGGAGGGTGACACGAGCTGAAGTGTCAGCACGGTGGTGGTCGCTGCTGCTGTCTGGCGATGTGACACGAGCAGTGGTGCAACGTGGCCTGTGGCAGCTGAGCCCAGTCAGGCTGCGGTGGCAGCAGCACCGTGTGTCAGGGCGCTTGGCTGTGCTGTCCTACAGACAGTGCTGCTGTCACTGCTGTTGTCTGCACAGTCAGTCCGACTCTTTATTGCTTGTGTAGAAGGTCCCAAAAATCAACAGAAAAACCCTAACAGTGAACCTGCAGCCTTTCTGGTGCAAATCTTTCTTTTTTGCTGCTACCATGGAAACCTTTTTTTGTTATCCATTGCTACACTAATGAATTGTTCGACTCCCGCTGGCAGTGCTTGTTGTATTTCTGTTTTGTACAGACCACAAGGCCTAATCGATCTGCATAAACTCACCAGAACGTTTTTCAAAACCAGCATAAGTCCAGGATTGCTTCCTGGTTGCATGGATCCATCCTGGAGGGTCAGGGTTTGATGTGCAAGCAGCTCAGAGCGATGCCCCAGCGATTTGGCTTCTGTGTTTGCTGCTGCGGAGCGCTCAGAGGCCGCAGGCAGCCCCGGGAAGGAGCGACTGGCTCCGCTCCGCCCGGTCCTGCCGCAGAGGCTCGGGGCACCTGGGACCCGGCTCCGGCTTCCCGGGGCGCTGCCGCTGTCCCCGCAGAGCTCGGTGCGCGTCCCCGCCCTGCAGCCGCGTCCCGGCCGCGCTCCCGCCGGCGGCCGCCCAAGGGCGGCAGGGCCGCGGGGACGGGATGGGGACCGGGATGGGAACGGGCCCCCTCGCTGCTGGCTGCGTGTCCAGCGGCCGCAGCGCCCGGCGGGAGGAGCGGGGGTGGCCCCGGGTGTCCCGGCCCTGCTGGGCCTCTGTGGTCCCGGAGCAGGAGCGGGGATGGAGCCGGTGCGGGACTGTCCTGGCGTCGCGCTCGTCTGCCAGAGCCCTGGCAGGGGAAGGGTTGGGACAGGCTGGGCCCGGGTGCCCGGGCTGTGCTCGGATGGCTTCTCTGCAAACACAGCCCCGTTCTGGGTCACCCGCTGTCGTCTTGCGTCCTTATTTAACCAGGTTCCCAGTACCTGAACAACGCAAGTTGCATGACTGCTGTTTTTAGCTGAGATTTTCCTACATCACTGTCTGTCAGATTCATGGTCCAACTCCTCTCGTGCTTCCAATTGTCACTTTGAAGATGATGTGTCGCTTTTTGTGTCCTCTACATGGTCAACCATCCATGTCAGCAGGGTCAAGGCAGTGATGGCAAGTGCGCAGCACGCTTGCTGTGATTGACCTGTGGCACTTTTCTGTGGCAAGGAGAAAAGGCTGAGCTTGAGCAGGCAGCAGCGGGCAGGTGATGGTGGGCAGGGATGGAGCATCCTGGGTCCCCCGGAGCTGCCAGCTGGGAGGGACGTCTGGCTCGCAGCATTAAGATTTGCCATGGGCAGTCGCAGAGCTGGCACAGGACGGAGGCCTATGGGCAGGAGCGGGGAGCAGAGCGTGTGAAGGGAACAAAGATCCTCTGCTATGGATGCTGTTTGCATTTCTCCTGCGGTGGTGGAGACTGGGCTATTGGTGTTGAAGGTGCCAAGGACCTGCATTCACTTGGCACTTGTTCGCCGTCGAGATGCTGTTTGCCCTTCGGCCCTTCCAGTGCACGGTCCTCTCTGGGGATGGCTTCTTCTGTAACCTACTTTTTTTGTTCACTGTTTTCCTAACAGGGAGGAGTAAAAGTCCTAATTACTGGTCCATGGCAGGAAGCCAGCAATAATTACAGCTGTCTGTTTGATCAGATCTCAGTGCCTGCATCTTTAATTCAGCCAGGAGTACTGCGCTGCTACTGCCCAGGTAAGGAACACCCCTCTCCTAACATGGGGCTTTCAGAGCAAGTTCTTAGCCTGATAGTCTCATGTATTTGTCTTGACTAGACTCACGGACCCGTTGTGAACGATAATGCGTAAACACTGAGAAGCTTTTACTTTTTATTTGACCTATTTAGTGTGAGAACAGCAACTAAGGATCTTGATACGTCACAATAGATCACAACAAATATTACTTAGGAACTCTGAATTAGCTTTAAAATAATTACTTGAAATAATTTAAAATAATTCTAAGCATTTCCTTAGTTTTGAAATAGCAGACTAAAGAGCAACTGTTATTCAGGGTGCACTCACTGCTCTTCTGACTCTTAATTTGCCTATGTTCTGCACTTTGTGCTTGGTACATACAGGATGAGAACACCTCTAGCCTCCCTACAGAGATTTTCAGGAGTGCTGGTCCTCAGAATATGACATCAAGTGTACACAGAATAACTTAGCATCATTGTCAGGGCCCAGCTTCCCACTGGAGATGCAGCGAGGCTGGTCAAGCTTTAGGAACATGTGTGATTCCGCCTTCTGCTAAAGCAGCCCATTAGATTACTCTGAAGCTTAGAACCTTAATGTTTAAAAACACAGACTGGTATTTTGGACTCTGCAGTTATCTAGTCACAAAAACATTGTCAAATGCCCCCTCTCCTTTCATTGCATCTGCTCCCAGCTGCCGCTTGGCCCACGGTGAGATCCGCAGGGTAGTACCTGGCCATGCGTTTCTGCAGGGAGGTCTCTGTCTCACCACGTGCACTTTCCTTCTAGCTCATGACACTGGGCTCGTGACTTTGCAAGTTGCCTTCAACAGTCAGATCATCTCCAATTCCGTGGTGTTTGAATATAAAGCCAGAGCTCTGCCAACCCTGCCTTCCTCCCAGCATGACTGGCTGTCCTTGGATGGTAAGAAGCGTGCAATAGTCTTCAACAAAGCTCACTGCATGGTAGGACTGTGAATGAAAGAAGCAGCTCCTGGCATGGGGGAGGGATGTAGTTGTTATTATTTTATGTCTTTGATGGACATGGCAGATACTTAGAACTGTTTAACTGGGGAAATACTGAACAGTTTCAATCTCAATTCAGGCCTGCCACCTGTCAGTGCAGGCAGGTGGTGTTCAAAAGCTTTTTGGAGGGCTCCCACATTCTGTCTGTGGGAAGTGTTGACAGAAGCAGCGTTTATCATTCAAGCATTCAGTAGAAGCTTTCTCCGTGCCGTGAGCAGCTGTGAGCCGGGGGCTGGCAGGAGTCACACCTGAGCACCGCGACGCTGTGATGGGAGCACCCGCAGCTCATCGCGAGCACAGGGGCGGGCAAGGAGGAGCCACTTCCAGCTGGGTTCTGGCAGAGCAGCATGTGTACACCTGCAGAGTTGGAGCTGATGGGTTGGGAGACAATTGGCAGGGCAATAACAAGAACGTAGAGTTTCCTTCCAAGTAGCATCGGTCATGATTTCAGTGGCACAGTACCCGTATCTTCAGCTATTCAGGGTTATCCATTAATAGCAGCAGCAGACAGACACATCCTTCCCTGGTTCTCCCCCTGCCTGTAACATCACAGAACACAAATGTTCGGTTTGTCTCTGCTTTCTGACCTGTAGCTGCTGTGCTTTCAGGACACACACAAGAGGGACATTTGAAGGAAGTCAGGGTGGCACTGTCTGTGACGTTTGTGGACATGAGCAGAACAGAGACAGGTCGCTATGGTTATTGCAGGAGTAAAGAGGTTTGTGTCTTGGCTGCAGAGGCATAACTTGCAAACAGAAACATCTCTTAAAGAGGAAGCGCACATCGTCTCATGTTTAGCATCAATGCTGAGTTTGCTTGACTTCTGAGCATCAGAAGACTCTGCAGGTGCTTTTCATCTGCTACCGAGGCTGCAGGTGAAGAACAGCCGATAGCAATGTGGTGCAGGCTGATACTCAGCTGTTAGCAATCTCCAGTGTGGCATGCACAGGGGGCAGGTTTTAAACCCCTTCTTTAGCAGTTCTCTGAGTGCTGGTGATTTGGAAGAGCTGCAGAAGGTGGCTGTGAGCACTGTCTCCAGTGTTCCTGCAGCTCGTCTGGAGCTCCTGGTTAGTGGGCAAGCTCTCAATTAGAGGTTGTTATGATGTGGTGGTGGTGGTGGTGGAAGGGAGGGAGAGAGGGAGGGAGACTGCAGCAGCGAACAAACTAGGGCATTGCTAACAGGGAGGAGAAAAAAAAAGTAAAAGGACCACTGCATTGCAGAGGCCCTTCAGGGAAAAAGACTGAATAATTATCCTAACCGTGACTTATCAGAAGCCTCTGCCTTGATGCACAGTGCTCCAAAGGGAGTAAATTACACTCTTATTTAAAGGACCAGCAGCTTCTTCCCGTTTATCCGTAGAGAACAAATGTTAGCTTAGCTAGCTAAGGTATAAGTTAATGTGAGTTGATTCTATCAATAGAATAAATACACAAATCCCTGTCTTCTCTGTTTACTTTAATTGCCCTGCTTCAAATCCTTGCCCTACTGCCTGTTATGTAGTCTGGAGGCAAGGTTTTCAAGGAGTATTTGTAGTCCCAAAATATTGACTAGAATTTTAAAATTCTTTTTCATTAACTCAGTGGAACACTTTGAGTTCCTTTGCACTACGCTGTTACAGTTCACGGTTCCAGGTAGTACGACCGCTGCAAGAGAGGCAGGGTTAACAATCAACCATACCCCAGGAACAGCATGGTAAAAGGATTGGCAATTTACATCTTACATAAGTTTAGGTAAACATCTGTCTTCCACAAATCTCTTTAAAGACAGACATCCTATATGTGAACTGTATATTTTCAGTTACATTAAGACAAAAAATAATCTGCCTTCTTTGTTCAGCTCTGCAGATCGCTGAAGACCTTGAGCCTCTGTTTCTTTCCTAAGGAGGCAAGTCTTCAGCTGCCTGACCTTGCCCAGCTCACAGTGTAGTAGCTTCGGTTTCTCTACAAGATCCTCTTCAGAATTTACTGCCCAGGGACAGGACTTGTGGAGCTGTTGTGTGCTGTTGCAGAACAGGCTGTGCTGTACAGGCTGCTGTGCTCGCAGAGAGCAGCACTGCCATAGGCCCGTCAGCTTCCTTCTGGGAAGCACTTACAGCAACTTCTGGTTCCAGGCTTTTTAAAGGCTGGTAATCCTTATGAGTTTTCAGGGAACATTTAGCCAGTGCCTGTAGGGCTCAGGGTCTGGGAGAGGTACAGTGAACAGGAGGGGATTTTGAGTGAAACAGTGGGAATTGTGGTTCCCAGAGGAAAGCATTTCATAGAATTGTTTTGATTGGAAAACACCTTTAATTAAATAATTTGCTGGTTTATAGTAATTGCTACTCTTGGAAGTAGTGAGCTCAGGGCAAGGACAAAATCCCACCTTTTTGAGCACAGAGCAGGTGTTGGTAGTGCAAAGAACTGGCAAGTGTTGTGAGACCGTGTCCCTCCTGCTGTTCTGGGACGGTACGAGCCAAGGGAAGGAACGTGCAGAGGAGTTCAAAGGGGCAGCATGTTGGGTGGCCATCCTCTGAAGGTCTTCCCCTGTTTTCAGTGTCTATGCCAGGCTATAAAGGACAGTGCACACTTTTCCAAACTGCACACAGCCATGCTTGTTTTATTCTGGGTTTTTTGTGGTTTTGTTTTTTGGTTGGTTTTTTTTTTTTTAACTCCACAGAGGAGTTAGATCTCTTAAAATGGGCAGTAGACAGCAGCTGCTGATGCTCTTGCTTTTTTTTCCTAGTTAATTAGAATAGTGGTGTTCTTTCTTTTCAAAGAAAGCCTTTCTTCTCATTTATGCACTCCCCTGTGATCCTGATCTTCTCTGATAAACTTGGCAGCCTCTTCTTTTTTCTCTATAAAGCTGTCAGTTTTCAGAAGCCATTGTGTGCTTCTGTAGCCATTTGACCTCACCTTTCATTCACTGTCTGTAGAGAGGTTGTCTTCAGGAAAACAAAAAGCAAACGAGAGAGAGAGAGACCCCTTCTGAACTGAAGGACAGAAATCTTCTAGTGACAGATGTGTAACGAATTAGAAAGGATTTTTAGTACAGATTTCCTGTGGAAAGCACGTACATTTGTCCTCCACTGAAGCCTTTGCTTCTTTCAAAAATGTAGAGATGACCTTTCCTTGGCACGCGACATGACCAGAAGGTCCAGGTCTAGGTCCTTACTGAGCTGAGAATGACACTGTGAACCTCCGATGTTTCTGGTCATCCTCTGCTCTTCTTCACTGACTCCTGGTCTGTGTGGAGGCTTTGGCTGGTTTGTTTATATTCCTGCTGAGATTTGTTTGGTTTTTCTCCCTTTCACACCATCCTTAAGGACAGGCTGCTCTGCTATACTTGTTTCGGGAAGCCTGTCTTCCGTTGCTTTGGCTGCGTTTCTCAGCATATCCTGTTCTGTCTTGGCTAAAGTGTGATAGTATAGAGGTGAGGAATATTTCATTTTCTGCTTTGGATGTTGTCTTTTGAGCCAGTCTCAGGCTTCATGGTCAGACATCCGATTCCTCTGGGAAGCCCATGTTTGTTCTCAGGCTGATGGTTGAACATGCTCCACTGCTCAGATGAGCCTGTACTGGAGCCTGCAGAGACATTATCTGGAATTTTATGTCAGGTTTTAATGCTCTGCAAGTTATTAGAGCAATTAGTAAAAATATAATTACTTCGCGTGTAGTGAGATGAGGAGAACTGCACGTAAGAGCCCAGTTGCTTGAAGGTGACGCAGGTATTTCACGTCCCGGCCCTGAATCACTTGCTTACCGGAGCACGCCGTGTGGACGCGCGTGTTCTGGAGGCGCTCGTAGCCGTGCTCGGGGCAGGGAGCGGAGTGGGAGGAGGCCTGGAAGCCAGTGGGCACTGGGCAAGCACACGCTTGCCCGCTCCCAGCGCCCAGGGCTGGTGCTGGTGCCCGGGAGATGCCGCCACGGCACACGCTGTAGACACTGCGGCATCTACAGTTGCCTGAAAGGAGGGAGGCTGTAGCATGGAGAGTGTTGGTCTCTTCTCCCAAGTAACAAGCAACAGGACGAGAGGAAACGGCGTCAAGTTGCGCCAGGGGAGGTTGAGGTTGGATCTGGGGAACAATTTCTTCCCCAAAGGGCTGTGGGGCATTGGAACAGGCTGCCCAGGGCAGTGCTGGAGTCACCGTCCCTGGAGGGGTTGGACAGACGGAGACGAGGTTCTCTGGGACAGGGGGCAGTGCCAGGGCTGGGGAACGGTTGGACTCGGTGAGCTTGAGGGGCTCTTCCAACCGGAGCGATTCCGTGATTCTGTGATTCTACGTCAGGGCGCGGGGCGGGGCCGCGGGCCGGGCCGGCACAGACAATGGGAGGCGGCCGCCGCCTCCCGCCGCCGAGCGGGGGCCCGCGCACGGCGCTGGCGGCCGCGATGGTGGCGGCGGGAGGCCCCGGCGTGGGCTAGGGGCGGCGGGACCAGCGCCCGGCGGGTCTCGGGGCTGCTCCCCGCTCCAGCTGCCCCGAGCCCGGCGGGGCGCCGCTGCCCGGGCGGCTGCCGGCGCCTCCGGTACCCGCGGGTGCGCGGCGATGGGCCCGGGGGCGCGCTCGGGGTGACCGGGGCCGCCGCCCCGCCGGCTCCCGGTGCCTCGGCCGGCCCGCGCCGCCCGTGCTTTTGCCGGCCGGCCGCTCCCGGCCGCGGTTCTTGCGGCGGGCTCGGCTCCGGGGCAGGGCGGGCGGCCGGCGCGGCCCCGCCGGTGGGTGAGCCCGCGGCGCTCGGGGGCGGCGCTCGCCCGCTGTGGGCCGGGCGCGGGAGGAGCGGCCCGTCCGCGCACAGACCCGCAGTCCCGCGGATGTGGGCCGTGCCGCCCCGCGGCCCCGGGGCCCGCCGCTGAGCGGGGCCCGCCGCTGCCCCGCGGCGCCGGCGTCGGGCGGCCCGCGCCCCGCCATGCCCCTGCCCGCTGAGCATCGCTCGGCGTCGGCTCCCGCTGCGGACGGCGGGACTCGCCCGGTCCCGGGACGCGCTCGCCCGCGCTGCGGGGGTGCGGAGGGGGCAGAGCCGAGGCTCCCGCCAGCGCTGCGGTGAGACGGACGAGCCGCGGCCGCTGCGAGGATGCGAAAGGCGACAGCCCGGTCTGCGGGAGCCTGCTCCGTCCGCCCCTGCTGCAGGGTCCGCACCAGACGCTGGCTGGAGCCGCCGCCGATGCCTTGGTAGCCTCCCAGGTCAGTCCTGCGGCCGGACGGCGTCGGTTACTTAGCTGAAAGCAGGTAGAGGTGCTACAGGGGCGTCCCGGATCCCATCCTTTGCCGGTGGATGTGCAGATGTGACAAAGTACTGCTCCCATTAAGTGTTACAGGATGATGGCTCGTGCAGTATTGTTTGGGTTTAAATCTGCATGCTTCTGTGTTGACTGTCACTGCTGTGCTCACAGTGTAAAGTGCGCCTTTTTAGGCAAACTGTTCCTCCCCCTTCTCTCTGTGCCTCCAGCTGTGGGACGCAGTCGCGTTTCCATCTACTCGCCCTCCCTTGTTCCCGGCCCTGCTGGGCTGATGTTCCGATGCAGGCTCAGAGCTGTGACAGCACCGTTATTGTGGCCTCACGTGTGCAGGACAGATTACATCCTAACGCCTCCAGCTCACAGTCTCGTTTTCTGAGTTGGTACAGTGCAGGACGAGGTCAGTAGCCCAAATAGCCCAAACCTTCCCTGGGGAGCTTAGGAATGCTTGAAGCACACAGCTGCTCAGTTCCAGGTCACTGCAAAACTTGTTTTGCAGGGTGTTTCATCAAAAAGAGTAGGACTAGGAAGGGACTTCAGGAGACCATGTGGGCCACTCCCACTTTAGAGATGGGGTGAATGTGAGTGATGTCTGACTTTTTGAAAAGCTTCCAGTGAAGGAGATCTGGGTCTCTTTTGCTGACCTATTCTATCGCTTCATAGGGTATTCTAGTCTCTTCACAGGTGGCTTGCAGCAGTTTCTATCCATCTAATTTTGGAGTAAACAGAGGCCATTTTATATTATTCTGCTCATAGTCCAGTGACTTCTGAGTGAATATTTTGTTCCTGAGTTTGCCATTTTTATGAGAGGAAACTTGGGTCAGAATTTTTACTGTACTTAGGGCACCGTAGCACAGGTGCTGCATAGTGCCCTGTGAGGTGCTTTTTTCCTGTTTGTAGCCCCTTTGGTGTGTAACCCGTGGAGTCTCCGTGGGCAGTGGGTCGCACTGCGCAGGTGAGCAGTGGGGCAGGCGTGTCCTCCTGGGCTGTTGCTCTTTGCACACATCCAAAAGCACAACATCTTTAATCGTGTTGACGCCCTTGGAAAGCACAGCAAATTTCTGACTTGATGTGCAGAGATTCATCTTAGGCAGCCAGCGGTTTTTATACAAATTACTAAATAGCGCAAGAAGTGACATCTTTAGCAGTCTGACCTACCTCTAAAATGTATCAAGTCCACATGGCTTGTCTAAAACCTTTCCTGGGTTGCTGAAGTAGCTATTCCTGGACAGCATGAAAATCTCGTCATCCCTAAGCTCTGGGGAAGAGAAGCCTGAAAAACAGGCAGCAAGTGCTTTATTGCTGTTGGTGTAGAGATTGCCATCTTGGGAAGAAGTCAGCCTGAGCCACCCCCCTTCTCCTCTCGTAATGGCAGGATAAAGAAAAGTAGGGGGAAGTACTGTCTTTTGAAGGAGCACTGGCTGCTGGGCACAACAGAGAGGAGCAGAGAGTCCAGGTGGCCTGCGAGTAATAGCTGGAAGTCCTACAGCACTGGAAGAACTGTGGGAAAAGTGTTGCTGGTAAGAAGTTTTGCCCTGGTAGACGGATTAATGTCTTAAAATCAATGACGGCGCCTGTACGTGCAGGGCTGGATTACTTCATTATTCCTGCCCATGCCCAGTAGTGTTTATTTCTTCTGTGAAACCACGGACTTTCTTCAGCTGTTGCTTAGGCTTGGAGTGTAAATACAGTGTTTTTCTCATCTTGTGCCTCAGTAGTTGTAGAATTTCTCACTAATCATAAAGCCTGGAAGTGACCAGCCTCACAAGCGTAGATGTGAATTTATCTTTGAATATTATGTAAAAATTGTAAGTGCTTTCATTTGTTGGTAGAGAGCATGACCTGCAATAGCCTACTGCTAAACAGAGCTTTTTGTAAGATGCATTGAGGATGCTACTGCAGTTTCATTTCAGAAATATGTGTTCCTGCAGTTATGTTACCTCAGAAATACGAACTAAACCAGATCAAATTGATGCTGCAATGTGGAAGGTGTTCAGGATTTTTGCTGTATGGAAGAATTAAGCAAGATGTTACAGGCAAGTGACAGATGATTTGTAAAACAGGAACAGCACAGTGGCACTCAGAAGTGACGTGTCCTCAGACTGCTTCCATCCCCACCCACGGCTTGCGTCGAATGACAGAATATGGTGTGTCTGTCTTGCTCAGCAAAACAGAAAAATGTGCTGCATGGGGTTTTTACAGTGCTCAACTATCACACTTGTTAAATTCAGTTTGCGTGTATTCTTATAGTGAACGTTCAACTCAGAAACTGCCGTTAAAGAAAATGGATGTGCCCTCGCAGCGGCTTCTTACCCCCCGAGTGTCTAAGCTCAGTGCCTGGGAACACGTGCCCATGCAGATCTCACACAGCGCCAGGAGTTCATTGCTTAGAAGTCTGTGGGGAAAAATAAGTGTATCCCGGGCAGCTGCTGCCCCAGTGGGATCTGCAGGAGATCACACTCATCCTTTAGTCCTTCCAGTCAAATGCTGTCTGCTATTTAGGTTGTGCACATGGCAAAAAAAACAGACCTCCTGGTCAGAGAGTAGAAAAGAGCAAATGGTGTAGATGCTGCTCACTGCTGAGAGCTGGTTGATTCTTCATCGGTGCAAAGTGATATTTCCTCTGTAATAGTTCTGGTTGCACTGCCAGGTCACGCGTGGTACAGAGTTTCTTGCTGGTTGAAGCTCGCTTGGCCAAAGGACAAAAGAGGAGATGCTTTTGGATCTTTACTTGTCCAGTAAAGCGGTGTGCAGAGATGAGAAAAGCAGCTCTCTCTTAATTTCTTACACTTGGCTTGTCAAGCCCAGGAGGTCTGTGGTTTGAGCTGGTACCCGCCCATCGGGAACGCTGCTTGTGCACCTTTCAGAAAGTGAAATCACGCGGTGTCTGGAGGAGGGTAGAAGGTGGGGGCTGTGCAGAGGAGGGGGCTGTCGCGACGGGCAGGTGAAGTGTTGCGCTTGTACCCGTGCTCTGCAGCGCAGGCTTTTCCCCCACACTGGTCCCTGGGCTTCTATGCCATTCAGGGTGGGGTCTCCACCCTCGTTAGTCTGAGTGTCTTGTCTCCTGCTGGCAGGAGGTCGCGGCTCAGCGAGGGAGCGCTCCAGTCTTTTGTAATTCTGCAGGAGCTGTCCCACTCGTGTCATCACACGCCTTTCTGGTGGCAACCTCGTGGCGTTTGGGCTTTGCCGACAGTGCTTTTTTGGCAATTAGGGTTTTTGCAGGAGAATGTGTTTGAGAGTCAGCAGGACTGGGTCAAGTTTTGTCATGTTTTCTTTACCAGAAAAAACATGGTTTTCTTTTGCAGTGGAGCACAGTACTTTGTTTAAAGAATGTGTTGTGGCATCATCCAATACCTTTATTGTCGAGCTGGAGGATCTTTTTTATGACCTCAGTTATGTTTGGTACATAACACACACAAAAAAACCACCCCCTTGCTTCCCAAATGTGAGAGATTTTCTTTCTGTCCAGTTCCTCAAAGTTCAACACAGCTGTAGCAGACGTCTTTCTAGACAGTCTGCTAACATGGATACAGATACGTCAGTTTTAAAGATAAACAGGGTGTATTGCATACGACTCATGTGGTATGTAAAGCTGACTTTGTTTTAGGTCTTCTTGAACCCAGGGCTATATAAAGGGAAGAAGATGTTTTCATGCCAGTTTCTGTGGCATATATTGTACTTCACATTATGCTGTTGAAAGGAAGGGGGAGACAGCAGCGCGGACTGCACTGCAGCACACTGCAGCACTCGGGAACAAAGACCGGCTGGGAAAACACGTCTGTGTTGCTGCTGCGCGCTGACCGCTGCTCGGGGACGGGGCCCTGGCACCTGTCTTTGTTGTGAATATTTCCTCAGTCACTTTCCCAGGGCTTCACAATTAACAGGACAGCTGAATTAGTAATAAGGCACTAATAATAAGTATTTCATATCCTCTAGTGAGAGTTGTGCCTTGCAGCATGTAGTATACATGTACTTCTGCAGCTTTCCAGGGAGGACTCTGCATGTAACGAATTCACTCACAGAAGACTTCATCTCTTTAAACTTGATCAGAGCTGCTTCATTTTGATGCACATATTCCTGTTACTGTCAGTGGGCTTTGTTCTGGGATTATCGTAGAATCATAGGATGGTTTGGGTTGGAAGGAACCTTAAAGATCATCTAGTTCCACCCCCCTGCCATGGGCAGGGACATGTTCCATGAGACCAGTTTGCCCAAAGCACCGTCCAGCCCAGCTTTGGACACTCCAGGGCCGGGGCATCCCAGCTGCTCTGGGCAGCTGTGCCAGGGCCTCGCTGCCCCCACAGTCAGGAATCCTTGTGTCTGCTCTAAATCTATTCTCCCTGTTCCACCATGCAAGCATCAGTAACTGTGCAAGGAGGAGAAAATAACTGATATAGCCTTTAGACTTCTGCAAAGACCAGAGGGCTCCAGAATTGTGCTGCTCTTCAGAATGATGTTACTGGATTATCAGTGTCCATACTCTGTGATTTCTGGTAGTTCTGTTTCAAGCTGTTTTCCAAGAAAAGGAGCCTGTCAAGGAAGAAGCAAGTGCCTTTTTAAAGGCTCCTTTCTCTAAGCACAGAAGGAAGCAAGAGGAATCTTGTTCCTCCAGGCTCCATTGTTGCATGGTTTCAGCAGGCAAGCCAAGTTGAATTCAAGACTCTAAAATATGGGGATTGACTCAAAAATGGAAAGTATTTTGACAGATAAGATCCTACTGAAATGCTGTCTGCGTGGTTATATTTGCTTAGGGTTTACTTGTGTTTTCAAAGACATCGCATTACCCCAGTCCTTTATCATGTGGATACAGATA
The DNA here is from genome assembly GCF_036013445.1 of Caloenas nicobarica. Taxonomy (NCBI): domain Eukaryota; kingdom Metazoa; phylum Chordata; class Aves; order Columbiformes; family Columbidae; genus Caloenas; species Caloenas nicobarica. Next base: position 7,656,843 of record NC_088266.1, read on the forward strand.
AAATCACAAGGGAAGGGATCTGTCTTCTGCCTGCATTTTCTGTGTTTCTGTCCATTTTCTTTAAGGAAGCTCTCTGGAATTGAAGTCAAGGGCCTGCTGCAGTAACTCAGAGCTGGGATGCTGCAGGGCCCGTGTCCCTGGGCATCGCCGAGCAGAGCTCCCGTGTGAATTCCAGGGTCGCTGTTTGTGGCTTCCTGCAATGGGCTGCCAAACCTGAGCTTGCTTTCTATGGAAATACCCTTATTCTGGCTTTCTCCAACCTAGACAACCAGTTCAGGATGTCCATATTGGAGCGACTGGAGCAGATGGAGAGGAGAATGGCTGAGATGACAGGCTCCCAGCAGCACAAACAGGGAGGAGGAGGCGGGAGCAATGGCAATGGGAACGGAGGAACGCAGGCACAGGTATGAACCCCACTGTGTCCGGACGTGGCAGCTTTACACTTTTTTAACAGAGTTTGGTTGTGGGGGGCTGGAAAAGGTTACAGTTTTTCCTAAGCAAGTCTGGTTTGTAGGTGTCTTTAACAGCAGTTGGCTTTCACTGGTATTTTCCACTGTCTGGGTACTTCTAGAAGTGGAAGGCTACCTGCTCAGGCAGTTGTAGCTCCCTCAGCCGTTAAACTGGAATGTGTGTGGTGTTTCAGTGCGTTTCTGGGACTGGGACACTGGGCAGCTGCTTTGAGAGCCGCGTGGTGGTGGTGTGCGAGAAGATGATGAGTCGTGCTTGCTGGGCGAAGTCCAAACACTTGATCCATTCAAAGACTTTCCGAGGGATGACACTGCTCCACCTCGCCGCCGCCCAGGGCTATGCTACACTGATCCAGACCCTCATCAAATGGCGGTAAGACCCAGCCCATGGGACTCTTGGGTGTTATGGCAGAAGCATATGTAAGCTCTGCTTGGTACAGATTTCTGGTTGTCCCTTACAAAGGACCAAGTCCCTGAACTTGTTCCCGTCCCCCGGTCTCATGGGACCTGTCTCTTGTGAAAGCGTGTCCAAGCACTGGGTGCATCACGCTCTTAAAGCCTCTGGTGGGGGCACTGACTGTAGTAAATATGCATGTAATGGGCATATGTGTGGCCTCATCTCCATGGTATGATGCGTTGGACAAAGCTGTGCATTTAGGCAATGATCCTAACAGGACTACAGAGCATCACTTGTTCTGTTGTTTCCTCTGCAGCACCAAACATGCAGACAGCATTGATCTGGAGCTGGAAGTTGACCCCTTGAATGTGGATCATTTCTCCTGCACTCCTCTGGTAAGAGCAGAGACTGAACTTCTGAGAGCATCTGAGGGCCCTCTGGAGTTCTTCCTCGTGTTATTTTCATAGTGTGTTTCACGCACTCTGAAGAGTAGATTTTTCTTGTGTGCAGTTGCCGTGTAAATGGTAAGACACGGCACTATGAGCTTCCCAGCATTTCGTTGAGAGAGACCACACAGAAAAAACCTTGTCATTGAGTAACGTGAGGAAAGGGGACAGACAGGTGCTTCTGGTTTGTCTTTTATCCAAAAGGGGAAAGGACTTCACACGCCTCCTTTCAGGTTGTTCTCTTTAACTGATTGACTGTAGAGGTTTTAAAGTCATTACGACGTCTTGGTCATTGCAATTGTGAAATCATGACTGAGAACTTAAGCAAAAAGCCAAAGCAGGTGGAACCGGAAGTGCCAGTTAAAAATCAACACACTGCTGTTGTAATTGTTCCCAGCCTTTGGTCCTGGCTGCATGTTTCTGATCGCAGAGATTCCTTTGTGTATGAGGCTGTTCTGTCTCTGCAGTGATGCCAGGAAAAAAAAAAAAAAAAGACAAACCCAAAAAACATTTATTACTAAACGAGTAACTCTCAAACTGTCAGTTTCATTTGGCAGATGGAGGTTTCTCTGTCATAGGAGGGAATAGCATGCACCTAATCCTCTGCAATGGCCTTTTATCGGGATAGGATGTATATGCAAGCCAGTTGCTGGGGTTCAAGCATGTTATGGTTTTGCTTATCAGAGTCGTTTTTCCATGAGCTGGGGACCAGACTTCACCACATTAGCAAGAAAGGAAGGAGAAGGCAGGTCACACAATGGGTCAATTGTCATTTCTTTTTCAGATGTGGGCATGTGCGCTTGGCCACGTGGACGCAGCCCTCGTGCTGTACAAGTGGGACCGCCGAGCCATCTCCATTCCCGACTCCCTTGGGAGGCTGCCGCTGGCCATTGCCCGGTCCCGGGGCCACGTGAAGTTGGCAGAGTGCTTGGAGCAGCTACAGCGCGATGAGCAAACTCAGCTTGGGCAGAACCCCCGGATCCAGTGCCCCTCAAGCACAGACTCCAGCACAGAGAGCTGGGTGTCCCAGTGGCACAGTGAGCTGGTTGCATCGCAGGAGCCTCAGAAAGGAGTCACTGTGATTTCCAGCACCAACACGGGTAAGACACCCCTGAGGGCGCGCGCCTTTTTGTCTGATGTTTGGCATGTGGAAACCTGGGGGCAGGGAGCTCACCTGGGTGGCACATGCCACATGTAGCCCTGCTGTCCATGCTCAATTCTGTTCTTGTGAGCTCTCTGTCATGCGCTCCATGCACTTGCATAAGTATCGGGAAGAGGAGTGCATGCCTTCTTTAGAAAGATGTGCATCTTAAGAGTGGTTGGGGTAGTATGCTCCCCAGGTGATAGTTACTCTCTTTGCACACACTGTCGCATGTCCTAGAGTTTGGCACAAACTTCTGCCTGCAGCTCTGTGGTAGAAGCTGTCATCGTTCTACAGCCATCATGGGTTGCGTGTTTCTGTTTTGACCATTGTTCTGTCCATTTCCAGAGCTGAGACGACCAAGATCAGAACCTTCCAGTTACTACAGTAGCGAGACTCAGAAAGATTACCCTGCACCCAAAAAACATAAGCTGAGCCCTGAATACTTTCAAGCCCGGCCAGAAAAGCTGCTTTCCACTGCGCTGAGCCTGGAGCAGCCAAGCGTCAGGAAGCAGAACTCCAGCTCCAAGCAACCTGCCACCGAGACAATCAGCGCCAGTGAAGGGATAAGGGACTATGGCCGGGACCTCTCCCAGCACATCCCAGAAGCTACTGGGTACCGAGGCTCTGGCAGCCAAGCAGGCATCAAATGGAGCCCAAAAGACATTTATATTGGTGTGAGCACAGTGCAGGTGGCGGGGGGCCAGAAGGGGACTGTGCTGGGGAAGGACACGGTGGCGCATCGGCTGCGCCAGCGAGAGCAGATGAACGTGCTGATGATGGCTGACAGGGAGATGGTGGATGCAGAGCTCCTGTCCTACCAGGACAGCACTGGGGATGAGGACTGCTTGCACCACATGGATGACTTGCAGGTGAGTGTACCGCAGCACCAATTCAGCAGGCTCAGAGAATGTGCTGGCCGCGCAGAGGAGCCCAACTGTGAGAAACTTCTGTGGAACCTTTAGAGACTCTGAATTGTGCTTTGTGAGAGGAGGCAGCCAGACGGTCAGTTTATACTTTCTTCCGCTTCAAAGGGCTTTCAGCTCAAATACAAAGGCTGGTGGTTTAGCATTTAGGCTCATGCACTGGCATCCACTTCAGCAGTGTACAGAACGCACAAAGTTGTTTGCAATTTAGCAAGGAAAAGGAAGAAGCAGAGCCTCCTGGTCATGTGAGTGAATGAGACTGAGTTGGCCCCATAGTCCTTCAGGAACTGGGAAGCAGTCCCTACAAAGACAAGGTGACCTGAGAAAGGCAGCGCCGTAGTTGCAGGCCAAGCTGCTGCGCTTGGAAGGGCAAGGAGAGAAGGGTGGAGAAGGGGAGAGACAGTAGGTTTGGGGAAGGAAAAATCCCACCAGATATGGAATAGAGGACATAAAAACACAGCAGAAGCAGGTCAGACAGGTGAGTAGTCAGGGGGGGAAGGACACTGTGTTTGGTCTTCTGAGCAAAAAGAGTAATGGGAGCACAGCCTATGTGCACTGCCTTGGCATCTCTAAATATTCTTGTATTGATGGCAAAACACGGATGCAGCAGATCTTTGCAAAGCAAGCACTGTTTTCTGTTCTCTGTATTCAAAATTCCTGTGAACCTTGGTGAGTGGGGAGATATGGTTCAGAAGGATTCCTGACAAAGCTGTGGGGTTTTAACTACTCTTGATGTGCCTTTATTGTCCTGTCATGCTCTGCTGTGCGTCTCAGTGAAAGAATAGCAAGATCACTTTTCCCTTGGCAACACGGTAGTAGTGACATAAACCTTTCACCAGATCTCTTAGGCTTCCTGTACACTGCAGGAAAAAGAGGTCTGGGGAATATGAAAACCTGCAGTGCTTTTTCAGAAGAGACAGAATAGCAAATGAGCTTTGGTTAATGAATTTCTCTCCAGTGCGGAGACAAATAGTAGACTCCAGCTGCCATGAGTTTGGGGAAGATGGGGCAGGCTGTCTAAAGTTGGACTGTAGCATGCAAGCATGAGGCTCCTGCTGCCAAGTGGCAAAAGTTGTCTCTCCTCTCCCCCTACCAGGTGAACATGATGACGCTTGCAGAGCACATTATTGAAGCTACGCCTGACAGGATCAAGCGGGAGAATTTTGTGCCAATGGAGTCGCCGCTGGTGGAGAGGACAGAGGCTGCTGCCATGAGCACCACGATGAGCTGGCTGGCCAGTTACCTCGCTGACGTTGACCATCTGCCGAGCGCGGCGCAGATGAGGTCAGTGAGAGCCGTGGAGCTGCTCTGGGGTTTTGAGCCATCTGAATGCTGGGCAGCATGCACTCATTCTTTAGCCTGGAGATGCCATTTCTCAGTGGGATTCAGTGCTGATGTTCCAAGCCCAGCCACACTCTCATGGTCAAACATGTCGTTGCCAGCACAACTACAAATCATGGAGGAATTGGGAGTGCATGTGGTGGGAGGGGAAAGTGGCCACAAGGTCTGACTCGTGACTTCTCTTCCAGTGCCAAGTCTGTGCAGTGCAGCACAGGCAGCCGCTCAGGAGTGTGGGATGTTGCTTGGAGAGAGGGAGGGGAGTATGAGCTCAGAAATGTTGTATTCCTTGTCTGTGATGCCAGCTGAGGTGCTTGGTGAGCCAATAATTCCTACTGTGATTGGTATTTCAGAAGTCTGTATAGTGAACCCCTGACCCCTTCTTCGAACACCAGCTTGAGCCCCGCAGGCTCACCAATCAGTGAAATAGCTTTTGAGAAACCCAGCCTTCCCTCGGCAGCCGACTGGTCTGAATTCCTGAGTGCATCCACCAGCGAGAAGGTAGAAAATGAGTTTGCACAGTTAACTCTGTCTGATCATGAGCAGAGAGAACTCTATGAAGCTGCCAAACTTGTCCAGACAGCATTCAGGAAATACAAGGTACGTACCCAAAACTTCCTTGTTAGGTGTGAGAGAGTATAGTGTGTTAGAAAACAAAATGTGGGTAACACCCACTCCTGGGACAAAAATACAGTTTGTGCCAGAACAACACTCACAAAGTGTATCCTCAAAATATAACCCTGAGGTTCTGGTTAGTTGCCTGTTTGGTGTAAAGATTCATTTTGAGGGTTTGTTCGTTATGTGAATTGACAGTAGAGACATCTCCAGGAAATGCCTGGACCTGAGGGGGACTGGGTAGCACTGATGGCAGAGACCGAGAAGCAGGTGCCCTGCGTGCTGCTGTGAGCCACTTCACAGCGTCTGTCCTGGCTTTTGGTGCACTCTGACTACTTATTGCTTCTCTCCTTCTCCGCGTAGGGTCGTCCTCTCCGGGAACAGCAAGAGGTGGCCGCCGCTGTTATTCAGCGTTGCTACCGAAAATACAAACAGGTAAACAAAGAAGTGACATTTTTATGAAACACACATGAAGTGCTGTGAACACAGCCCTTTGTAATGGGAATTATCCTGCTGTTCCTCTTGTATGCTTTTTCAGCATGCAGTAATGAAATACCCTGCTCAGGCAAAATTGAAAAGGGAAGAAGATTCATGTCCTGAATGTCCATTTTGGAGGGAATCCTTGAAAGAGGATTTTGTTTGTGATGATTCCTGCATTTTTGCTATGAGCCAGAGGGCAGTGATGTATTCCATATTGGCCTTTGTGCATGCTATAGCCTGGTGAGACTATTCTCTGACTAGTTGCTTGCCAAATTTCATTGTGAAATTGAAGTTGGTTTTGCCTTTGATAAAGGCGAAGATAAAAACCAGGTTGTTTTATTTTGCACATATTAAACTTTTAAACTATGGCAAGTCGTGTGTTTTAGCTTGATGTGAGTCGTTCCAGGACTGAGACTGTTCTCCAGCCAGAGTCCGGAGAAATGCTTTTAGGCTGAGTTCTCAACCCCAGAAAAAGAAGATACTTTTTGGATTTTGGTTGTTTCTTTTCTCTCTTGTGGAGGCTGGAGCCCACATCCCTCTTTTCACTATACCCTGCTAGACTCAAGCTTTCTGATGCCTGGCGACATGTTGCGTAAAGTGAAAGGCAAGATGCCTGTTGCTCTTTTACAACCTTCAAAAATATATATTGGGGAAGCCTTTCTAGCGTTAGGTGACTGCATCATAATTCACATTCAACCTGTCATACAGCTGTCATTCTGGAATGATGCTTCTTGTAATAGGGAAGCTTAATTCCTTTTGAAAACTGCTTGACAAACTGCTTTGCCTTGGATTCTGGAATCGCTTCTTTTTGAAAGAAGATGATTTATTTGGGGTTTTTTTGATTTTTTTCATTCTTTATTTGCAGAACTAACATTAACTATGTATTTTTCTGTTTCTCCCTAAGCTTACTTGGATAGCCTTGAAGGTAATACCAATACAAACACTATTTTGGAAACAATTCCCCGTGGGTCACAAACTTTCATATTCAGTATAAACCAGGAGAACCTGGTGTTTAGAGAAATGTTTTAATAGTATCCACTAATAAATACTTGTGGTTGAGAAATCGCTGACAAACCAAACCTTATGGGAGATACATACGGGCTGTTGTACCAGCATGTCAACACAGTAGTACAACTGGAAAGGGGGAAAAAAAAAAAAAGCAGTCTTCTGCTTCAACACATAATCCTGTACGCAGGATGGGCTGAGTTGCGGGAGGGTTTTGAAGCAGTTTCCAGAGGACAAGCTTTACTTTGCTGCTCTTTGCCTTGGCGTTCGGGGAGCGCAGGAGAACATTGGTCACCCCCATGCAGCCGGTGTCCTCTGCATTCTGCCTGCAAAGCACTTTGAGCCTTCACCTCTGAAATACCTGTGCCCTGAGTTCCTAAGGCTGCCATCTCATGGACGTTGCTGCTCATACTGGAGGCGCAGCTGTTGATGCCAGTCTTAAATTGTTCACGGACAGTAATTTTCTACTGTAAAGATGAATTTCCCAGCTGTGCAACATCTTGCTCTCATCAGATATGAGAATCAGCTGAGCTCCTCTCAGAGCTACCCAGGAGCAAGGCATCTCCTCCCGGAGGAGCCTTATTTCTATGTTACAGTGCTGTGTTGCTGAGATCAGCACAGGCTTATGACTAGATTTGAACAGTCATAGCTCACATCACGGTTTCTATTTGAACCCTTCTATTCAGGGGTTTGTAACTCAGCCACAGAAGTCCCATCTGGGCTAAAAATTTGAATGAAAACCATTATCAGCCCATGAGAGGACATGTTTAAAATGTCTCATTTAAAACCATAATCTGATCCATTTAATAATGTTGAAAAGAAAACAAACAGCAACCAAAAAAAAAAAAAGCAAAATTTAACTGCACCTAATGACTACTTCAATTCCAAAAAGTGAAATTTGGTAAATGGTGGTCTGTGATGATATTGAAGGGATGATGTTGGGAGGGTTGGTTGTTTGCTTTTTGGGTTTTTTTCCCCAACAGACAGGAAAGTTTCTTTGAGATATATTAGAGCATTACTCTGTACAGGGCAGTGGTTGCTATTTCTGTGTCTCATCTGTCTGAAAGTGAGCAGAAGTGAACGTCCTGTACTTTGTTGTGAGATTTCTGCATGCAAGAGAAACAGTCCCTCTCAGTGTAGCCAGTGGGTTTAACACAGACCCACCGCAGTACGAATCTGAAGCAGTGTAAACACAACTCAGGAGAAGCTCCAGTTGTTCCAAAGTTGTTCGTAAGTCTGGAACAGCTGGATCGGGTCATCAGCATGTATATGTCGAGCCTCTGCTAGCTAGGTGTGAAACAAAACCAGTCCTGTCAAACTGTTCCAGGGGCAGCAAAACAGGCAGTTGCTTTCTTGGTGCAGACCAGGTTCTGCACTCACCTCACGGTTGCTCGGTTAGCTCTCACCCTGTCTTCACGCAGTTCCCCATCAGTGAGTAGAGACTCATTTGCTTCTCGTCATACCTTGGTGGCACAAGAGTCTTTCATCATAGGAACCTGCTTCTTGCTGGTTTTATTGGAATGCCTCAGCTTCTCTTTGTTTCCCTTGTAGTATGCACTTTACAAAAAGATGACGCAAGCTGCCATTCTTATCCAGAGCAAATTCCGAAGTTATTATGAGCAGAAAAAATTCCAGCAGAGCCGACGAGCTGCAATGCTGATCCAGCAGTACTATCGCAGCTACAAAGAATGTGGGAAGAGGAGGCAAAACCGCCGGGCAGCCACCATCGTACAGCAGAAACTTAGGTGAGCTGTTGGGATGTTAGGTGCTACCAGGACCATTATGTAAATTGTTTTTACACTCATTGGGGCTGTGCTGTAATTTACAGACAAAGGCCAGTGGGAAAAGGACAGTGGTTCATTGGGTAATTATTCTTGCATTTAGTATTATTCTCCCCAGTTTTGCCTACACTTCAGCGTTTGGGTTTTTTTTGTGTGTTTAGAAGCAGTCTGCTTACCAAGAAGCAGGATCAAGCTGCTCGAAAGATTATGCGGTTTTTGCGACGCTGCCGCCACAGGTACGACACTATCTTTTGGTATCTGCCCTTCATTAGAGCAGTGCAACAGTATTCAAGTGTGTCAGGAATGAGTGCAATGCGAAGGATAAGAGAATCGGCTCACTACAGATTTTTTTTAATCAAATAATGAAGCGCAGCGGATTCCAAGTTATACTGACAAAAAGGAAATCTCTAACTTAGGACCGTTGCTGAAAAAGAATCATACTCAGCTCCATTGCTGATGTGGTAAAGCAGCTCAGGTTGCGTTGGGTGAACACAGAATCAGGAAACTTAGAGCAAAGCAAGGCACGTAACTTTAGAAGTTGAACTTGAGGAGATCTGAAAAAAACCCTTAATGAATCATAGCTCCAGCTTGTAAGTGCTGCACGAAGCATTCATGGTATGTGGGAAAGCACAAAATGTGACAACATCTGGTGTAAGCTGGAAATGCCTTTAGTTTGGTCACAGGATCATTTGGTAAACTCTCATCAAATACGGGTTCTTTATAATGTGGATAAAGGGGAATGTGCGAACAGAGCAGCAGACGAGTTAGTTCCCGTCAGCCACTCCACAGTCCTCAGGGTGCTGGGAGTGCAGGCACAGACATGGAAGGTGAATCATCTCCTGCACAGGTTTGCACCGTGCTCACGGTGGCGGCGAGCGCCGCCATGAGTGCTCTGCTACATGCAGGGCGTTTGGGTAGAGTTGTCAGTGAAAGGATCCCTTATGCAATCAGGTTGCAAACTGGAACTTTGCCTAGACGAAAGTGATTTCAGATGATTCTGATTCTGCTCCCTCCATTCTCACCACACATGCATTTCATCCACTCCAGAGCTGGTCAGACCTGATGCATTTTGAAGCATGTCTGACTCAGCCCAGTGATGTTTGAACAAGGAGAGCTCTAAGAGGCGGAGACCATGTGATAAACTTGATTTGTAGAAACAGGCTCAGTCCTTTCTGTAGGATTTCAGAGCTGCAGTTTGCAGGTCAGTGTGGCTTGTGTTGTAGAAGGGCGTCTTAGCTGCAGGTTCAGTGTGAAGTAACGTGTGGACAAGAAAGAGGGCTTTATAGTTTCCAGGCCAATTCCAAACACACGTGATACGGTCACAGTTGTTCATGAAGAGGCAGAAGTGGCTTCTTGCTCTGAGCAGGGCACGTGGAAGAAACCAAAAGGTTTATTTTGCTGTATTTGCTGGGCAGCACGTCCCGCTGAAGCAGGCGGAGGCTCAAGAACTTCTGTATCCTCTCTGATCTGCTTGAGATCCAGGCGGTCCCTGGGGAAGCCACGTGCCCATTTCCATCTGGGGGATCCTGGGGGTCGTCACCCTGCCAGAGACTCTTGCAGCCAACGCTCACACACAAGCCCAGAGAAACCTCACGACTGGCTGCATCCCCGGCTCTCCCACCAGTGTCCAGGACGCGCTATGCACTTCACCACGCTCAGTGAAGTCTCCAGCAGTCAAGTAACTTAGGCTCTCCAGGGCTGAAGTTGCCCGTGGTTCCAGCAGTTTTTCCTGTCTTCAGCTCATTGCCTTCCTCTTTATCAGCATCTCCCGTTTCCTTTGGAGAGCAAGGCCCTACTCATATGCATCGCTGAAGTTTGCAGCAAGAGCCTTCCCTTTGCCTGTAGCCTTCTCTCTTCAGCAGCGTGGTCACCGCTGCTGCACACCTCTGAGAAACCAATTTAGGTCCCAGGTACTTAGAGACAAGAGATAAAAGCGAGGTGCAGGGGGAGTCCGCTGTCAGTAGGCTCACTGTCTTATGTCACAGTGCGCAGTACTTGAATTTCTGCAGCAGTGCAGTCCTGTCTGTGTCAACAGGCACTTTGTTCGCAGTTGCCGTTACTTGGGAGTTCATCTGTGGTTCTTGGCTAGGATGCAACAAACGCTTGCTTCAGCATCTCAGCTGACTCTGATCCACTTGCTTCCCCATCCGAGGGGGAGACCCGCGTGCTTTCCCGGGTGCAGCAGTATCCTGGTGAGACCACCGGTGTTCGTTCCTTCCCAGGTTGGCTCTGCAGGCCCTTCCTGAGCTGCCCTCTTCATGGGGACTGCACACCAGGGTACCATGCGGAAGATGAGGGAATTGCTCCCTTCTTGTCTGATCATCTTCAAGCTTTCTGAATCGTTTGTGTCTTAATAATTACATTTATTCCTCACTGCTTGACTTTTCTTGCTTACCTCTTTCTAAGTACAGAGTAATAAAACTTCGGATGTTAAATTAGTTTAAAACCACCTCTAAAAAAGCCTCCTCGTTATATCCATTTGGTTTACCGTGCATCCTATGTAAGGCTCAGACAGGACACAGCTGATGATGATGTGACTGGTACATGGGCCAACAGCCCCACGCACTGTTCAGGAGTCCTGCTTGTTGGAATCCCATCGTGGACTCCTCTTGAAATGCATAAAATTAGCACACTGCTGCTATAAACAAGAAAGTCCCAGGCTCCATAAAGAAATACCTCAGCCATCCAAGCTCCTGAAATCCAGGGACAAGCCATAACAACTAACATCTAATGTTATTTAATGCCATGTAGTGTAAAAATGGCACTATGGAATCACTTGGTAAACCTCAGTGCCTTGTCAGTGTAACGGATGGAAATGACAGATATTTTTGGAAAATCTGAGGGAGTGAGAGAAAAGGGAGCGTGCACAAACGCATCAAAGAAACAAGATCTTGTAGCAGATTTCTCTCAGCCGATAGAGGTGGGGATGAGGCTGTCAAAGCCACTTGCAGTCTGTCACAAGGATAGTGAGCTAAGTGAAAAGGCAGTAAATTCTTGAAGTCCAGAAATTCAACCTTAAAAAAAATGAAACCCTTTAACCTAGGTTTTTGTCCACAAGCAGATTCTATTGCTCAGCCAATTAATAACTCTTACTAAGAGCTTATTCTGTAGTGTTTAGGCAAGATTTGCTCAGGCTTTCCCCAGAAACCATCTGGTTGGTTGTTTTTTCCCTATTTTAAATTGATCAAAGTCTACTTTAAGCCAATTATGAGAACTCTGCTAGCACTCAGAACAGCTGAAATGGTGGTCTTGTCCTATTTTGCGTATTAGCTTTTTGGCCTAAAGCCACAGTAGCGCCTGAATCCTGTCAGTTCGAGGATCCAGGGTGTGTAGGCATGTTGGTCTTGTGTTTTCTGATCTCCTGAACTTAGCATTTGTTGCCTGATCAGATGGTATTCCAGACGTTTTGAGAAGAGTTAATGAGAGAGGTTCTGCAGTTGGAGCTCTCTTAGTAATGGATGTGTAGACGTTGATGAAAATCAGAAAAGAAATGTAAGTTTTGGTCAAGTGTATTCTTAGAGAAGAGATTTGAGCTCTAGTAGCTGAATATTATCTGGTGTCATGGAGACTGAAGTGGTCATTCATCAGCAGCAGTCATTCTGACAGTCAGATGTGTTGTTTGGTTTTGACTTTGGAAAAAAATATTTATCCATCTTTTGTCATTCTCAAAAATCTGGTGAAAAACATGCATCAGCCATAACGTGGTATCACCATGACTTGTCCCACAAGTGTTGTTTGTTGAGAACGAGGAACAGAAGCTCCCTGGCTCACAGGAGAGCTTCGCCCGTCATTGGTTGGCACTTGACCAACCTTCAGCCTGAACTTGCCCTTGCACCTCCTGCGAGCTGAGCTGTCCTGGCACGGCGTCCTGGCTGAGGCAGGGTCAAGGCTTGGTGTATTTCATGGTTTTGGAAAGACTCCGCCTACGTGGTGATCCCCAGATATGACACATCTAGATCTGCAAGGCAATCTGAGAGCTCCAAGTGGGTTTGTGTTTGTTGAGCTGAATCTGTATGTGGTCCATACAGTCAGCTCTCACTGGGAGGTAACCTCCTATTTCATGTTCTTTCTCCTTTTCTTAGGAAAATTTTACTCTTCTGAGAGGTATCTACAGCATTCCTAGGCTGTGGTCATGATCTGCAGTGTTATTTATGGAGTAGCGTTTGGAATGAGGTAGCAAAGAGGCGATCACTGCAGGGGAAGGCAGAATGCAGCTATAAGTGCCACGGGGGTGACAGTGCTGGGTTTCCTCTACTGGCCTATTATGTCCTGCCCTAAAACACCTGAACATGGGACTGCTTTTTCCTGGGAAGGAGGAGGGGTCCAGCAGGCAGGACTGGGAAGGGTTCTTTCTCTCCAGCCAAGCAGAAGTGTTGTCTCATCCCCAAAGTGAATCTCTTGGTAAGGTACGGTTATTGCCATGTGTATGCTAATAGCTCTTTGGTATTGTTTTGCAATCTGAAGCCCACTGGTGGACCATAGGCTGTACAAAAGGGTGAGTGTAGCTGCCTGCTAGCCAGGTCCTCTCTTCCATTTTAAATATTTTTGCTTTCTGCTTGCTTGCATGAGGCTGCAGCCAAGATACGCCAGTAAGTTTCACCTCCATTAATTATATAAAACAGAACTCTGTATAAACTAACCCTACTGCAATGACTAACACTGCTGCTTTTACAACAGGAGAGAGCTCTGCAGTAGATGTTACCAGTGCATGAATATGTGAAAAAGGACATGTATATTCATCATGGGCATGCTTAGGCGGCGTTGTCGGTGGGGTATTTTTTTCAGTATCCAAAATGGCTGTTGGTAGATTTTGGAACTCGATGGGGTCTGCACTCACGCTCAATGAGTGACAATGTCCTTTGTCACGGGGCTGGATTGTAGAAGCTGCAGTGCAGATGCAGCCCACTCTAGATGGGTCTCTATTTCTGCCTAAGCCAGAGAGCAGCAGAAGAGCCCTTGACACTGTGGTTTACTTCCTAAGGCGGTTAAGTACCAATGCTTGTCTTCTAGAAGGTGGTCTTTGGTAAGTTACACATCACCTTACTAGGGCCAGCTTTTCCACAGCTGCCTCTCTCAGCTGCTAATCTACGTAGTGGGAAAGAGAACAAAAAACCTGAAATGGAGATGCTGTAACTGTGTTACAGTAAGTGCCAAGTAAGCTTCTGTCGGGAGTCTCGTTCTCAGCATGAGCAGAGTCCCCTCGCCGTTGTGCCGGGTGCCGGCAGCGGCTGGTCTGCAGCGGCAGCGGGGGGAATGCGCCGAGGGTTCCCCCAGCAGGACACGTCCCTGCGCCAGCAGAGAACGCTGCTGCGGCTGCGGGACTGCTCCGTGTCGTCTTGCATTTGCAAGGTTGCAGGACAGCAGGGTGTCAAAAACTGCAGTCGGAAATAACACCATTTTTGTGCTTATTACTGCAAACCTGCCCCTGAGGGCAGCTCTGGAGATGCCACATGGTGATTCTGCTCTGGTGCAGCTGACAGGCTGCTCATCGCATTGCAGGAAAAAAAGCTTTTGCACTTTAAGGCTTTGTGTATGTGACAGTATGTAAGAAATCAGCAGGAAGCAGATTCTGGAGGTTTAGTAGCATTTGCAGGTTCTGCCTTAGATGGCAAGTGATGTGGGATTGATCAGGAGATTGGAGAGTTCTCTGCTTGTCTGGAAAAAGTTTGCTGTGAACTATCACAAAATATATCAGTTGCTGTTCTGCCCAAGTAAGTTTGTTACAGAAAATGATTCTTTTTTGCTTGGTGTTCTGATAGCAACTTCTGTGCGTATGCTGTTGGCATGCACACACATCAGAAGGGTGTTTCTGGGCCTTCTGATGTGCACAATCTGACGTGTCCGTATGTACTGAAGGAATGCCAGCAAACACGTCTCTAATACACAAATCTGATGTGTTCTGTACACTGACACCACACTTCTGTGGCCTGCGTGTGCAGATAAGTAATCACAGTGTTTGTCTCCATGTTTCAGTTTGAAAATATCTTTTCAAATTGACTTCCTAACTTTCTCAGAATTTACTTGGGTTACATTACACTGGGATCAGTAAAGAGAGAGAGGCGGCAGATTTTGTTGTCCAACTTGTGCGAGACAAAACTTGCTGTCTTTCTGCAGTAGAAATTAAAAGACTTTCGAGGGGAAAAAAAAATACCCCATTCCTGTTGCCTTTAAGTAATAACTTTCATCTCGGGGGGGAATACCCTCCAGTGGACAGGTGGCGGCTGGTCACAGTGCCTGTTGCACAGTCGTTTCCCTGCTCATGGATTAAAGCATCTGCTGTAGCCTCCTGTGAGAGCTTTTCTCAGAGTCCAGAGCCGGGACACGCACAGGGATTCGTGCTGCCAGACCCTCTCTGCCGTGCACGTGCAGCGGGGCTGGAGCGGGGAGCGAGGCTCAGCCGACAGCTCTGCTGCAGTGAGACTGGGTCCTGTCCGGGGCAGAACGAGTTCCCTTGTTATCTGTGATCATGAGTAATAAAGAATATATTCATTCACAGCATTTTTCATTTAAAAATAGATCCCTTTTACCCCCACCTCGTCCGTTTCTTACGGTTCAGTTAAATGCTGCTCTCCAGTTTGGGGAGTGTGCATCTAACACCTGAAGTCAATTCCTCCGGTAAGTACAACTTTATTTCATACCTGAATAAAATACACCTACTATATTTTGTTGTTCTCTGCATACCCTTCTCTCTCTTAGCGTTTCAGCTACAAACCCTTCCCAGGACTTGTATTTTTTGTGTGTTTCTAATATGTGCTATGCAGCGGCTATTGCCTTTAAGTATCCAGTTTCTTACATCTCTTAGTAAGATTGAGAATGGGGGAAAATTTTAAGGGATGAAAAAGTCCCATTTGTTTGAGTTCAGGACAATGTGAGAAAATGTCGTATTGGGATATGCATCACTGTACCTGCAACAAAATTTTTCCAAGTAATTTATTTTTTCATTTACCTCTTGCAGGGGCTGAATGTATTTGGAGCTCACATGTGTGTGTTAAATTGCAGACTGCATGCACTGAGGTGTCATTCTTATTGGGCCTTTCTGTCTTTTTTGTTTTGCTGCCCAAATGAGATATCTGGAAAAAGGCAAGAGCTCCCTTTTCTTAAATGTCCCACAGGCCATTTCAGCTCTCAGAGCAACAGGTAACTCGCCAGACAGCCTTCTCTGGCTCCTGCACCCTGTCCTTTGCTGATCTTCAGCATTCCGATTCATTGAGCATTTCCCTGGCTGGGCATTATGGAGTAAATTTGATGAAGCAGCTTTGTGTTACGCTTTACCCATGAAGCCATCGTTCGCTGTAACTTTTTTGGAGTAGGCGTAATTCATTTGCTGAAACACTCCCATACAAGACCGGGGAGAGGAGCTGCCGCTAGCTGCTGGGGCTGCTGCTTTCTACATCGCTTCAGCACGTAACGATGCAACCTCCTGTACGGTGTCCGAGTAAGTAACACACTCAAAGGGCAGGAGCTTCGTCTGGCCGGAGCCATCTGGGAACCGGGACAGAGCTCCCGACTGTCAGGGTTCAACGCTTGTGGTTGAAATCATCATCTTGTCCCTTTCTACGCGTCAGCAGCACGGCTGCGATCCAGGCACCTTGTCAGTGGTCATCTCTATTGCACGTGCTTTTTCCGTCCATCTGCTCTTCAGCAATTGCTGAGGCAATGACTTTGTACGTTAGCGGTGCTAACCATCTAGAGGAAATGTTACTTGAGAAGGTTTTCGTTGAAGGCTTCATCAGTGCAAAAACAAATCTACAGTCCTTGTAGTTCTGTGCGCGGTTTCCGTAGCTGCTGCGGTAGGATTGTACTTCTTGTCTGGAGTCTTGCCGCAGCCCGTTACCTGTTCTGGTGCCACCCCGGCTTGCAGCCACGCGTCCCTTGATCTGTGCTCAGCTCCTGCCCACGCAGCAGAGGCACCTCCAGCAGTGACCCCACAGTGCCCGCAGAGCCCTGGAGAGGCTGATGCTCCATCCCTCAGCACGTGGCCTGCAGGTGTTGCTTGCTCTCAGCACTCTCATTTCTTCTGTTATTTGAAAAAAAAAAATAACTGTAAGTCTACCAAACCAGATTGAAACGTCTTCTCTAAGAACATTCTTTCTGCTGCACCATTCTATAAATTCTAGTAGTCGTCTTTTTTGTAGAGCAGCTTATTAATGCTTGTAGCTGCAAATGGCACGTATTTAGAGAGTTTATTACACTGAGCATTAATGAAGAGGAAATCCCAGCCCCACGCTCATGTTGAGACTTTATATTGTTGTAACAAAATCAAAGTACCACTGAGTCAGGTACTTACTTGAAAAGAAGTGTTAAATGGGGACTAAAAGGCTGCAGTACAGACTATCCAATAAGGAATTAATTGGCTGAGGATAGTTAGGTTTTAGGTTCTCTTGATGAAGCAATTCAGAGGCTTGTTTAAGAACAGTTATTTTAAATTATCAAATCAATGGATTACCTTGGTCTGGTATCTAGCTTGGTGCGTGCGCTGGCTCTGGCACTTCACGTTAGGCCCAGGCGGGGACGTAGCAGTGTGTTCGCAGCAGCTCCGTGGTCTGGCCAGGGACGTACTTGGTCATCGGTGGCAGTTGCAGGGACTTCAGGTCGGTTGTTGGTGGCAGCTGGAGGGACTTCAGGTCCGCTCTGGCCCTGCAGGTCCCCAGCCGAGCAGGAGATCTCCTCTGGCCTCCTGGCGCGGGCTCTGCTGCCCGAGGAGACGCTGTCAGCCGCAGGTCATCCCTGCCGGGTGGTGAGTTACGCAGAGAAAGGCCTCGGAGTACAGACGTGCACTCCCATTTTTAATGTAACGCATGCATACTTACGTATGCTGAACACAGAGGGTAGTTTAATAAAAACAAAAGTGGTTGCTTAATAAATTTGGATGGTCATCATCTCAAAGCTTAAGTTTTTAAATGCTGTGGAATGCAGGGTTTGTTTTAAGCCATTATATACTAAACAGCATCTTTCAATAACATACCCATGACAAATTTCAAAGTCTGTAACTTTGCTGTAGGGAAATCATGTACTAGTATGTGCTTGTGTTTTTAAGCAGTAATTATCATTGCACTTGCAACGTTCTTATAAGCCTGAAAATCTGTCAACCACTGTAAAGTACACTTGACCAAGGAAAGTGTTGCATATTTCTGAACAGGATCTGTACTAGTGCAAATGTTGGGTGCTGCAGTAATTAACTTCCATTGGCATGTGTGTTGCAGTTAAACAGATAAAACAGGTCTGCACCAGTACAGATATTGCATGCTGTAGGTTAAAGTTTGCAGCAGAGCATGTCTTGCATTCCTCCAGCAAAAGTGCTTTGTTAGTGTAGTCCTTGCATGTCGAAGTGCTCAACTAAGGTATAGCATGTCTCAGTGAAAGAGCCACCAGCTTATCTAATGTGCATGTTCTCAGCAAAAGATTTATAATAACAGGTTAATTTTATGTTACAGTACTGAAGTGCAACAGAAAACACTTGGAAGTTGCACTGCAAATCATGCATTAGTAGATGGTATCCTGAACCTTGTAAATCTAAGTTGCCTGGTGCACAGAGGCACGCTGCATTTCTCTAGCACAGCGGTGATCTTGGCACTCACCTTCTGCTTCTGAACAGTGCAGTAATAGAAACTTCAGTAATAATTTCAAGGCAGTGGCTGCTTTTCTGCTGCAAGAAAAAGAAGGAAAACTAAATCTACTGC
Source organism: Caloenas nicobarica (assembly GCF_036013445.1). NCBI lineage: Eukaryota > Metazoa > Chordata > Aves > Columbiformes > Columbidae > Caloenas > Caloenas nicobarica. The sequence continues at coordinate 7,675,119 of NC_088266.1, forward strand.
AGACAGACAGTTTGACAGTTGTGAGCGTTTTCAGTTCACTGAACCAGTCCTCCTGTGTTTCCTATATGAGAAGATGAACCGGACTGAGCCAGCAGGTAGCACCGTAGCATGTCAGCCCCGCTCCCCCGATGTCAGCAGGGTCTGTTGGACACCAGCTTGTGCAGAGCCATAACTTCCCAGTATAAAATGTCTCTGTAAGTTGTTGTGGGCCTTTCGGCTCCGCACCGCACTGCCCGGGTGGGACCTGGGAACTGGCGGTGCTGCTCTGCCCTCCCCAGCTGCAGCCTGGGGACCGGGGCACTTGGTGGCACCCGGGAGCAGGACGTCGAGGCCCCTGTGCCGGACTTGCATCCCGGCAGAGGGTCGTGCGTCCTCGGGCTCCCAAAACGGCACGTGCATTTGGACTAGCAGAACCCTCTGTCTTGCCAGACATGATATTCTCAGGCAGTCAGGTGAAATTCTGGTAATTAGCAGAGGTTTGATCTGCATGTTGGTTAGTGCAATTTATTCCTTGGCTCCTGTATCCCCTAGTTTCACAAAAAAAAGAAAGCCTTTGAGTCAGCTAAAACAGAGTTAAAAGCAGCCAGTTCCCTTTGACTGTGATTCTGAGTAATAGTACATGCAGAAAAATGAAGAAATAATAAAACGGAAGTGTGTTAGTGGAGGTCAGTTCGTAGCGTTCATCGTGTCCTGCAATTACAAGGCTGGTGTGAGAGCCAAAAGAGGACGTGTGAGCGGGGGCCTGCACACAGAAGCTACAAACTGGTGTTGCTGCTCTTTAGCTCTCCCTTTATCTTTTGCTACCTCTGTTTACTTGGGCTTTGTTAAAGTCGTTTGCTCTTATTATAGTTGGATTCTGTTACACAGACTTGCAACTCTGACACAATTCTTTGTACCATACCTTTCTTACTTGTCCTTCCAAGTTTTTGCTACATCCGTTGGGCGCGTACCTGCTTTGCTAAATCACCTGAATTTAGGCTGCGTTCTGCTCCTCGCGGCAGCAGAGGAAGGGCAGGGGGAGGCAGGTGGCACAGGGCTGGTGCTGCGGAAAGGAGCTCCCTGCAGAAGGAGGCAGAGCCTGCGGGTTTGGGGCAGCGGGGACGTCCCTGTCACCAGGTTTGGCTCCTTTGCCCGGAGCCTTGGCTGTCGCACAGCCAGGCTATCAGCCTGCTGCTCCTTTGGCACCAATGCAGAATTCTGCTTCATTTGATGGGATTGAAACGATTCCCTTCATCCTTTTAGTTTAATTTGTAGTTATTTCAGCTTTCAGTGATGATTTAGTTCTTATGCTGACAAGTGCTAGAAGAGGTAACGTATCACATGCATTTTCAGGAGTTGAGAACTAAAGCATCAGGCCACATCTAGAGAAAGCGACTCTTCCATTAGGTTTCTCCTCCTTGGCACACAGTGTCCTGCACTGCTGGCCAGGAAAAAACATGACGCTTCTGCCCACAACATGCTAGAAAATACAAAAAACCCCAAGCGACAAGGTGGGCTAGTACCAGAAGGAAGTCCAGCAGGAGTTACAAGAAACAGGAAAAGCAGCAGCTGGGAAGACGCCAGCCTTTCCAGATGGGTTTAGTCTGGGATTTCTAGTGCCTGTCCTTGTGCTGCCAACTGCTGACGGTGTGAGGAACGTGTCACCCTTGGGTTGTTTCTCCAGAGGCTGGGTCTTTGCATGGGAGGTTAGAGTGAGAAATCACTTTGATTTTTCTATCTCGAAAGAGGTTTGCAATAGAAGTGTTATATAGCTCCTCTTTGTTTTTTCAGAGTGAAAGAATTGAAAAAGGCCAAGGAACTTGAAGATACGCAGCAGCATCCCGTAGCAATGTGACATTGCTTTTCAGACTGTTTTCATTTTCTGTTTTTAGCAGAGACATGCAACAACAACAAAAATACTCGCTGCAGTTCTGGGAACACCAGCTGCAGGATTTTAACAGTAATGTTTTGGTCATTGCATTTGCACTTTCATGGAGAACTTTTAATTTGTTCAGCAAGACATCTTGGAACTCAATCTTCTGTTGTTGGATCATGGGGAAAACAAAAGACACCAGGAGGAAATTGTGAGTTGCTTCATTCTCCAAGAAGGAAGAAGCGATTAATTATCCTTTTAATATAGGGCTGTATTAAACAACATGTGGAACTGTACAAATACTATACCAAAAATCTTGTTAAGAGAAGGTGGGAATGCACAAGCAACACAAGAATGCTGTTCCTGCACCTGTCAGTCATCTCCAAGAACCGAAGCTTTGGGAGTCGCGGTGGAGGGGCTTAGACCAGCCCATCGTTGTTGGGTCCATGCATCCTCATTTCCCTCGCACCTCTGTCCTTCATGGTTTAGTTCAATCTCTACAGCACACTTAATGCAACTTTTTAACTCTGCAGGTTTTTAATACATCCCGGGGGAACTTACAGAAGGGGTTGGTGTACGAGATAAACGGGTAACGCGTGAGGAACCGAGAGAGCAGCTTCAGCGAGTTTCACAAAGTTTTTTTGGTGTTTTAACTAGAACCTGCAAACATATCAGTTGTCATGTACGTTCTCTCATATTCAGCACTTTATTTTCTAGCCTTACTTTCATGTACTATGGTTTTAATTTAAGTTCGTAAAATAATTTGTGAAATGTAGCTTTTTATCTTGAGTACTTGTCAAACCTCTTGTCGTTTTGCAGAGTCACACACATTATGTTGCCTGGACATTTTATAACCACCTAAAGATCAGAGTGGTGCTGCATTCTGGCCAGTAAATTGCTTATTTTGGCTACTTCATCAAAATCTGGGCAGTTTCTGTATATATAGAAGGTAGAAATGGAAAATGAGAAATATTTGAAAGGGAATATATTGATTAATTACTAAATATTTTATTCACAAAGGGTCAATAACTTGGCAAGATAAAATTATTATTTGTATAGTTTTGTCTGAATGAACGAGAAGAGTGTGGATGTATTGTTTGTACATATTGTATATATTAAAACAAAGAGATATGTGCATGAACTCAAGAAAAAGAAATGAACAAAGCAAAGCATTAGTGGCTATGGTCTGTAAAATGAAACAAAAACTTTATTTCACTATAAGAAACTTTATTTTAAATGTTCTTTAGAAGAACATTTTTGCTAAAGCATGACTAAATGGCAAAAAAGAGCTACTGTATTTAGACTTAGGAAAAAAAAAGGCAGAGCAACATTACTTTAAGAAAAAAAAAAGAAAAAAAAAAAAAGGATATGTTTACATTTGATTTTGGCTACCAGGAGTTCAGTTTGGTTGGATTTAATTTATTTATTCCTTCCTTGGTTTTTTTACCCGTCTTTTTTTTTTTTTTTTTTTTTTGCCAATGGTGCCAAGTAATGTGAATGCTAATATCGCTTAAGAAAATTAAGTTACTTTTGCAAAGCAGATAATCATAAGAGTACAAAAGCCGTATCTAGCTTAACACCATACACTCACTCCAATAAAGAACACTTAGAATGAACATAAAATGAGAAAAAAAAAAAAAGAAATAGTATGAAAGTAGAAAATATGTTTCACATTTTCATATCTCCTGCTGGAAGTCAGAAAATGTAATAAAAATTGCACAAAAAAAATAATTTTAAAAAAAAGTAAAACTTAAAAAAAAAAGATGCAAACTGATCTCGTAGGGGTGTCATGGTATATTGCTATTTCCACATAGTGAGGAGCCAAAGAAATTAGGTTTTTTAAAAATTGAACTACTAATTTAAAACTGTCACAAATTCTCGACAACGGGAACCAGGTTCTGATCTGTATTACACAGGAATGTAAGGGAAGGAGCTCCAGAGTCCGTGTCGTTGCTGCAGGCGATGTCCGTGTGTCTGAGATCAGAAACTGCTCCCGCAGGTTTGTTTCGTTTGTGGCGGTTTAAAATTTCTGAAGAGACTGGTATAAATTTGAGATTGTCAGTTTTGGAATAGTTGTTCTTGCTTGATCCCGGCCACCAACTGCAATGTTTAAACGCAAGGCTTGTTGTGAAGCCTAAAAATATTCATACGTAAGCTTTTAAACTGGTGTCTTTAAAAGAAGAGTGAAAACAAAGATTGTGGCAAAAAAAAAACCTGGGGTCAGTGCTCTTGGTGCCTTTTCTATAATTGTACCTGTTTTTAATTACTTCTTTTCACTGCCAGCATTGAATTACAGTAGATGTGCTATAGCTCATTATCAGAATTCTCTTGTACATTTCTGAACTGCTGCTTTATGATCTGATTCAATTTAAAAAAAAAAAGAAAAAGGAAAAAAAAAGACAAAGAAAAAAAATAATGGCCTGGCACTCACACTGTGCCTGTGGGCAGCCCCGTAGCCTCAATTTACTGTATGGAATTGGGACCTTGACCCTTAAATCTTCCTCTCACGCAAAAACAGAACAGGAGACACCGGAGTCTCCTTTGGAATGAATTGGAAATGCTCTGTATTAGTCCTGGAAGAACTGTGGCATTCCGAAAGCGAGATGTTGCTCCCATTAACCAATACATGACAATATAGAATCGACCTTTTCCTAACAAGAGTAGTGACCTCAGTGGAAATGTTTTACCCCCCTGTCTTTGCAGAAAACGATTCCATGACATACAGAGCTATTTCAAATTACTCTTCCAGATCCATGGGCCTGGTGGTGTATCCTACTAATCTAGATCCTGCTTCAGCCAAACGTTCCAGTGCGTACTTGCTGTTCAACATGCAAGCGATTCCGCGGCGCCGCAGAGCTACTTGCATGCTGGAGGCCAAGTACCGCTCTCGAGTGCTTTGTTGTGTCGGGCCGTGACCCTTCCATGTGTCCCTGGGGAGAGGGACAGACCCCCCACAGTGAGGTGATTCCGCTCACCCTCCTCTCGGTTGTGGAACTTACGTCTTCATGGGAGACACGTAAGTGCAGCTTTCCGGGAATGTCCGAATTGCCAAGTGCCAGGAGCCAGATCTTGTGTCTTCTGATAATGGAATTGCTCCTTTGCGAAACACATTCAACAGCAGTAATACTGTGTGAAAGAAATACAGAATATAACATGAACCCCCTCTCTGGTTGCACGCTTATGGCAGTTCCACACAATAGCTGGTGCCCATGGGGGGTCCCCGAGACTTGCATGTAAAACTAGTATAGATGTCTTCTCTTTTGTAAGTTTTATTTTTGTAACCGTGCATGTAAAGCATCACTGAATCAATGGATCTGTTGAAGAACTCAGCTGCTGGAACCATGCAAAATGTTTTGAATTGCCCTTAAAATATGGAAAATGTTTTCTGAATGCTTTATATTCTTTCTGCTGTAAATTAAAAACAAAGAAAATTTCCCCATACAATGTGTGCACCTTTTTTTAAACGTCTCTTCCTTCTCCCCCTCTACTCTGCCCTGGTGAAGCCGCATCTGGAATATTGTGTCCAGTTCTGGGCCCCTCAGTTCCAGCAGGACAGGGAACTGCTGGAGAGAGTCCAGCGCAGCCACGGAGATGCTGAAGGGAGTGGAGCATCTCCCGTGTGAGGAAAGGCTGAGGAGCTGGGGCTCTGGAGCTGGAGAAGAGGAGACTGAGGGGTGACTCGTTCATGGGGATCAATATGGAAAGGGGGAGTGTCAGGAGGATGGAGCCAGGCTCTTCTGGGTGACAACCAGTGAGACAACAAGGGGCAATGGGTGCAAACTGGAACACAGGAGGTTCCACTGAAATATGAGAAGAAACTTCTTCCCGGTGAGGGTGCCAGAGCCTGGCCCAGGCTGCCCAGGGAGGTTGTGGAGTCTCCTCCTCTGCAGACATTGCAACCCACCTGGACACCTTCTGTGTAACCTCATCCGGGTGTTCCTGCTCCGGCGGGGGATTGCACTGGATGAGCTTGCGAGGTCCCTTCCAACCCCCGATATTCTGGGATTCTGTGATCCTCGTTTCAGAGAGTGATGTCATTCATTAGTCACTGTAAGTAACCACGAAAAGAACATGTCTGTTCTGCTACATGACCCGCTTGTCAGCAGCATCAGGTTTCTTAGGAATTCTAATCCGAGCAGCCTGCCTGCAAGCAGGGCTGCAGCCCCGGAGTGTGCTGGGATTCACCAAAGGCAACAACAGTCCCCAGATCTCCTGCCACATTCCAGCAAGTAACCTTGGTCTGGTGCGTAAATCACATTTGAGAGGAAGTAACCCTTCCTTTCTCAGGCAGTGAACTTGCAGGTCTCCTGAAGCGCATGGCTGCCCAGCGCTGCTCTGGGCACAAACGCCCAGCCCGGTTCTGCTCCAGCTCGGCAGCCGGCCCAGCGCTGCTCCGCAGCTCCCGGCACGGCCAGCCCAGCGCCCTGCCGCGCTGCTCGGTGCTACCACCAGGACCCTGGCCACACTGGTGGCCCCCACACCAGCAGCTGCAGGATGAAGCTTGTGCATACCAGCTACCCTCTCTGCTTCCCCAAGACCCTGTAGTAGACAAGGTTTTGACAAGATGGCTAAAACTGCACAAAAGAGTTGCAAATCCATGTGTCCTTAACAATACAAGTTCTGCCAAGCTGGAGCGAGTAGCCTGGCTTGGTGGAAATGAGTTTTCAAGGCAATAGGCTGCACTTCATCAAATTTGGAAACATTTTGTGACACTGGGTAAGGGGACATAATCCTACATATTTGAAGATATTTCACCAGCCCTTAGATGGCCCCAATGCTGATCAGATTTTCTGACAGCTTAAAGCAGTTCAGTGACAACTAGCTTCTATGAGATCAAATTATTTTCAGTTTCTCTTCAGCAGACAGTCACTTTCAGGGCAGGGTGTCTGGGAATGAGAAACTGCGCACACCTAGCAGTAGAATGTTAAAACCTACGTTGTGCACAAAGCAGAGGTGAATCTTTGTAGAATTCAACAGGCTGATGTAGAAACGTGAGAGGTCACAATAACACAGTATTACTATAACTGAGGCTTAGTAACTATTGCACTGAAGAGCTACATACATTACATGAGCCAGTCCTCAGTAATGCAACTTCTGTACCTGACTACAAGTTTAACCTAGCAGGGAAAAAGAGCTTTAATAAATTAATCACGTGTTAATCATGTACTATGTTAGCAATATTATGAGTAAGTTCTTCCAAAACCCAGGACCACAACAGAAGATGAGATTTCATTAAGAGCATTTCTTCTGGTCTATAGAGAAAAAAGTTAAATTATGTTTCTCTTTAAGAATAAATCAGCATTTATCTCCCTGATTTCCTCACAGATACTTGCCCAGTTTCCCATTTTATATTCCCTTCCAGCCTCTCACCCACCCTGTCCCAGCCCAGCGCAGCGTAGGCACAACCCAGGTCTTCAAGAAGTGAGCCCAGGTCTAATTCTGGGCTTAGGTCACACCAAGAGCCCTTTACAACCAGCAAGAGTGATGCAAAGAAGCTACCTATCTTGGCAAGCCTTCACCCTTCACAGCTGCCACGTGTGCTCAGGTGCTGCAAGGCGCACGCTGATACTGTTGGGGAAAAAACCCAAACCAAACCAAAAAAAACCAACGAACACTACCACAACCACCAATGATACCTCAAGATCACCACAAGGACTGGCAGTTCAGGCCAAGTGTTTGCTAGGAATGGGATATAACAGCACCATTTCTGAAGGTGCAACCACAGAGAAATGGGGTCTCACACAGATGGGCGGGAGACCCAAAATGTGCACTGGGAGGCATTAACACAAAGAGGGCCAGAAACTGGCCCAGAAACCAGTTGGGGAGGGAGCGGGACAGGACACGTGTGTGTCCCCACCAGGTCCCGCCACACCCAGCCCAGAGCCCACGTTCCTGCCCTCAGCAGGTGGCCAGACCCCAACTTCCGCATGGAATCACAGATGGTTTGGGCTGAAGGACCTTCCCAGCCCCCCAGTGCCCCCCTGCCACGAGCAGGGACATCTGCACCAGCTCCGGTTGCTCAGAGCCCCGTCCAGCCTGGCCTGGGGTGTCTCCAGGGAGGGTTCAGCCACCACCCCTCTGGGCAAGCTGGGCCAGGCTCTCACCACCCTCAGTGTAAAACATTTCTTCCTCGTGTCCGGCCTCAATCTCCCCTCCTTTAGTTTAAAACCATCAACCCTTGTTCTGTTGTAAAAGGCCCTGCTAAAAATTCTGCCCCCATCCTTCTATGTCCTTCCTGTACCGAGGGCTCCAGAGCTGCACGCAGCACTGCGGCGGTGGGGGGTCTCACCGGAGCGGGGCGGGGGTTGCGCCGAGAGCTGCGGCCCCGGCACGGCCGCTCCCCGGCACGGCCGCGTGGTGGCGCGCGAGGCCTGCGCCGCGCGCCTGTCCCCGCCCTGCCCAGGGGGCGTGGCTTCCTCGTGCACCGCCCCGTTGAAGGCGTGGTCCCCAGGCCCCGCGCCAGCCCCGCCCCGCGCTGTCGTCATATCCTGGGCGCCGCCGTGGCTGCTAGCACTTCCTGTTGGGGCCGTCCGGACGCTCTGGCCGTGCAGGAGCGACCCCGTCAGGATGTGAGTGCGGCTGCGGCGCGACGGCCCCACCGGGACACGCGGGGAAAACCCCCCGCGGAGGCCCGGGGAGCGGCGGCGGCGCGCCTGGCCGAGGCGGTCGCGCCCAGGCGGGAGGCGGAAGCAGGGACAGGCCTACTGCGCTAGGCCGCCCGGCGGTGTCACTGGGAGGTCCCGGGAGCGGCGGTGCTGGGGTCAGGAGGCCCGGCCGAGCCGTCCCTCGGGCCGCACGGCCTGAGCCGCTGCTCGGGCCGGCTGCCGGGCGGTTGGCTGCCGCCGGGGCGGGCGGGCCTCTCCGGCGGCTCTGCCGCAGCCCGGGCCGGGTTCCGCCAGCCCTGGGCGGCTCTGAGAGCACTGCCCGCGGAGCCGGAGCCCAGAGAGAGCGCTCGCTGGTGCCTGCTCGGCTGTTGTGTTTGGAAGCTTTGCTCGCAGGAAAAGGCTTTGTTTCGCAGACGACTCAGTCTCTGGAACCAGCAGCAGAGCACTGTGAGAGGGTGACTGTGGTGCCCAGCCAGAGGAGTGGTGATGCTGCTGCACGGGGATGCTGTGGGTCCTGTCACAGCCTCCTGGATTTGCTCATCGTGCCCACAGGCATTTGTTCTCACTAAATGTAAATTAGAAGTCAATGTGTAGATACAGCTAATCTCAGATTCAGTTGTTTGAGCGTCACAATGCACTAAACAGTATGTGCTTCTGATGCAGCAGAGATGAAGACATAGAAAAACAAATTGTGTGCAGCTAGTTCTAGAGATACACAACAAAAACTTGGTAAAGCAGTGAAAAGGGTGTGAAGTTTGTACAGAGGCTCTCGCCATGCATCACAAAGATGCAGGGTGCTGCAGCTGGTAAAAAGAACTTGACTGCCTGAGGTTATGAATTGAAAGCTAACTTGCAGTAAATTGCTCTTTATGCTAAATGCCTTTTCCCTCCTGTGCTGCTTCTTGCTCCATGTCAACTGTTTCAAAAGAACAGAGAAGGAGAAAACCACTGTTTCTGTATTTAACTTTTTGTAAGCTACTGTAGCTTGACGCTTAGTATTTGTGTTCATACCAGAAAACGAGAACACCCATGAGCCCTGACGCCTGAGTGCTTGAGCGCTATGAACCATTGTAGGAGTTGTCATATGCCTTATTGAAAACTAGTATTAGCAAGCTACTGCTGTCTTTTTAGCACATCAGGCAATTGGTTGGCAAGATGCTGGGACTCTGCATGACTTACACCTATTGTCAGCTGCTAAAACATCACTTCTCCAGTAGGAAACAGCCCCGTATTTACTCCAAGGATACAAGTTCCATGTGTTCAGGGATGCCAGATAACTCATGTACTCTAGGCATATGCACTTGAAAACAAAACCACAACCTATCAAAAGCTAAACAGAATAATGATGACTTTGTTCACTGCAGGTCAGCCAATATCCCTGGAAGTTCAAATGTGGCTGCTGGCAGTAATCGTCGTCTTCAGCAGACTCAACACCAAGTAGATGAGGTAAGTCTAGTCTGATAGCAGAATAATAATTTTCCTGTGGGAAACCTATATAACTGGGAGAGGTATTTTGGCCAAGAGAGTTTCCCCTTTATTATCTGAAGAGGAAGCCTAGGATCATTCAGGTTTTTTTATTATACGTGTGTCATTTTAACTCTTGCGAAGGTTAAAAAAAAAACATCAGCTGGAGTGGGGAAGTGGAGAGAAACTACTGGTGTCCAAACATTAGCTGCAAACTCAGTGCTTGAGGATTTGGTGTAAGTAAAAACCTTTGTTCTTACTGAGAACAAGCTTTTCTCTCATCAGCAGCAACAGAGGCTGTCCACCAGACACTACATATTTCAGGGGAGTCCAAAAGCCAGCCTGGCTACCGACAGTGTTTTTTCGACACATGGTTAACTATCATGTTTGTGTGCCTCAACTCCTGAAGCAAGTGAGGAATTGTTTCCCAGGTTTAAGGGAACACCAGCACAATGGGCACAACTGACATTTTAAAGGAGATATTGGGGGCTTGCAGGTGCATTTCACTGTTTTCTTTAAGGTGGTTATACTAAAACATAATACTTCCTACTTCTGTGAAGAGACATAAGAGTACCTTGTGTTACTATCTGTTGCCTGCAATTAAATTCCACAACCAATAACTTACTGCAAGCATTAAACTGGTGCAGGTGGTTGACATCATGCGAGTGAATGTGGACAAGGTCCTGGAGCGAGACCAGAAGCTGTCGGAACTGGATGACCGTGCTGATGCGCTGCAAGCAGGAGCTTCCCAGTTTGAGACCAGTGCTGCCAAGCTGAAAAGAAAGTATTGGTGGAAGAACTGTAAGGTAACTGTGGCTTGTATACTTCCACTATGCAGTGTTGCGGTTGACACTGTTACAATTGGCAGCTCAAAAGTAAAAGTGACTTTAGCCAATGTTAAAATACAGCATCTATTTTTAAAACATGGTGTAGCAGTTCAGTGAAGTAACCAAAATCTGGATTACCAGCCATGCTGCTTGATGTAAGACCTTGTCTAAGATGATAATGGCCAGAGGGAAACACCTCAGGAATCTGAGGTTTTGGGGAACAGGAAGAAAAAGGCCACAAATGCACAGGCTGAGCTAATGTGCAGGAAGTGTTGGAAAGCAGGAGGAGCTTGCTCAGACTCCTGCACTCGTAGCTGTTCACAAAGTTTGGAATCTTCTTTGAGCAACACAGACAGTGAAAGATGTGGTACAGGGTGAGAGTAGAAATGGTGCTTGTGAGTGCTTTACTCCTGCTTGTATAGTGACCTGAGACAGGCTTTGCAGGGGGGCACAATGGAAAAGGACCTGTTGGTGTGCTCTGCCTGTGCACACAGCCTGCCATCTGAGTGGGAATGGTGAATCAAGCCTGCTTACCTGGAAGTCTTACTTGCTGTGTTAGATCTGGCACACAGTACAATGGTGCCTTGAAGGGGCTGCTTTCCTGTACCCTTAGGGCCAGTTAATGTTGCTGCATGCTTTGTAGTAAGTGTTGTGTGGCTTTCTTCACAGATGTGGGCAATACTGATAGCTGTTGTTCTCATTATCATCATCATCATTATCGGTAAGTGTCACCAAAATGGGGATTTGTCATAGAGCTGGAATAGATAGTGTTAATTCACTGACTGGTACAGTTTAAATAAAGCCAGGATACTCAAAGTATATACAACATTAATGTGAAGCAGCAGTAACTGGCTTCACAGCTGCTGCCTGCAGTGAGTGGTGAGCTGTGATCAGCTGTGGGAGCTCTAACAGCTGAATCTCAAACACCTGCAGAGCCAAATGGGTGACAATGGAAAGAGCAAGGGCTGGGAAACCAGGAACAAGCTTGGGTTTTTACAGCTGCATGTTGCAGGAGTATGAGGAGAAATACCATATGTATGCCTCCCTTGTCTGAGAACTGTTTTTCATCTGCTGTAACATCTTGCTAGATGAATCCTGTTCGGTGTGGCAGTTCCAGGGGCACTAGGGCACTGCCGTATTAGGTTGGCTTCTTTCAAGTGGAGACTTTGCTGCTGGGTGAAATGATGGCAAGCCAGGAACATATATAGTTCAGCCTTTGGTTTGAATTCTCAGGTAATCCCCAAGTTTTTCAATCAAGGACAAAATTTGTGCTGTAGTACAGTAACAAACACTGCAGTAACTGTTGGCAACAGATACATGGTCCTGGGTGAGAAATAGCAGCGTGCAAGCACAAAGACTAAAACTAGGAAAACCAATCTGGGAAACTCTTAAATCCCTCTTAACCTGTCTGTAGTATCTTACCTTCTTAAAATGCAGGGTTGTTATGGTAACAGACTGAAGGAGACTGTCCTTTGTGCAACTTTTTTCTTCTTTTTATAGTCTTGACTGTGTTTTCATGAGTTCCAGGGAGAAACTCAGATCAACTGAAGGTGCCCATCTTCAGCCTCTCCACGTCAGACCTGCTGCATTTTCAGCCCATTTCCTGCTGTTTATAGCGAAACTTTTGATTACTGACACCTTAACTAACTTTACCTGGTTGCCTTAAGACACTCCGTCACAAGTTACTAACCAGCACAGCCTGCCACTTGCACAGTGCCTGGATAACTGGGGCATGGAGCTGGGGAGGGGGTTTTGGCTCCAGAGCTCCCACGGTTGGGGCTGTAATGGGCTCTGCAGC